>NC_135863.1:11269460-11587317 GCF_031162955.1 Sander vitreus
TGTTTTTATTATATCTGCCCAGGTTGAGTTTCTGGACCAAAGTCAGCTGATACTAAAACACTCAGAGATCCATCAGCTTGACCAGGAACTGCCCAAGAGGGTCCGAGCCAGACTGGTGAGTATATTACTGAAATCTGCTTTCTACTGTAAATTTGTCATGATACCAGAATTATAAACTTCGATACAATACTAGTTAAAAAAAAAAAAAAAACAATACCTCTTTCGATACCACAGCAAAAAGGGTAAAATAAAAACTCCCATGCACACAAAATGGGACAATTTATTTTTTTATTACCAACCTGCACACTGTGCTGATACAGAAAAATTTGCTGGTGGGTTTGCTGCTTACAGGTTGAGGGCCAGTTGATTTTCTTCCCTGTTTAATCCATGCAGGTTGAAAATCTGATTGTAGATCTTTTGTTTTAATAACTTTGGTACTTTCAACACTATCGAATGTATAATTAATGGATATCGTATCGTTTTAACAGCTTTTAACAACCTTATTTTTACTGTGCTCACACACCATAGATGTTATATTATATAAGAAGAAGACACTTTAGTTTGTCAGATATTTGGCTTGATTGACAGATTTTATAATTGGTTGCAGAGGCAAATGATAAGAAAGGGCAGCCCAACAATAGCTTGTATTGTTCAATTAAAGGACACTAAAGTAGTTGCAAATGAAACCATTTATTCAATCCAACGCTCTGCAGCCCACAGAGGATAAAGGCTTGTTTGTGGGCCAAAATGTGTAGGTTGTTCTACTAAATTAATAAATATTTTTTTCTGCTTAATCGTATCTGAAAAACTTAAACTGGCAGATATTGTTTTGACAATTTGCACGCATCATCAAACCATGGACTGGGTTGGTACAGCTATCCAGTGAGCTAAACATACTTCCAATAAAGTTTGAAGGCAGCATGCCTTTTGAAGATTTTACTGGAAGCAATTATGCAACTGGCAAAATAGTATTTTAACAAACAAAAATATGATAGGGATTACAAAAGATCAGAAACCATAAACTGTAATTACACAAATCATATTGTAAAAATGAATTACTAAAGTAAGACACATTAGCCTTAGGCAGCTAGTATAACGAACTGCAGAAAAACTAAATTCCACTAAATCAACAATCACAAAACGGCTGCAATAAAAAGTTTATATAGTCAATAATAAAATAAGAAATAATAAAAGTTGGCTGTCAGTGATCACAGAACAGACAAGAGGCAGAATGTAATAATGCCAGTTAAACTGCTATAGAACTGTGACAGTAGTGGTTGCTACTAGCAAAATAATGCCCAACTGAAATCCACTGCTGCTGGCTGGGTCCGAAATCATTCACTCCATATATAATGGATGCTCAATAGTTACAATAGATACTCAATAATTAGCAGTAAAAATCTGCCGTTTGAAAGGGACACACAACTGTAATTTTCTCATCTATAATAATATGGATTGTGGGATTGTGGGCACTGCTTTTTTTGTTTTGTTGTGGAATTTTTGTGGGCACTATATAGTGGATACATTTTCACACTGTAGAATTTGGACACACAATAAAATGGCGGACAGTAAATGCACTGCACTGTAAAAAAATAAATAGGGAGTGATTTCGGACACAGTCAGAAACTTCTGATGATCCCCATGTGTCCTCAGTCTAATTATGTACCTGTCTGTTTTCAGGCCATACCTATACCACAGGAGGGGGTTTCATCAGCAGATGAAGCCCAAGCAGCCAAACGCCGCCGCCTGCCGTCTGGCCCAGCCCTGCACGCTGAAACCCCCATGGAGACAACCAATAAACCCGCCTACACCCTAACCACAGCCCCAGTAGCAGCACCAGCAGCAGCACCAGCAGCAGACCATCACAGTATTTGTACACTGCCGACCTCACAACCTTTATCCCAGCCCATCACAAGCTCACATGATGCCCCCGCCCCAACCAGTGGTATTCAGATGGACGCTGAGACCCCAATGGACACGAGCGTCCCCCTCGCTGACGCTCTAACTGAGTCAACCCTGTCCTCGGACCCCATGCTGACTCTGCAGTCGACCGCTTTTTCAGTCGATGTTTCCTACATGGAGAGCCTCCTCCAATCACATTTTCCTCAGGACAGTAGCCCCGGACACCTGTATTAAAAAAAAACAAAAAAAAAACGACTCCACTATATTATTACCGGGCCAGTGGAGGCTGAGCCAATAGGAAGTAAGCTAATGGAGGTGGATTCTACAGAGTGCTGTATTATGGACAAAAAAAAACATTTCCTCCACGGGCTCTGAGAGCTAAGGGCGGGAGCAGGAATAGACACACAAGCACTCTTTTAATGCATGTTAATTTTCTATTTTTGAGTTAATGTATTTGCAGTGGTGCTTTAGCTTGCTCTGAAGCAGCAGCTAAAGAAGGTATTTTTATTTTTGACATAATTATTATTATTATTATTTTTAGGCCTTTTGGGGTTTTTCCATTTTTGGTTAGCTGTTGTGCTTTTCTCTTCCATCTTAATATGAATACACCTTTGGGTGGTATCAACTCCATACCTCGTTGCATTAATTCAATAACAGCACACTCATTTTCTTTTGTACAGGAAGCTAATTACTATGACTGCCTCTCAGTCCGGTGGACTTCAGTTTTTCTGTTTGAATCAAATAACCAGCAACAAAATATCTATTTTTCAATCCAGCCATTAATGGCTTTGAAACTGTTTTGGAACTAAAGTGTCACATTGTCCATCTGCAGGATGTTCTCAGCAAGGTGTTTTATTGTTGGATTGCAAGAGAGAGGGAGGGAGGGAGGGGGGAGGGATGGGAAAAAAAATGTATTGTAGGGGGAACTCAGTATTTAAATGTTAGTCAAATATTGAATTATTATTTGTAATAGAAGAAACATGTTGAATGCAAACACTAGTAGATTTGTCTGCAGGATGCATTGAATGTTTGTGAAGATGTGTCATGGTAGTTAACAGGTGAGACCTTTATGTATTGACATCATTCAAACCAACACGTTAAAACTGCCATTTGGCAGCTCCACTTTTCACAACCATAACTGTCTCAGGGTTCCTACATGTGAAAACTAAATTTCATTTTAACATTCAGGTCTTACACAGACACAGTTAAGGAAGTACAGAACAGCCCGGAAAATATTCCTTAGTCATAATTGGCATATGAATATCTGTTGCTTATATTGCTCCTATTAACAGTTTGTCCACTATAATGAGTGATATCTTTGTTTACTGTCCTCTTTCTCTTATTAGCACATGAACTGGCCCTGAAGTAAATTTTAAGGATGAAAGTCGGGAAAATGTCTATTTGGAAAAAGGAAACTATGTATATGTAGGGACCCTAAAATCTGGAAATATTTTGGACCAGTCTTGGTTTAAATTGTATGTATGAGTCAATATTGTATAATGTCTTTTTTTCTATTACTGTATCCTTTCTATATTCATTTTTTGAATTGAATTCACAAACTTGGCCGATCTACAATATTATTGATATTATTTTTGACAGATTTTTACAGGTATATTACCCAGTTTGTACTGGTAAATACATCTTCCTTTTCCTGGATATGGCCATGTCTTGCTTCAGAGGCGCTACGGAGACATTAAACTACTGATGGACTGAGTTTCCCAACACCTTGTACATACCGCAGGCCTTGTGTATAGTGATTCAAATTTGTAAATGTCGCACATATACCTTTCTTTTTCCTGTCACCACAACTGAAATGTTCGGAAACAAATGTGTTCCTGTATCCAAATGATATCCATCAAGAAAATTTGATTTCATAGGGATTAAAGTGGGTTGCTAGTCGCCAGCTTTTTTGTGTTTTGTGTGTTCAGTAGCAAAGAGATTCAAAGAGTAGTTTCTGTGTCAAAATCCTTGGACAAACGATGATGGAAAGATAAAGTATCTGCAGTATCAACTAATACCTTCCAATTACTATATGGCATACTGAGGGATGGATAGTATGCCATGAATCCGAAAAAGTCATGGTAAAGGATGTCATACAAAAGTCAGTATAGTATGTCAGGAAAAAGTCAAAAAAGTCATAGTTTAGTATGCCATAAAGTCGTAGTATAGTATGTCATAAAGTCATCGTATAGTATGCCATAAAAAAAGTCATAGCGTAGTATGTCATGAATCGTCATAGTTTAGTATGTAATAAAAAGTCGTAGTATAGTATACCATAAAAAAGTCATGGTTTAGTATGCCACAAAAACTGAGTGTATGCCAAAAGTCATAGTTTCTTATGTCATTAAAAGTCATAAAAACGTAACCGTATAGTATGACATAAAAAGGCAAAGTATGGTATGTCGTCAAAAAAAAAAAGTCATAAAAAAAGTTATAGTATAGCATGTAATGAATAGTCAAAGTATGGTATGTCGTGAAAAACGTCTAAAAAGTCAATATAGTGTCATAAAAAAGTTATAGTGTCATGAAAAGTCTTAAAAAGTCATAGTATAGTATGTATTCATAGTTTAGTGAAAAATGTCATAGTATAGTATGCCATAAAAATTCATAATTTAGTATGTCACAAAACGTAAAAAAAATCAGTGTATGCCAAAACTCATAGTTTAGTATGTCATAAAAAGTCAATTTAGTTTTTCACAAAGAGTCAAAAAAGTCATAGTTTAGTATGTAATTGAAAGTCAAAGTATGGTATGTCGTCAAAAAAAAGTCAAAGTAATAGTATAGTATGTCATAAAAAGTCATAGTACAGCATATAATGAAAAGTCAAATTATGGTATGTCATGAAAAACCTCAAAAGTCATGAAATAGAATGCAATAAAAAAGTAATAGTTTAGTATGTCATAAAAAGTCATAGTATCGTATGTCATGAAAAGTCAAAGTATGGTATGTCGTGAAAAACGTCAGAAATTCATAGATTAGTATGTTATAAAATAGAAGAAAAATCATAGTATAGTATGTCATAAAAAGTCATAAAAAGACATTAAATAGTATGCAATAAAACAGTAATAAAAGTCAAAGTATGGTATGCCATAAAAAAACATAAAAAAGTAATATAGTATCGCATGTCATAAAAAGTCATAAAAAAATTCATAGTATATTATGCCATAAAATAGTCATAAAAACGTCAGTGTATGCAAAAAGTCATAGTTTAGTATATCATTGAAAGTCATACAAATGTCATAGTATAGTATGTCATAAAAAGTCATAAAAATTCATAGTTTAGTATGTAACAAAAAGTCAAAAAGGTCATAGTGTATGCCAAAAGTCATAGTATAGTATGTCATGAAAAGTAATAAAAGACATTAAATAGTATGCAATAAAACAGTAATAAAAAGTCATAGCATAGTATGTCATGAAAAGTCAAATTATGGTATGTCGTCAAAAAAAAAGTCATAAAAAAAGTCATATAGTATGTCTATATGTATATATGTATATTGTATGTTATGAAATAGAAAAAAAATCATAGTTTAGTATGTCAAAAAAGTCATAGTGTATGCCAAAAGTCATAGTATAGTAGTCATGAAAAGTCATAAAAAGACGCAATAAGTATGCAATAAAACAGTAATAAAAAGTCAAAGTATGGCATGTCGTCAAAAAAACATCATAAAAAAGTCATAGTATAGTATGTCATAAAAACTCATAGTATAGTATGTCATGAAAAGTCAAAGTATAGTATGTCATGAAAAGTCAAAGTATGGGATGTCGTAAAAAACATCATAAAAAAGTAATAGTATAATATCTCATAAAAAGTCATAAAAAATTCATAGTATATTATGCCATAAAATAGTCATAAAAACGTCAGTGTTTCCAAAACGTCATAGTTTAGTATATCATTGAAAGTCATAAAAATGTCATAGTATAGTATGCTGTAGTTTTACTGGTCACCTTGCTATTTTATAGTTGACGTGCGACTTTACATTCTCCTACATGCTGATTTACTAGCCCCAGAGCCGTTGAAAGACTAGCCCCGTTTGACATGTTAACTAACTGCGGTTAGATTTTTGTAGTATGCAGTTCGGGACTACAAATACAAAAATGTATCTGCTTGTTTAGGTACACATTCAGCCAGTTGGAACAGAAGAACACCAGAATAGGCCTGTTTAGTAAGCTGTATGTGATGGCTGCATTCCTACTTATAAATTGCAATTCAATGTGGAAGTAATCCAAGTATTCAGAATACGTTACTCAGATTGAGTAACGTAACAGAATACGTTACAAATTACATTTTTGGGCATGTATTCTGTATTCTGTAACAAAATACGTTTTGAAAGTATCCTTCCCAACACTGATAGTATGTCATAAAAAAGTCTTAAAAAGTCATAGTATAGTATGTATTCATAGTTTAGTGAAAAACAGCATAAAAAGTCATAAAAATTATTAAGTGTATGCCAAAACTCACAGTTTAGTATGTCATTAATAGTCATAAAAACGTCATAGTATAGTATGTCATGAAAAGTCAAAGTATCGTATGTAGTGAAAAATATCATACAAAAGTCATAGTATCTCATAAAAAGTAAAAAAAAGTCATAGTTTAGTATGTCATAAAAAGTCATAAAAAAGTCATAGCATGTCAAAAAGTCATAGTATAGTATGTCACGAAAAGTCAAAGTATGGGATGTCGTAAAAAAGTCAAAGTATGGGATGTTGTAAAAAGTCATAAAAAAGGCATAGAATAGTATGTCATAAAAAGTCATAAAAAATTCAGTATATTATGCCATAAAAGTCATAAAAATGTGTTAGTTTTTCACAAAAAGTCCAAAAAGTCATAGTTTAGTATGTCATTGAAAGTCATAAAAACGTCATTGTATATTATGTCATAAAAGGTCATAGTATAGCATGTCATAAAAAGTCATAGTATATTATGTCATGAAAAGTCAAAGTATGGTATGTCGTCAAAAAAAAAAAGTAATAGTATAGTATGTCATAAAAAGTCATAGTCATAGTATGTCATAAAAAGTCATAGTATAGTATGTCATGAAAAGTCATAGTATATTATGTCATGAAAAGTCAAAGTATGGTATGTCATCAAAAAAAAAGTCATAAAAAAAGTATGTCATAAAAAGTCAAGTCATAGTATAGTATGTCTTGAAAAGTCAAAGTATGGTATGTCATCAAAAAAAGTCATAAAAAAGTAATAGTATAGTATGTCATAAAATGTCATAGTATAGTATGTCGTGAAAAACCTCATCAAAAAGTCATAATAGTATGTGAAAAAGTCATATAGTCATAGTATTGTATGTCATAAAAAGTCTAAAAAGTCATAGGATAGTATGACATGAAAAGTCATAAAAAGTCATAAAATAGAATGTAATAAAAATGTAATAAAAACTTGTAGTATAGTATGCCATAAAAAAGTCATGGTCATCAAAAGTATGGTATGTCGTGAAAAACGTCATATAAAGTCATAGTATTGCATGTCAATAAGTCATAAAGTCATAGTATAGCATGTCATAAAAAGTCAAAAATGTCATACTTTAGTATGTCATAAAAAGTCATACTAAAGTCATAGTATAGTATGTCATAAAAAGTCATAGTATCATATGTCATGAAAAGTCAAAGTATGGTATGTCGTGAAAAACGTCATGAAAAGACATAGTATCTCATAAAAAAAGTCAGTTTAGTATGACATAAAAAGTTATTCCATAGTTTGTCATAAAAAGTCATAGTTTAGTATATCATAAAAAGTCATAAAAAGTAAGCAATACCTTTCAGATTGTAGTTATTTGATCCATTAATACAAAACATATTGATTACAGCAGGTTTAAAATAGCAGGAATAATTACAGTACGTAGCTCCCATGAACACACCCTCAGCTTGTTATGGGTTTCAAAATGTCCTTACACAGGTTGGCATGCCTTTTACCTGTAATGTACTCAGATTTCAAAGTTGCAAATTGTTGTCTATTGTCTAAATGTTGCTTCATGATTCTGACATATTCCTACCGTTGATTTAGATCGCTAAAGTACTCGCTGCTGTCAAATTCCATTGTAGCCGTTAGAAAAGAAAATGATGTCACATTGTCCACAGGTTAAAAATACACCTCCAAGCAGCACAATAGGATCAGTGAGAGTTGTTTTTAACAGTATCAGTGTTTTTTGTTTTCTTTATGCCCTGATACTAACAGGATTCACGTTGACTCTTTAGTGTTAAGAGCCTCTGAAATTTGGAACAAGCCCAACCAGAAGTGGGGACAGAAGTGGGGAAAGAGAAGGTCACTGGAAGAACAAGAAATCTATGTCTCATGGACACTCGCGTGTACACGCACACACACACACACACACACACACACACACACACACACACACACACACACACGCAAACACGCACGCACGCACACACGCACACACACGCACTACTAGCTCTGCATATACCAGCTCTGCATTGCCCTCGCTGGATCAGGGTGGCCATTAACATTCTGAAATGCCCGCTGTGTCTTTGTAGAGGAACTGGGGATGTGCCAGCTTGGCAATTACTTTAACAACTCCATAGTTTGATTTCTTTATTCAGTTGAACCCAGCCAGAGGTAAAACTGAGGAGAAACACGAGGAAGAGGACTTTGAAAGAAAAAAGTTTAGGCTGACCCGCGGAACAGGAAACTTTTCATGACAAATATAACAACATGTGTTCTTGTGGCTTTAGAGTAAGTTTGTGACAGCCATTGTGAGCCTGTCTCTACCAAAATGTCCTTGAGGACGACATTGAAACCTCTAACCTGCTCGATGACAATCAGGCAGCTGAATGGCTTACATGGAAATGGAAATCAGTAAATGCAGTTGGATCTAATTGCAGATGGAAGTGGCAATTATGTTGACAAGCTGGTTGATATGACAGGCTCCATTATAGCCTTAAGCTTTTATTATATTTCTGCCTAGTAAATCACATCACTGAAGCAGTATAATGACTTAGTGGAGCTCAGTCTGTCAACACTGTCTCATGTTTCAAGGGGATTGGACTGAGAAGTTGGAGGTGCCTGATCTTTATGAACTTCTCTCACACAGGTGGACTTTTAAGTGGCGTAACTGCATTTATCAACTGTCTCTGGAGGCCATATTGGATGTGGGCACTCAGGCAACACTGACATTGAAAAGCAACTGAATTTCAAGGGTTACTTTTCCTGCTGTTTGTGTCTAGTTAGTTTCATTGCTACACTGTTGTTGACACAGCACATTTGTATGTTAGTTAATTTAGCAAGTAGAGATGCAGGGGGTGACATCTGTTCGGGACAGCTCGAGCCACTACAAATAGTTTTCAGAATTAAACCTGCATTAACCGTTTTTTGGCCACTTGGAAACAAGCTGTAAATCAACACTGACATTGCTTTTTGTTATTAGTTGTATTAGTTATTAGTTGTTAGCAAACAGTTTTTCAATTTAAACACCCAGCAGATTTGGAACAAAATTATTATTCATTTGAAGTCATGTTTTTGGTCACCTGGCAAATGTAAGCTCAATATTCACTCTCTTTTAGCTCTGTTTTGGTCTCAACCTTACCTTGCATGGCAGATGGATTCTCACAATATCACGCGATAATTGCGGGATGACCAAATCTGCTTCTTAACCAACATTTCTGACAGTAACACACTTATTACATGTTAGGGAAAAATTATGATACATACTTTTTCTCTGATTATTATTAAAACTGTTTGGATTATAACAAGACAAAACACTGTTGCTGCTGTCGCTATCTGATATCTGGGAGCCACTGTCTTGTCCTTGCCTGGAGCACGGTGTGATGCTGAGGAAAGAACAAGCGCTCCTTGACTGAGATAACTGATGACATTGACTCTTTATTATGACTATAGAGTTTTATCACATTCTACATTGTATTACAAAAGCTGTTGTAGAGAGCTTTTCGTTAGGTCATTGTCTGTACTATTCTGTAGTGCGGACTGCCTCCTTGTTGGGTTCTCAAGTAAAATTAACTTTAATATATCTTCAGTGGCCCTGTCTATTATTTGATAATGAAATTATTCTAACACTACATTACCTTTGCATTATCTAATATATTTAGCCAACATGCTGACATTTTTAAGAACACTTCACTTTGCCAGTGTGAACATGTTTCAGACTCACTACATTGTTGGGAGTTTCTGTACAGAATGCACATTTGACTTTTTGGAAAGTTTTGTTCTTAATAGATTAAGTAGTTTGAATTTTCTACAGAATTCTTCCTACAATGTGCTCTGGTAGTGCAACTCTACCAGCGCTGTAGATGCTGTAGTCAAATGGGAAAGCACCAAGCAGAAGCAAAAAGCAAGAAGATGTAAAGGTGGGGTTGAAATAAGCACAAAGAAAGTCCACACAACCGTAAACACATATATGAACCAAAAATCTACAAAATTCCATTTGCAAACTACAGTTCTACTAAGTACTACTTATTTTATAATGCACATTTAGCTTTAGCTGTCTTGTGATGCTCATCACTTTACATTTCACTCTATGACATCCTGTGGTGTAAATGTTACAGAAACAATCCTTAAAAAACATGCTACCAAATACTCAAAAAAACAACATATTTATTATATTATTTTTTAGAACTATGTACATGCCACTAAAAGGATTGTAAACAGTATACTGGCATTTCTTTAAACCAATCACAATCGGCATGGGCGGCGCTAAGCTCCACACGGAGCCGCTGCAAAATAGTTGTGCGAGAGAAAACTCTGATTGGACAGATAGTCTAGCTAGCTATCTCAGTTTACCCTGCAGAGATTTGAGGAGCAGTTAATAATAGTCCCCATAAATCCCCTGGAGTTTAAAATTCTAACAAAAAAGAAAGTGGAAGGAAATGGAAATCGGTGAAAATGCATCCAGCGGAATTTCCTGCGGCACCGGAGTTATCCCGGAGGTGGAACGTCAAGGATATAGACTAACAAACGCCTAACACATTGTTCCATATGCATTCATTGTCTGTTTATATGTTGTTTTCTAAAAATGCGTCACAATTTTAAAATCACTGCTTGTAAGAAGGAAACTGTTTTTCTTGAATGTCTGGATATGGTGATGCAGGTCTTTTTCTGTCTGACAAGTCTCCATTTGTTTTCTCTTGCTTCAGACACAATTAACTGAGAAAGAGAGAGTATTATTGGAGAGGAAGAGGGAAGAAAGAAAAAAAACAATGTTGGTAAGTGCCGGGCCTTATTAATGAAGTGAATCTTCATCCAGTCACACAAGACAAATAAATGGCTGCCTCCTTAAAGCTCGTAATCGGCCCATTAGTCTTCGAGCGACCACAGCCCCCCCCTTAGGCTTGTTCCTTTTAGACGAGACCAGATACATCCATCACCCTATATTTGCATGCCGACCACACACACTCACAGAGCTGAGTGCACAGCTGGAGATGCTACATCATATTTAGTCCCTTACTTGTGCAATAAACACTGTTCTCCACATCTTGTGCCCATCTTCTTTCTCTCCCTCCATCATTTAAATACTCACATTACTCCTCTTTTCACAAGAAACCTGGAAACTCATCCATTCAAGAGGCTCTATTACATCTCCGCTTGCACTAAAAACACTCCTGTCTTGTTGTTATACTTCTTTTCATTGCACTTCTTTACCCTACACAATCATTTTAGAGGATATTTTTTTCTGTTTTCAGGTTGCAGTGACTTGTATTTGCTGATGTATGAATTCACTATTATTCTGGGACTCACTGTAAACTGCTCTGCAGAAGAGAGTGTCTAAATGACTGAAACGAAAGATGAATACGCTAAGTAATGACAGGGTTTCCTGTTCTCAGTCAGCCTAATTAATCACCAGACAGCGTCTTGTGTGGTTTAAAGAGCTGCACCAAACAGTGTCAGACTCTCAGAGAGCTGGCATGCTTATCTGTATGTGACCTGCGCTTATTTTCTCTCCATTTCTCAGCTGCCATGCACTGCACCCTCTGCTAATTCAGCCGCTTAAAATCTCATTTCAGACACAATTAGCCTTTAGCCCATCCAAGTGCCGTCGCCTGTGGTGTTCCCCCCCTCCCTTTCATCCTTTGTGAACATTTTCTCTTTCACTCCTCGATAAAGATCATTATTGAGGTTATTGAAAAGGATTTTTGATCATTTACAGGAGAAAACATATTAAAGGGCGTTTTAGCAGGCCCATTAGGAGCATGTTAAAACCCTTGCTTGTTGCCACGCCAGGGTTATCAATGCTACTGGGAGCCTTTAATTCATTCCTTTGCCAGAAGTTTTTTAATTACACTTGAAGGAAGAGATTTTACTGCGGCAGAGCCCAGTCCTGCTGCTGCTGATTATTTTTTTGTGAAACTCTTAACTGCAGGGCTTGCAAAACGAGAAAGCTCATCATTTGTACTTTGCAGGCAAGTCACAACATCATTTGTACTGCATCTGCTCTGCAGCTGCCTCTAAATGGGTTTATTTTTCAAATGCACGTTTTTATAATTTTTGTTTGGCTAAGTGCACAAAGTGGTTTGTGTTTCTTTCCAGATTTTTCTGTGAAGTTTCTGAGAGGATAGTCATTCAGCTAACCGATAATGTTCATTATCAACTTTCATCAAAATCTCCAACACAGAATTTTGAAGTGGGGTAGATGTTGTGGATGACGGTGTCGGTGATTACATGTCCTAAAATCAGAATAACAGTTATATATTTTGAGGCTAACTCTGGAATGGCAAACCTTAGGCACTTAATGTCCTGTTTTAATATATTAATATTGTTTATAAATTATAGTTTTCTCTACTTTCATTGAAAGTACACAACATGAAATGAATACATTAATTCAATTCTTTTATTAGTGTACTAGTGTTGTCTTGTTTTGTCATAATGGCAGTTAAGTTAACATAATTGGTTAACATAATTGGGTTCTTGAGCAAGAGCTTCCACCTGTTTTATGGTCACTCTATCTATCACTCTATCTCTGTTTGTCTAACATCCTGAAGAAGACTGAAGACATGCAACAATTAATAAATAGGCCTAAATAAAAAACCCAAAAGTGCTAACGACCCTGAAGCCACAGTTTCTCCCAAAATGAAGGGAAATGATCAGTTAAAACTCAAGGTTTGTACATCCATTAACAGCAGGTTTGCCACACTGAATTCATTCTTGGATTTGGCAAACTTTTAATTTAAGCGTTTGATTAATTATACATATCAATAGTGTGATTATACTGTGTTTAATTATCAGTTGCTGTGGTGTCCATGGACCTCTTCCTCAGCTCATTTTGGTGTAAATTTACATTATATCTCTTACTTTTTCATGTCATTAAATGATCTCCTTTGAAGTCCTTACAACCCTAAGCATAACTTCTAATTCTGTGGCTACAACGGGAGCCAGAAGTCACTGTCACAACTTAAAAAATATTGTAAACCTGTGTAGGTATTTCATTTGAACAAATTTAGGATATGGTTTAAGCCTCTTAGTTTTCAGTCTGAAATGACGTGTTGCTGACAGAGAGGCAAAGCAAATACCTGTTAGAGGTTATGAAGCAAAATCTCTGTCTGGATGAGTTAAAAGTCACTTGACTTCAAATAAAAGCTTCACTTCATCATGCGTAAGCACTCTGCAGATTAACTCTGCAGTGTGTCGCGTCTCACCAACCTCACCTGCCTGATGACAGCTATTTCCTGTTGCGATCTCCAGCGTAGGGTGTTGAACAAGACGGGAGCATCTCAGTGCATGCAGAGAGGTTGCCAGGAGGCGTGTGATTACAAAGCTGAGGGTAATTATGCACTGAGAACTTGGCTGCCTCAAGGTTAGGCATCATGAAGTCGCCATAGGAGAAGACAGAGAGGAGTTCTAGAGGGTTGTTGTGAAGAGGAAGGAAGAAAGAACCTGAAGGCAAGGTGCAGAGAGAGAGACAGGATTGTGAGCAAAGCAGGACGAAGAAATTAAAGATATTGTGGTTAAGAGGGTTTGTATAAGAAAGTAGAAAGGGAGTTTACCCCGCACCCAGACAATGTTTAGTACCCATGAAATATGGAGAATGGAAGTATCCGCACTCTTTGGTCCAAAGTATGTAACCCTTTTGGAGTCCAGCTTTGTAATGGTTTATTTTTGCTAACTTTTCATGCATTTCTTTTTGTTGTGTTTTAAAAAGTAATTACCCCACAAGCATAATATCGTGTTCAGCACAAGTCTGATTTATCATTTATACAGCTGCCAGGAACCCAAGATACAAGAAAGAAATGACACAGGCATTTGTTTTTTTAAATCACTCAAAAGAACAGAATAGTTATGTTGTTACCCTATAATGCAATAATTTTACCATACATTTTATTTAAAATTGTATCTATTTATAAATGTATCTAATTTGTGCCAGGTAAATCCATGACAATATGATTTCAATTTCTTTAAAAAAACAGACATGCAAATGATACA
Source organism: Sander vitreus (assembly GCF_031162955.1). NCBI lineage: Eukaryota > Metazoa > Chordata > Actinopteri > Perciformes > Percidae > Sander > Sander vitreus. The sequence goes on from NC_135863.1 coordinate 11,283,757, forward strand.
GACAGTCCTACATTAGCACATTATAAACATTGTATTCACAGATGAATAGGTAAAGGGTTTTAGTTATGAAGCCAAAAGCTTTGAATGTGTGATGTTTTTGGGCCTTCTTTCGTTTAGTTTAGTTTATTAGTTTATAATGTCGTGGACAGTCCCCCTTAATTAACTATACAGTAAAAAGAGCAGCTTTAGCCTCAACGGCTAATTTCCAGCTGTAGTCCCCGGCCATCTGACAATAGTCATCCTAAAATACAATGGTTAACATATTAAAAAGAGTTACATTACATCTATAATAACAGCAGGCCTAAGCAAAAAGGGTTAAAACTAGGGCTGTCAAACAATAAAAAAATTGTAATCGCGATTAATCGCATGTTTTATCACAATTAAAATTCTATTATTTTGCATTTCAGAACTGTTTTTAAGTACATAATAACAATGGAAGGCAATTATTACCAGTGTATCTTGATTGGGAATCAAATGAATGCAAAGAAAGTGACTTTATGAACTTGATTATTATTTATTTACTGTAAATAAATGTGTGAATCTGTCATTATTGCACAATTCCTACAAGTACCTAACCTAACTGAGATGTAACACTAACACTTTGCTTATACAGTACAAACAAAATGGTCCAAAAACCAGATGCCACAGCAGGACATTTAACCTTTACATTTTTAACAAGGATTGAGAACAATTGACTGAGATGTAACACTAACAACCACCGTTAAGGCAAACGAGTGCAAAGTCCAGCCAGAGTCAATATAGTGTTTAGTAACTCCTAAATAATTGTGATTACTCACTGACGTCCAGTGATCACCGGTTAATGAGATAGCGTTTGCACTTGGCAGCAGTTCCAGTTTAGCTGCTTTCTCCATGTCATACAGGCTGTGTATGGTGAAACTACTGTCCCCCTCGATGGCAGTGTATAAGACGGGTCAGAACATGCCAACCGTAGCACTTCTTTAAGACCCGAGTCCTCTACGATGCTGACAGGTCTGCAGTTAGTTGCCACCCATTTTGCAAGAGCTGTAGTAATTTTTTTGGATTTGGTTTCATCCACAGGTCGGCAAGTAGCACTCTCCAAAATACTGCTTTGCCTGAGCCCGCTAGCATCAAACTGCGTCACGTTAATATGCTTAGCTCGTAGGTGGTAGCTCAAGCTTGACGTGCTTCGGTGATATTTTAATTCGGCTTTACACAATGTGCATATGGATTTCGACTTGTCTACTGAGCCGTCCGGGATTTTTTTTAATAGAAAAGCGCCATTCAGAAGTATGTTGCTGCTGTCTTTTTCTTCTGCAGCAGAAGATGCGTTATGAAGAAGTACGGCAGCACCAAAGGGTCAATATAGTAGCCGTTAGGCACGACGCAAAGCCGAGTGAAGTGTAAAATAAAATAATCACATGCCGGCATGTGATTAATGCGATAAAAAAAAATTCATCGCATTGCGTCGGCCCTTAATCGCATCGCGATTAACGCGTTAACGCTGACAGCCCTAGTTAAAACACGCCACCGCCGCTATTGGGATGATTATCACAAAAGCCTGGCTGAATACACTCACCGGAGGGCAGCTAACAGCTACTACCGCACTACTGTTTATTTTAGGGGGGAATACACTTCAAGACGTGACATGACCTGTCCTCTGGAGGACATATCCACACCACCACCGCTCTGTGGATTGTTTTTGGGATGAATATTACAGAAGCCTGTCTGAATACACTCACTGGACGGCAGCTAGCAGCTAACAGCTAACGGCTAACGGCTAACGGCTAACGGCTATCAGCTAGCAGGGCAAGCTAGTTACAGGCAGGATCGATACAAGGACCAGGGTAGGTGAATTTAAACAATATCTGAGTTGGAAAACGCATCTTGTTGACACGTAAGGGACCTGTTCATGTGGCACAGACATATTAATTGCATTTTGTGTCTGTTAAGAGGCACAAAGGCACTCTAAAACTTGCCCCGACCACTGCCGTTTTAGCTCAGAGGACGCTTGTAGTACGTAGCTACAGCTTCTCCGTGTTACCTGCACTGATTCGGGTCAGGGTTTATTCTATCGAAAGTACTCGCGTAGCTATAGCGATCAAGATTAACATAAAAATTGGCCGGAATTCTCCTTTAATGTTTTTAATGTCAAAATGTTGGTTTTTCCTTCAAAGATACAGACTCAAGCAAAAGACTATTACCAATATATTTTCCCTTTTAAACAGTCACATTAAACAACATTTAGTCTAAAAATAAATCAGAATTTGCCTTCAAGACTCGCTATGTGTAATCATAAAATGCAAACCCCAAGGACATCCATACAGCTCTGGGTGCCTTTTCTTCCTCTGTGTGAAGATGTGTTTTCTTATTTCTCTGTCCTTCTTATTTCACAGCTAAATCAACAAATGTTGAAATCCTCAGTGAACAAATGTTCACACTAACAGTAACACAACAATAAGCATGATGGTGAACCCTAATTTGACAAAGAAAACAATATCTGTGTCCACTGGCTCCCAGAAGAGATGCCATTGTGTGTGTGTGTGTGTGTGTGTGTGTGTGTGTGTGTGTGTGTGTGTGTGTGTGTGTGTGTGTGTGTGTGTGTGTGTGTGTGTGTGTGTGTGTGTGTGTAGGGTTTATTGCATGGTAATGTGCCTGTGTTTGTCTGTTTTTGATACTTTTGCATGAACACAGTCTGCATATTTGTGTGCCCTTATGTTTGTGCAAGTTTAAAAATATTTTCTTTGTGTTCGTGTTAATGTGTGTGTATGTCAGTGTGAGCATGAGAGAACGAGAGATTTATTTTCCACCACGGCTGTTAATTATGCTCCTCTCCTCACTCATCAAACCTGCACCACAGTTGCAAGGCTTTCATTTGAATAAAAACTGAATTAAATCAGCGTCACAGAGAAAATGGTGTGTGTGTGTATGTGTGTGTGTGTGTGTGTGTGTGTGTGTGTGTGTGTGTGTGTGTGTATATGTGTGGTGTGTTTGTGTGTCCCATCAAGGCTCTGAGGGTCAATATGAACAACCAAGGAATTAATACAAGAGAACATATTTGTTCCTGTTGACTAGCTCTCGTCAACGGAAACAAATATGTTCATTTGATTAATTGTCGACTGAGTCAGCAGAAGAGAAAATCTCACCGCCCTTCATGTCTTCACATAGAAGCCCCCTGCCAAAAGAGGGCCCCAGAGCATCAACCATGCACCAAGGAAAGAAATTAATTGTTAAACCATTTCATTTGATCAATATAACTGAATTGAACAGCATGCAAAATACATTACATGCAAAACAAATGTTTATTTTACTAAATGTCACTGATCTGGTTGCCGTTATTGCAGTCTCTTTTATTCACTTTCTATTACATGAATTACATTTTTCGTTTGTTGTGTATTTCTAAAGGACTTAGATGTGACTTAGCGTCACAGGAAAAATGGCCTTCCTCTAAAGCCTGGTTTCAAACCCTGTATAAACACAGCTATTTGAGTTATATCTACAGCTTAGTGTAACACTTTAGACATTCACTATAGTGACTTACAGTGTTTGTGTGAATAGGGCTTTAGCGACAATGATACAAGCTACATGCTACAATATAATTTAAGTGTGTTTGTTTCTATTTAAATAGCCATACAGTACATCACTGGATGACACTGATATCTTATGTGGCAAAAGTCGAACCAGAATTGTTTTTCCACACTTATTTATTTTTGACAAAGCCCTTCTTTCAGACTGAAAAGTACCCTTATCTACAGTAGTGATGACTGAAGGTTGAGGTTTGAATATCAATTCGGCCATAATATGATGCAGTGTTTTAGTCAGGAAAATGATCATATTATCAAAAATCATCTGGCATTAAAGGACTAGACAAAAAAGCTGTTTATATTGCCCCAGACCTGACAGCTCCCACTGTTATTTTGTACTGCATTACACAGCAGCATGTGTGCACCAAACAGTCAAAGAAAGAATGCTTAGAGCATTAAATGTAATATCATCAAAAGAAAAATATATCTGATGATAATGTTATATGATAGACCTATTAAACTACATATTTAGGCTACAAAATAAAGTGCATTAACATGTCAGTGTACACACATCCCACCACAGAGTGACCAACATATTCCTTTTCTTTACGGCATGAAGAGAAATGTACAACAATCACAGCAAGTTTGTTGTTATTCTCTCCTGTCTGAACAGCTTTGTTTGAGTCTTGAGCATCGCAAAGTCATCCTCAATCTGCTTTAATAATAAATTGAATTTGTATAGCGCTTTTCATGGACTCAAAGTCGCTTCATAGTTTTAGTTCAACTACTCTGCTCCTCCATTCACAAAAAGCATAATATAACCAGTCCACTCAACCTCTCGGCCCCACTATAACCAGTCCTAGTCTCTCTGTCACACTGAGCTCCTCAAAGTTTTCAAACGCTTTGAGCATAATGAGGCTCTGCAGTCACATCAGACAGAGATTATTGTCACAAACAGTTCGGTGGCCTCACACACCTCACTGAAGATAAAAGTTCCTGAGTGAATGGAAAAGTCACCACTGGAGAATCCACCAGGAGCATTTTAGCATTTAGCATGTTAGCCACACCCGGTATGCACCTGTAGGTCATGAGACATCATGGGCGTGTTTGATTTGGGTCAATTAGCGTGCCTGCTGGGTGGTGCATTTAACCAGTGATTCATTAAAGGTATATGTAACCTTTTTTTAAACTTATGCTGAGATAAAATAATGCTAACTTTAACCCATAATTACATAAGCCTTTATTATATTGCTTGAAATGTAGCGATGTACAATACTTGAGATAAGAAATACTTAAGTAAAAGTATTACAGATTTTTAAAAATACACAAAACACGACTTTGTTAGAGTAACGAGAGTTCCACCCCTGCCGACAATGTTAAAGGAATGCAAATTTAGGTAGAGTATTCTCTTAAGTCTTTTGTTGCACATAATTGTCTTTGCATATCTGTGTACCTTGTTTAATTCTAGGTGTTTCTTGCCATGAAAATACAGGCCAGTAATATTTTTATAGCTCCCACAGAAGAACTAAATAAAAAAAAGTGGGCATATTTAAATTTTTCCAAGCAGTTTATTTCACACATTTTCATATTGTATATATGAAGAGAACACAACACTTAATTCTATCCTATTTCAACAGCAATCTTTTATTCAATACCTCTGAAACATAAAAGACTTGCTGTTTAAGAAGTTCTTAGATGTAGATTTCTCTCTGTAAAAATTAACCATCATTTCTAAGTTTTACTTGTTAGAGCAGGTATCACAATCTCATTTCAGAAAGAAAAAAATACTTTTCCTCTTTCTTCATGTCTAAACACACACACACACACACACACACACACACACACACACACACACACACACACACACACACACACACACACACACACACACACACACACACACACACACACACACACACACACACACACACACACACACAAATGGGGCAAATCCATCATTTTTAAGGCATAGGTGACATCTCAGTTAAATGGCAGATCTTATTTTGCAAAACAAACAACCCGAGCCATTCACAAATCGATTTACGATTTGACACCAGTTGTTATCAAAGCCGCCGTGAACATCAATCTGTGCAAAGCGCTACATCTGCAGCACCGATAGTACAGATGACGAACTAGCAACGCAGAAGCTTAAAATGGAGACATCAAGGTTCACAATATCTGATTGTCTGTCCCTCCTTAAACATCTGACAGAAATGCACCCTGGGAGAAAACCACCCCTTGCTGTGCTGACACCCTCATCAGCCCTCCTTACCTGTCTCATCCTGTGTAAACTCTCATTATCTCAGCCGACACCCCAACTTGGCCCCCTTCAGTGAGGATCCTTTAATTTTTCTTAATTAAAATTGAACTAAACACTTCTCTTTTCTGCTGCAAACTCACATTACATGCTCAGTGTAAGGGTTTTCTCGTGGGTTCTTCTAACACCCAAAACTAAAACAATAAGATTATTATTTTTTTTTCCACTGAGGAATCCCAGATTTATATCATGAGAAACCATCTGAGAGGTTTATGTAAGCAAGACTGGACTTCATTATTATTTATATGTGGAGGAACTTCAAGGAGACTTTGTGTAGTCATTTCTCTATGGAAATGAAGCGCTGCCACACATCATCTTACTCTAACTCTTTGAGTTGGATTCCTGTTAGTTTACAGATGACAGTCATAGTCCACATCAGATTCACACATACAGCAATTAGTGAAGTCCCACACACAGGCCCAATATCTGGCACAAAAACAACAGCTCAAACCTGAAGATAACTAAACAAAACTGAAACATTCAGCATAAAAAGAGGAATAACAAAAACTACAGCTACAGTGACAAATATTCAATCATGTCTGCTGGCTTCTGGTAAAGACCTACTCTGACTTTAACTCAGATAATCATTACAACATTCATTTAGAGACATGGATTTTAAAAATATATTTAAATATATTTAAGCACAGCTGTTATCAAAGCAACATAAATAAATCTGGTAGACTTTGTCTATGTTAACTTATGAATTGCCATACAGTATACAGTAGGAAGGTAAAAGGTAAAAAATGACCAGAGTTCATTGCTGCAGAGGGACATTCAATTTCATAATAATTTATAATTGACCTTACAGCCCAATTAAAAGTGAGTATTTAATAGTTTATTTGCAGGAAAACTTGCGTTCTTTCTGCTCAACAATGGAGCTCTTGATTTAAATGAATAATAGCTTAATTTCTCCATATTTAATTTAGTAGTAAAATATGTTCATCACTGTAGGGTTGGGTATCATTTAAAAGTTTTCGATACTACGCGTTTTGACATGATTCCCAAAACGATCCTTTTTGATTCCTTGCTTTAACGGGTGGTGGTGATGGCGCAGTGGATCTGACACATGCCTTTGGTGTGGGAGACCTGGGTTTGAGTCCTACTGTGATACATCAACCAGTGTGTCCCTGAATAAACCTAACCCCTAGTTGCTCCAGAGGTGTGTGACCTCTTACATATATAGTAATTGTAAATCGCTTTGGGTAAAAGCGTGAGCTGAGTGACATGCACAACAACTAATACAATTAACAAACAAAAAAGGCCATACTATTAATCTTGTATTAACACAAATCATCAAACACCACATTAGCAACAAAATTAGTATAAACAAAATTGTCTAAAAATATCAAAAGTATCATTAAATAAGGAAATAAAGCCAAAGAATGAACGAAAAAACAGAAAATCTGAACAAGCATTGAGTGCCAACTTTCAATACTTTTTGTTATCATTTTTGTTACTTTGTGCTACAGATATATTTTAGTCTGTACTTGTACTTAATCCTAATCACCAGTCACACAGCCAGTGTCTGTTTTAGGATACTCATATAAATCTGATGGGACATACAGTATACTCTACCTGTACCCACAATACTTTGGGAAGTAAAGAGTGAAGTAGCCTGTAGATTTTTAAAGCTGTTTCCTGGATGCCTGGTGAGCTCACCTGTTAGAGCGGGCGCCCATATATAGAGGTTTACTCCTGGACGCAGCGGCCGCGGGTTCAACACTGTCTTGCAGCCCTTTGCTGCATGTCATTCCCCTTCTCTCTCCCCTTTCAAGTCTAAACTGTCCAATTAAAAAAAAGGCCTAAAATGCAACAAAATATTATCTTAAAAAAAACTAAATTGGCCTTTACCCCATATCGTTGTGTTGAAATTGAATTGTTTAGTTATCTTTTATTTGCAGTTTTGTAAGTTTCAATGTTTGTCTAAATGTTTCATTTTTGCATTTGTACACAAGAAGCCTATGCAAGGGAGTTAACTGCTCTCATTGGACGCAATCTGTACAAGTAAAAGGTTGAATGTATGAATGAATGTATGAGATATTTGTTGGTTCATTGCTGATGTTGCTTTGTCTGCCATGTCAACCCACAGTGAATCAGTTTGTGAGAATGTGTTGCTTGGGAAATAAAGTTCAGCAGGAGTAGTCAAAAAACCTTGTTGGTAACAAAGATGGAGCAGCCTCATCAGCTTCCCTGTGAATAACAGCTCTTATCCTTCCTCTTCTAAACAAAATATGTTGATGTGAGGAAGATGAAGGAGCCAGGAACATTGTCTTTGCAACAGCCCTTGTATTGTGCTGACAGTATCACAGCAGTTAATGTCAAATGAAACTCTTGCCTGTGGATCTATATTCATCTTTTGCCTCATAAGGTGACATGTCACATTTTTCACAACCCCCCTTTTACTTTTGAGTGCATTAATGTTCGCTCTTCCAAATAAGCTGCAGTTGCCTGGAAGCTCTGCCTTCCATTCCTCCATCATTTAAAGCTTAATTTATTACTTCAACAAAAGGCCACAGCCTGTTTTCCCTCCCTGTCCTTCCTGCAGTGGCGAAGGCTGCTGCTGCATTCACCACATAGTTACTTTACAAATGGAGCCGGGCATTCACATAATTAAAACCAAGATGCTAGGACATAATTCTTAATTAAGCACTAATGTGATAAAGTGTTATAGCAGGACAGAACTCTCCTTAAAGGGAAGGGAGGCCTTTGTAATCAGTTGATTAATGGACTTAAGAGGGGAAGAATATGTAACTGGCTGGTCGTCCCGCTGTAGAGTAGGACACTTCCCGTCGACTGCTGCAGAGGGGCTGCTCATAGAACAGAAAGGGATGTCGCCTGTCTGCAAGAAAATTACTTTTTAAATCACAAATGCCTCTCAATCTCAAATAGTTGCTTTATTTACATGTTTAATGTTTATCTGTCCAATCAGTCTTCTAATAGGACATTATGTGCAGTACAGCAGGGTTACCCCAGCACAGACTGTCGCAAACAGTAATGTAACAGATGCAAGTCTCAGATAGACTTAAAGGTCAATGCATACTCAAAATAAAATGCAAAACACACATGAAATGTTGTTTTAAAATGTTAGGCTGAAAAAAAAAACAGGATTTCACTGCATTCTCTTGTCATCTCTGGTAGTTGGCTTTGATCAAACGTGTGTTATTGCACCTGTAAGTTATAACCACACCCGACAGTGATGTCACAGTGTACCAACACACCCTAGTGTACACTTCTACATGACTGAGGCAAGGTACAACTGGAGGTCAACAATACAAGATTTTCCCAAAAAAATTTGCTATGTGGTGTTTTCTTGTTAACAAACAACAAAGTTATTTTTACATTCAGTGTTTCTTGCCTGTGTCCTTGAGGTCTAACAAACATGCTGAACACATTTCCTTCCTCAAAACATTTACAAAGCAGATTTTTCATTTATTCTTAATTCTGCATTGTTCACATCCTAGTTTGCTAGCTTGCAGCCTTCTTTTTCTTCTTCATCACTACCTTCACTATTGCTACACTTGTGTATTATCATTGTCAACTGTCTAGCATTAGTGGAATAGCATGAAATGATTGTACACTCAGTGGCCTCTTTATCAGGTATACCTGCTTCTTAAGGCATATATATAGTCAACCAATCATGTGACAGCAACTTAATCTTAATATTAATAGTTTAGCACTTCAAAATGGCAACATTCTCTAGTTCCAGCCTCTCAAATGTGAGAATGTGCTGCTTCTTACTGTTTTATAGCAAAAAAAATTGAATATATTTGGGTTTTGGACTACTCAATCGGACAACACAAGTAGTTAAAAGATGTTATGTTGGGTTATGGGACATTTGGGCTGTTATTTTTTGGCCCATTTTCTGACATTTTATGAACTAAAAGATAATTAAAAATTAAGCAGATTCAAAATAATGGTCAGTTGCAGCCCTAAATTGGAAATGGGACCAGTAAAAGGGAAGCAATAAAAATACCACAAATGTGACAGATCGTTTTTAACAGATAGAATCTTAAATGATCTATACAGTATTCTTTACATATACAAAAAATATGGATCTTCCATCATATATCATGTAGCTTTTAAAAAAGAAATTGGCGCTTAATGTTCTCATCTCATTGGTTGAAATGAGATTCAGGTGTGAGCAGCTGAATGAGCAGCCAGCTGCTGTGACCTTAATTACCAGAAAACAGTTTTACTTCTACTTTGCCTTGAAAACGATTTTTGAAAACGTTTGTCCAGTCTCTGGATTTAGATGTTTTTGTAGTTTCCGTTTTTTTCAGGCTACAAAACAACATTGCAGCCACATAAGCCCTGTTTACCATTTGAAACACAATTCTTTTCCTCTCTGCTCTAATAAAAATGTTATTTAACATCCTGCTGAAAAAATAATGTACAGCTTTCATGGAAAATCCAACCCCAAACCTCCCAAATCCTGCCTTAATGTTGCTGCCTTTTCTTCCTGAATATTCTGCTTTTTAAAACGAAGTCATGCTTAGAAAAAGGGGCGGTGATAAGCTGCAGGATTTGCTGCATTTTGCTCACCATCACTGTTTCTTTGATCGTGTTATATCAAGAAATCTTACCTTTAGTGTCTTTAAAGTCAACCACAATGTGAATAAGAAACTCAGCCTTTATAACCAGACCAAAATATTCCACAATGACTTCAAATGTTGTAAAGGTTTTATAAGGAAAACTATTTTCTTACATTTTCCTTCTTTTTATTAATCTATTGTGAGGCCCTACTATTTCTTTCCATCTCTTCTGGTTGTATTTTTAGACATTAAACACAGTGAAAACACAGTCATTTAATATGTCACTATACCTCACTAATAAATAGCAATCTTTAAAGTACAACTATTTCGGAAGATACCTAATGCATATATAACTGCATATGCATCAATACACCTCTCTGGTCTTGGGATGACCGATTGCAAGTAATATAACACCGTTTTTTAATTTTTTTTTAACTCCATTGTTGTAGGTTGGCAAAATTCCCAGACACAGATCTTGATACAAAAATATCGGCATGGTTAGAAACCACCTCAGAGAGGTGAAAAAACATGTTTTGTGATTTGGGTGTACCAACATTTTAAAGTGTAATCCCTTAAGGAAATTAATACTTTAAAAAAAATAGTTTTTGATCCTATTTATGGTTAGCCACTAAATGTTACTTTCATTATATTTCCATTTTGTTATTACCTCTCTAAATGGTTGTTTTAATTTGTAGTGGTGGAGTCCGCCATTCCCACATGGGATTCAAATTGCCTTCACACGCACACGTTATTCACAGGATGCATTTAATCCAGCATGCTGTTCTCATGAACATTTCGTACATATAGCTACGAAAAGTAATGCACTGTAATTCATATGTATGCCACGTATTTATTGCTGTATGCACCACATTGACTGCTGCTGTATAAGACAGCTGTGGTCTGCATAGGGAGGAGGTCAGGTTGGAAGGGTGGGACATAAAACACAGGGCTCTCAAGTCGGGGAGGTTCATATCCCCAAAAACACAATACTTTTACCTAGGAAACACGTGTTTGTGACTTGGGAGTAATACTTAAGGGGACCGGTGTTTTTATCCAAACCACGATCTTTTTTCTAATCTTAACTAGTCACTATTAACTGTCGTCTCCACATGGCGGTCATTATTTTTCGGCTAAATACTAAATTCTACTGCAACGGCCTCTGAAACGACCTCCCACCTCATGGTGACCAGAACCCGGTGTTAAGAAAAAACTCAGGAGCAGCACAACTGATATTCACATACGTGAAGAAGGTTTGGGAGACTTTGATGATTTACACAGAAGCATTTATTGAAAGAATTTAGGATTAAACAGTACAGTGTAGTGCCATCCCAACTGAAGTTCCTGTTTTCTGTAGGTGAATTTAAACTCATGCTGGAGGCATTAGGTTTAGCTGGAACTTCTCTTCTTTTTTTAGTGGAGGCTAATCACCAAAACATTCTGTCATGATCATTCTAAATAATGTTCACGACCTCAACATAAAGTTATATATGAAATCAACTATATTTGAGAGAAAACCTGTACTTTATTTAGTACACATTACAGACATGGTTTTGCAGATTTGCTGATAAAGGTGACTGGACTTCCTGAGGTCATATTTGCCACAGAATGAGCAGGACTGTAGGCGAACTGTTACATCTAGACGATGATGTGAACAAATTGCCAGAAATCCAGACCAGACAGACTCACGGGCAGCTTGGCTTTCTCGCCTGCCAACATGGAAGCTCCAGAGCTGTAGCCCATTCTTGGCCCGGTAAGTAGAGGTTTTCTTTTGGCTTGGCTCTCTGCTCCGTATTTCACGACTCAACCTGGCAACCACAGCACCTAATCAGGCAGCTGCAACAAACAGCTCGACAAGGAGCAATGGCAGGAAGCCCCAGTGGAAAGAGAGGCTGATCCAAGACTAGATGAACACAGCCACCAACGCTATCTCCATCGGCGAAACACCATCAAATTGGCTCATTTACAATTCCTTGTGGAAAATAAATAACGATAACGACTGAAATTAATTGGGGAATGTTATATACTTTTTGAATTCAGCACAGATTCATGGTATAATGCAACATTTACTCAACAGTAATATGTAGCCTTACTCTGCTCCATTTGCATTGTGGTTTAGAAGTTAATAATAAAGCAAATCACAAATTCCTCACACTAGGACAGCACCAATGAGTTGTAGCTAGCTAGCATCGCAACTGATTAGTTCTTCTTTTAACCACCATTGAGTCCCATGATCTTATTGACTTAATGTCTTTGTCGATGTCTATGTCTCATGCAAAACATAATGTTCCATGAACTCACATCAATCAAGTGGACGCTCGTTACTGTATCTGTGTAATTGCTGCAGACACTTGAAATTTGCATAAAGATGATTTCAGCTTCTCTATTTGCACCTCAACGCAAACTTTAAAAAATGTTTTGACACTCACTTCACCTCACCCATAAAACTCTACAAAATGTCTGCATCTGCTCTTATTCAATAACACCTGTGAATGTGCTCCTGAATGGACTTCACACAGCCCTAAACACAAAAAAAGGAATGAACGTGTGAATGTGTGTGTGCGCTGCAGATGTGAACATCTGTGACATGTGTCCTGCTCTGTGTGTGTGTGTGTGTCTGCTGCTCTGCCTCTCAAAGTTAAAGGGTCATCAATGCCGCTGTGTATAAATCGCTTAAATGGATAGTCCTAATGCTATTATCCTCCATCTGCTCTCTCACTCTCTGCTCATCTCTTTCAATATATATACAGTTTCTTGTACATGTTGTTTAGAGGGACTTTTCTCTTGCTTTCTATTGTATTGTACTTCTATTGTATGTATTCTATTGTACTGTACTCTGTCTAAAACTGCATTCTTTCAGTCCTTGTTTGTCAAGCACACCCTTTCTGTCTCTGTCTGAATTTATCCCGCTGCAACTTTCTCACACACACACACACACGCACAAGCACGCACGCACGCACACACACACACACACACACACACACACACACACACACACACACACACACACACACACACACACACAGCTGCCCCTCATTTCATAACCGGTCAACTCTCTGTCCATAATATGTTGCCACTAGGGGGCAGTAAAACTCCACATGATCACACATGATAACATTGTGTTAACCGTCCACACCCACTCCCTCTCTCTCTCTCTCTCTCTCTCTCTCTTACACACATACACACACACACACACACACACACACACACACACACACACACACACACATATAAGTACTTTTATGATTTTTTTTGTTTTGAATAATACATTTTCAGTGTTTCAATATCTGTTACTGTTTTCCAATAAAGTTCAAGTTTTCCACTGGATGGTTTTAAAGGTGTCCCTGGTACTAATTTAAATCATAAACCATAAAGCCAAGCTGTGTCGTTCGAAGAAGTGAGTGATCACTGTTCCATCATTACTCATTTATGTAAACAGCGTTGTCAGGTGAGTCCCTCTCAGGGTCTTTGTGGGTGTATTTAAAGGGGAATCAGGCTATAAACAGTTGGCTGTTTGGGTGTTTTCTAATTGTTATCAACTAATCTGTTAATTTAAAACAATAGGCTACATTTTCTCCAAGAAAAACTCAGAAAAGTTCCAAAATCAAATAGATAGTTTTGCATTTAGTACCAGCACTAATCAATACATACATATTTGTTTTATAACCTGTTAATCCTCTAGTTTTTGTTTTGTTTATTGTAATAAATACACTACAGATATTTTAAAACATATAAGCTAACACATTTCAAAATGAATGTAACAGGAAAATGTAACAACAAAAGTGTCCACTTTCTGTGATGATTGTTAAGAAGAGCTGCCCAATCAAGTGAATGTGTTAATTTAAAATTATCTGAGAGTTCATTCCTTGAGACAATTTGACTGCAATATTCTTATATGACATATTAAGGTAATATTTAAACCACCGTTTCTTCTTCTACTACTTTTCTATCTCACACACACATAATCACATATAAAAATAGAGGACACTTGGTTCTGTGTGTGTATGTGTGTGTGTGCTTATGTGCACGTGAGGGCTGTGAGCTGCTTTCTCTTTGGTTATGGCATGGATCTCATTTCAGGTGGTGGAATTAAAGCCGGCTGAGACCTAATCCTAGTGTAATACCCCCCCCCCCCTCCCTTCTCCCTGTCCCATTAATAAGGCAGAGGAGGTAAAGGAGGGTGAGAGAAATCAGAAAAGGAGCAGGTGATTTAAGGGGTAGAGAGGTGCGTAAAGACAAAAAGTGAGGAGTTGTTTGGAGTGAGAGGCAGAATGGAGAGACAAGAAGCTGATGAGAAGAGCAACATCTGGTTCATATGGTGTAATCCGACTAGAGTGCTTTTTCATAAATATATACAGTTATGGAAAATAAATGTCCTAATATTCCCTAATAAGTAATAATAAAAAAAGAGTAACAGGGGTTAGAAGAGTGTGGTCATCTTACATGTGATAGCAGTAAGATCTAAAAAGTGAGAACTGTAGATTAGAACTGTATCACTTAGATGACATGAAATGTGTACAAATATGGTAGTTTTGTATTAAATGATGTTCAGATTTATTATATTTTTATTTATGAAAGGTAACATAATGCTAATGTTAGATAATGTTACCATGATAAATGTGCTTTGTGGCAGAAGATGAACAGTCAGGGATCACCAAAGTCATAAGAATCCCTGTCTCCTATAGAGCGCCTATCAAAAGCTCAATCATATGTCATTTTGAACAATGTTATTTGTAGTGAACAAGGACTACTTTTTGTTTTATGAAAAGTAATGGACTATGGAAATTACAAGAGGTGGGTGATGGTAAACATTTTCATATTGTATAATTCTTCAGACCATAAACTGTACAAGTAAGACTTTGTTCCCACAAGGTCAACTTTCTGTTAATCATCTGAAGGAACTAATACTCCAGTTTAAATGAGGGGGGTTCAGCCCTAAAACGACGATGAAATATGATCCAGGAAGTCAGTGTAAAACTCACAGGATTGTACAGAGTCCAGAGAGGCGGCAAATATTGTATATTCACCCTAACCCTAACAGTAGAAATACAGTGTTCTTGTTAAATAGTAAGCTACCACGAATGCATGTTTTTGATTGGCCAACGTAGCATCTTGCATGACAACCCTGCATTGTTTATCGACCTTTGTTATCCTTTATTGGCACCCACACTGCACCAAAGAACTGACTCCATTCAAATGCTGCGTTTTTTCCACACAGGGCTCAAGTCGGTCTGAAGGTCTACCTTCCCAAAACTCTTGCACATAAATCATTTTTCGAACAAAGATACAATCTGATCATGAAGACAGTCTGAGTTTTGTCTCTCAGACAGACCCAAGGATAATTAGACTTAATCCAAAATATGGCTGTCCTGAACAGACCCAAATAGAGCGAGAACACCAACACGGCGACGGCATGATGCGCCACCAATTACTGTAATGAGCAGCCAAGGTGGAAAAAGTAGCAAAACATTCCTCGTATGTGTAAACTTACTTGGCAAATAAGACATATTGTTATATAGTATTATTTAATTATATTCATACTATAACATTCTCTGTTTTGTGTCAAAAAGCACGTTTATTATTATGAGACACCATATTATCAGATCTGATAGCGAGTCTGCTCTTTGGTTGACACACAGACCTGAGGCCTGTACTACGAAGTGAGATTTGGCGTTAACGAGCTAACTTCAGGTTCAACCCAGGGTTTTCTGTACAACTAAGGTGGATCACTTGTGATCGGGTTCAATCGCCGTGGTAACTTATGCTGAACGCCTAATCTGGTCGGGAGCAGGTTAAATTGGAGATCAGAGATCAACCGGTGTAAAAGCACCGCCTACTGACCAATCAATACTCGATTGATAACGGCGTCACCGTTCTTAGAAGATCAGGCGGAGCTCGGTGCGCACAGAGAGAGAGAGAGAGAGAAAGGGGTGCGCACATAAAAGTTAAAACATTTAGAGACCGACAACCCCGTTAGCATTCCCTGATGTGTATATTTATGAAATATATAGATTGTAATGGGAGGGAATTACATATCGGCTCGGCTTCTTGAGCCGTGTGTTGCCAATGCGCACATCAGTTTGAATTTTGTTTTTATATATTTTATTTGCTCTCACGATGGCTTCCCACTGCCAGGGCTGCAACTGAAATACTAGGCTAAAGCAACGGCAGTTTATGGAAAGTGCACAAGTGTAATTATGGTCAGATCTAGTGCCTGACTGATGGGGAAGTGATATTAATAAGTGTTGTGATTTACGCATCTACAGCGTCGGCTATTTTTTTGCCAGCTTTCCTCCTGTTTTAGGAAGCAGCGACTGTATTGCGAAATTATAATTTCCTCTTCTTATGTAAAATATGCGGCTCTGGTACATGTTTACGATTGGTCGTACTGTGCAAACACCGCCTCTTTTATGTGAACGCGCGTGGGAAACCCTGGGTTGACTGAACTAGTTGATAACCAGCATCGTGATACAGCTTATGCGGGACCGCGGGTGTTAGGTTAGGTGAAGCCGAGTAACTGAAAGAAATCCAGGACATGTTGATCTCGCTTCGTAGTACAGGCCTCTGGAGCAATAGACTGAGAGTCAACCCCGAGTAGACTGACAATAGTTTGATTAGGAACAAGTGGAAGTTGGTTACACCACTTTAAATGACATGACTGGGTTTTGGTGTCCCATGTACTAGTCACTTGACTCACCTGAATATTACTTTTATGATCTTGGCATCGACACACAGATTGACATGAAGTAGAAAATGAAGAGAGAGAGAATACAAGGTGAGAGGACAAAATCAATTTCTGTGGTTGTGGGGGTTTAGATGGCAGAGAGGTGTTTTGTGAAGGTCATTGATGTTGCACTCTGTTATTTAGGCTTTCAGGGATGAGAGCCAATCAGATCACTCTAAAGCCGTTTCCCCCAAATCCTCATCACATTATGTCGCAGCATAAGCCCTGTTGAATCAGCGGCTATTGGACTAGCAGTAATCAGCTTAGCTTAGCCCAACTGTAAATATGCAAATAGTATTTGATTAATTGACCCCAGTTGGTGGTGCAGCCAAGCAGAGGGAGGGAGGGATGGAGGGAGAGAGGGAGCATGTGGGAGAAAAAGAGACAGTATGGAAGAATATGTGAGGTACATGAAAGGAGAGAGAGAATGCCATGAAAGTTAAATGGTTGTTGTGTCAGTGAAACAGTAAAAGAGTAAAAACACTTGTGACAGAAAATTACAGCAAATGTGTTAAAGACCAAATAAATATAAAGTATTCACACAAAGAATTTACATTACACTTTAAAAGAGTAACACGGATGAAAAACAATGTTTTGCTGCCCTCTATGGTTGAACATTTCAAGCCTGTTGCACCTGTAACTACACCCAACAGTGATGTCACCGGGTGCTGGATAACAACTGTTCATCACTGTTGCTGCAGGGACGTGAAAAAATAAACAAACATAATAAACATCTGGAGGTCAGTGAAAACAAGATTTTCAGTGGGTGTTAAGTTACTCTTTAAGTGTAAATCAGCATTTGTAGCTTTAGCCAGACCTCTGAAATGCTCTCCCCATCTCACATTTTTAGTTCGTTCACAGCTGAGGTTTTTTAGGTGTGGGACGTTTTGCATCATCTACATTTGAGCCACACCTCACTGACTTATACTGCTGTGTGGTGGACTACAGTGGACGGAGAAAGGGGATGAGAGTGTGTGTTCAAGAGAGAGTATGGTGGTGTGTCTCAGAGGGGGTCAGTGAAAAAGAAAAATGATGAAAGCAGAAATAGAGCAGGCTTTAAGGAAGATACACCAAGTTCCTAACACTGTAGCTATGTGCACGCACAAATGCACGCGCGCACACACACACACACACACACACACACACACACACACACACACACACACACACACACACACACACACACACACACACACACACATACAAAAACAAACAGTGGCCCTACGGCTCAAATGTCAACAAGGAAAATTGGAAATGAGTAATTCTTTCAGTGTGAAATAGATTGCTTCTCATATACATACGTACGTCCCTGAATATGACAAATTGATTCTTGAGGAGAGGCGAGTGGCAAATCCATCAGACAATTTTTATTGTATATTCTTTTGAATTATGATTAAAATTATTTATTTATTTCATATTTTGCCAAACACAGCTCTCCATTGTAATTGAAGTCCCTTTGCCCGCAGGGGAAGTGTTCCTTCTCCAACCCTCTAATTTGTTCTTTTAGCAGCCTTGATTTTCATTCCGTCAATAAATCTGAGAATCAGAGAAAGCATGTTTGTGTGTGTGTGTGTGTGTGTGTGTGTTTGTGAGAGAGCGAAATGAGGGAGTGATTATTCAATATTAACATGCTGGAGCCATCTAAGATGTTTCCTTCAATTACAGTATTCATAATGTACCCTGCTGTCATTCTCAGTGTGTGTGTGTGTGTGTGTGTGTGTGTGTGTGTGTGTGTGTGTGTGTGTGTTTGTGTGTGTGTGTGTGCGTGTGTGTGTGTCTGTGTGTGTGTGTGCAGCTTCAGCTGAGAATGAGGGAAATTAAATCGATTAGACGTCTGAACAACCCTCTGAAATTGTCTGCTTTCTGTTTGTGTGTACATTTGATTGTCCAATTTTCCATCCTCTCATTCTCTGTTGTGTTTCCATGTATCAACCCCCATCCCCCCTTGACTCCCTCTGAACACATGGTCAATTCTTACGGTTATTCGTCCTCTGCTGGCTTTCTTTCTGCCTCCGGTTTCTCACTGTCTGCCTCAACCTCTCTCCTTCTCTCTCTCCGAGTCTCTGGAGGATCAATGTTTTATGGTGTTAGTTGCTCTGCGGATGGCTAAAATTGGTTGGCAAAAATAACTCTAAATTGCTGGTTCTCTGGCTTCTGCAATTGCCCAATATATAATATTATAACATAATAAGGTTGTAAAAATGTTTTTTTTCAGTGCGCCAACTGTAAGTATTACATTAAGACACTTAGATTTTATTATGTATAAATAAAAATGTTGAGTTTTGAGTGAAGGGTTCATTATCTGATCAATAATCTGCATTAAACTAGATTTAAATCAAGATGGAAAGGTTTGTAAACTTTCAATGACACCCATCATATTTCCACGAAAGAACAAGCGAGAGAGCAAACAAGTCAACAGCCAACAGATTTAAGATTATATCAGATCTCATATTTAAGTTATCAACAACAGACGAACCAATAACATTAATAAAAATAAAATACCCACACTTGGTCAGGTCTCGTTGGCATTGTTATTGACGCTCAAAGTCTCCTTTAGCATCATATCTAAACTGGCTTTATCTAAACGCGCTGGTTCGGGACTATTGTTGTCACTTTTGACGCAGTTAGGTTTAGGAAAAGACTGTGGATGGGCATATGAAAGGTACGTTTACGTGACATGTGGGACAAGAACAGGACAGGTGGGTTTAGGAAAAGATCTTGGTTGGGGTCAAACAAACCAGGATTTTTCTCTGCGGTGAAATTCCTGTGTTGTTTGATCCATCTACAACCCCAACTTCCCTCCCTACACGGAATTCTGGCGTTTCATTACTACCCGCTACAGTTGTCGCTCCTAATACTACGTCAACGTCATGCGCCGCGGAGCTGCTTCTGTGCTGCTGCTGTGCTGCTCTGTCCGGTGCGTTGAGGAGGAGGCTGGTGTGCGTCAATTTTATGGTACCTTATACTTCTACTACTACATTTTAGATGGAAATATAGCACGTTTTACTGGACTACATTTACTTTACAGCTGTAGATACAATAGTTTTTCAGAATAAGCTTTAACATACAAAAATATTAAAATTATACTTTTTTTTTAAATGAATTCTATCAAACAGTATATAAAGTTGCTTCACTTCCATATTCTACAACATGAAAATGTTGTTTAAACAGTAATCAATCAGTAATAATAATCTAATAATTTAATGATATGTATAATAACATTTTGTTTTCAATACTTAAAGTACACTTTGTTGTTAATGCTTAATGTAGTTGTATTTCAGTAAGATTTCGAAAGCAGGACTTTTATTGCTACTTTTACTGAAGAAAAAGATCAGAATACTTCCGCCACCACTGTTAATTCATGTTATAATTACTTATTAATTTCTAAACTGATTTACAACACCACAACTCTCTTTCTTTTTCAGCTATAGACATTTTTCTGTCTGTTTTATTTGCACAAAGTTAATTCTCCAGTGCATCTGCATAAACCAGACGTATAGCTGAGATTTGTGTCAACAGTGAAAGACGAAGGACAACAGCAGAGTAAATGTTTAGGAACATGATATCCAACTGTGTTTGCTACGGCAGGTGCAGTGAAATGAAGTATGGCAGGCGTGTTATATTATCGCTGTCTGCAGTGTTGGGAAGGATACTTTCAAAACGTATTCCGTTACAGAGTACAGAATACATGCCCAAAAATGTAATTTGTAATGTATTCCTTTACGTTACTCAATCTGAGTAACGTATTCTGAATACTTGGATTACTTCCACATTGAATTGCATTTTATAAGCGTAGGAATGCGGCCATCACATACAGCTTACTAAACCGGCCTATTCTGGTGTGTTCTTCTGTTCTAACTGGCTGAATGTGTACCTAAACAAGCAGATACATTTTTGTATTTGTAGTCCCGAACTGCATACTACAAAAATCTAACCGCAGTCTAAGCTACCATGAGCTAATTTTAGCTAACGTTAGCTAACATGTCAAACGGGGCCAGTCTTTCAACGGCTCTGGGGCTAGTAAATCAGCATGTAGGAGAATGTAAAGTCGCACGTCAACTATAAAATAGCAAGGTGACCAGTAAAACTACAGCAGACGACTACCCTTGGCTAAAAATAACTTACTTTAAGATGCTTCTTCAGGTTGGAGGTGAGTAATTTGGATGCTGAAAGGAAGTTGGTTGCTGGCAAGCAGAAGTTGCACTGCAGTGCACAGTTATATTTCGTTCTCCCTTCTCTTTCTTTAATGTGAAATGCTGTTTGAATTTCCAAGATAGAAATGCATTCCTGCCCTGGCTCTGTTGTGCCGGTTCCGGCTCCATCTTTACCTCGATCAGTGATCACGCAAATAGCTAATTTTTTCGTTTTCATATTGGGGCTTCTGGGAAATGCATGGAGTTGCGAGAGTGAATAAACCCGTGAAACAGAGAAGTATCGTCATGTAATCCATTGATTTCAACAATGTAACTGTATTCTAAATACCAACTATTTAAATTGTAACTGTAACGGAATACAGTTACTCATAATTTGTATTCTGAATACGTAACGCCGGTATTCATGTATTCCGTTACTCCCCAACACTGGCTGTCTGGTAATCTGAGAGTGCACAAGCCTGTTGGTAGGATTTACTGCGGCTAACTGGAAGTGCAGAAATGTAATAAAACATAAAACAAAACTGACAGTATTGGTGAAACTACACAATTCATGTCATTTACGTTATTTTTTTTTTTTGCTTTTCAGGATTCTTGAAAATTTGTCAGAACTTTTGTGTAAATATGTATTTCCTTCAACTTGAAATCTGAAATTGTGAAAAGAAAAAATGGTACAGATGTGATCTTATTGTTTTAAGTAATTCTGGATAAGAGAGTCAGATGCCTTAAAAGTAAAACGTATAACATACAGAAAAGGACCCTTGCAGGGGCGTGCTGACTGCCAAACACACACATTCATGCACTTCACCTTCTTTGACATCCTACTCTTTCCATTATACCTCTTGCCTGGGCTCCAGATGAGACAGGGTCGTATTTGGCGCTTAAACATCATCTTTCTGCTCATTAACCTTCGACAGGGTTTCCATTCCGCCTGACTGATTCCCCCTCTTTGGCCACCTCTGTCTTCACCTCCATCTCTTTCCCCTGTCGTTCCTTTCCTCCCTATTTGTCGAGGCACTCACCCGGATGAGACAGGAGCCTTTTAAAATGTCTGGTGATGCTTCACGGTGCCTCTCCTCTGCATTGGGGATCGACTTATCTGGACAATTTGTCCCACGAGTTGCTAAGACACTAATGAGATCATCCGCAGCAAAGTTTTAGGGGTTGAAGTTACAGCAAGAGAAAAAAGGAAAGGTTTACTCTGGCTGTAGGCCAAGGTAATTGCTTTTGCCTTGAAACTAACCATCATAAATTAACAATTAATTTAAAATAAGGAACAGAAGCAAATGGTTAATCACAGTCAAAGATCACAATACAATGTATAAACACTGTATGTTTCAATCTCTTTTGAATCCTCTTTCCTCAGTTTTATACATTTTGTACCTTTTTTCCTACCTAAATAACTTAATCAACCAAAGTCTAGTTTAAACTCAATATCACAACATCAGGAAATGTACTCTGTCATTGCTGAACTGGACTTGATCTACCTGCGCAGGTGCTGCCAGATGCTGTCGCTTTCAAACTTTGTGTGTCACAGGTCAGCTGGCCACTGCAGGTCAGCAGTCATTTTGTGTGAACTGTGTTTTGTAGTGTGAGAACTCGTTTATATATAAATGAAGTGGAGCGTATCAGGAGTCATTTTGGCCTGTGTAGGTGGGGTACTTATAATTGAAGTTTAACTCTAACTCTGCCTAAAACCCTTAAAAAGGCCTTTTATGTCCCCTATTGTCACAAATGAAACTCTCAACCTCTCTGTCTAAGTAGGTGGTAATGGAATGATGGCCTACTTTTGTTTAAACTTGGTATCTTTTTGTTGTGGGTATGAACAATTTGAGGGTGGATGCCATCCCCCTTGTCATCAAAATGCATGCCCCTAGTTAACCTGCGATAGCCCACTTTTTCATCTCCTAGTAGTAGAGAGAGCACAGGGGCAGAGGGGTTGTTTAGTTGAATATGTTAGTCTAGCCTGCCTGACTCATTGTCCTTTTTCTGACTGATGTTTGTGCAAGTTAGATACTATGGCCCCAACCATGGCTCTGAAATATCAGTAGCATAGCTGTGCTGTGTATTAATAAATCCATGGCACTGTCCGTGGTGCTGAAGTAGCAGACACATTTGTATCTATTTGTAATGTAAAACTTTACATAAATAAGAAATAACTTAAAGACAACAACACTAAGAAATTCTATGATAAGAAATAAAACACTATGAGTTATATAAAGTGCTTTCTGTTCAGTAATCTAACTGTCTGGAGGTAAAAACTCTCTTTGAGGCACACATATTCAGAAGCAATTGGGAGATTGAACCTGCGGGCCGAGAAACACAGAGACATATAACAAGCAAACACCATTAATGGCTTTCCTTGCGGCTGTGGCATGATGTTAGCATCATCCTTATTTTACCTGCTAAATGTGTCCATGTCACCACAGGCTTGTTCTCGTCTCCATCGCTGCAGGCGACACAGCAGCAGGGACACAGCAGCAGGGACCAGCTTTTTTTTATCCTCTAACAACATCTTAGCAATAAGGATATCATTTGTGCTCCACTGGTTTACAACAGGAGCTGAAGATGATCTGATGTAGATGCTCTGGTGCCACACTGGGCCCAGTTCAGACCTGGACCTACGCTGTTTTCTTTTCACGTAGAATACTTTAGTATTGGATAATGAAAGCTTGACTTCCTTTGGGAAAAGAAATCTGCCATTAGGTTTAGTAACTTGCATAACTACAGAACTAGAGACACTGAATCCAAAGCAGGCAGGATGAAATCTCCTTCTTTCCCCATCAACCCCTGTCAAGTTACCCTTGAGCAAGGCACCTCTAACGACTCCAGTGAAGCCTCTTAAGGCTTAAACATGCTTCTCTGTCTGCACAGTGTTGTTCAGAAACTGTAACGTTTTCTTTTAAACAGATTTTGGATATAGTTCTTCTCATGTGAAATCTCAGCATTGAACACATTTTTCTCTAATTTTTACAAAAAAATGTGCATTCCAAACATGTGTTGACATATGTTCTGTAGAGACTTTTTTTACTTTAACAAATATGGAACTATGTCAAGTTCTGGATCACGTGCATAACCTATTATAACTTTGTCATGTAATGAAACTGCGACCATTTCACAACGTTAATGTGTTTCAAACCCACAACATTATGTTTAGATATGAGGATGGAAAACGCTCCTGTGGGTCATATTTCTTGCCAGCACTAGAGCTGCTAATTTATGAAACTCTCCTTTGGGCTGCACACACACTAGAGTGCCAATTGGGCCGCATTTTTCTGTCCGACAGAGCAGTAACCGAACCCGGCCCAAGCCCGACAGGCATTAAGATATTTAAGTCCGAGCCCGACACAATTAAAATCTGTTTTTTTTGTCATATTAATGACATATACGTTTGTTTGTGTGGAAAGCCCGATTTTATTAAGCAACTGTAGGAAGGCATTCGGAAATGTTAACAGATGAGCGCATCAGTGCACACGGGGCAACAAGTGCACGTTAACACAGGCGCGCACCTACATAATAAGCTTTTTTAAATTTAAAATGTTCAATGCCTTATCGCGCTGATGTGACCGAGCCAGACCCGAACATCATTTCTAAAGATCTGTCCGAACCCGGCCCATCGGGTACCGTCGGGTCCCAACGGGTCCTGACAGATTCCGACGGGCTCGGTTCGGGTATCCATCCTCTAATACACACATTAGCACACAGTTTTGCCCCCCTCACCAACATTTTTACTATATCCGCATAATGAAGTTTGGATATTTGTCTGAAGGTACAAAAAATAATTTACAGCTGAAAAATGCAGTTTTAAAGCATTGATGTTGCTAATTTTATTTGTATTATTATTATTATTATTATTATTATTATTATTATTAGTAGTAGTAGTAGTAGTAGTGTTTTCTATGTAACACAATAACTTATTACAGTAGGTAAGATTAGATGAATCTGCAAGACATATTGTTGAAAGTCTGAACTATTCAGAAGAATTTGAAAAATTACTTCTCTGTTTACTTTTTTTTTACTTCTCTCAGTTTCAATTTGTGATTTTAAGTCTTTCTTAGCACATTTCTAAACTAACCAACTGATTAATGAACCCGTTTTATTCCTTTGTGTTGAAACCAACAGTGACACCGTGTTTCACATGGACGTGCAAAGTGTTGGAGAAGAGGAACATATCGACAACCTGGAGGATGTGTTATCGATGTGATTGCTCTCACTTAGCGAGGGGAGCTGGTGAGGTGTGACAGTGAATAATCAGCCTCGGCACTACATCACCACCACATTTTCCACCAGTGGGACTTCTACTGGCCCTCTGGGATGGAGTAACATTTTTTGGAAGTGGCCTGAATGTATAGGTGCCAAGACGCATTGCTCATTTGCTCTCTCACACACACACACACACACACACACACACACACACACACACACACACACACACACACACACACACACTGGGTTGGTTTAGGAAATTGCAATTTGTTAGTAATTTTAAATTTATAATTGTTAAATGCTGATAAGGTGGAGTTGAAAAGCAATGACAATAAATACATCAAATATATGGTTTCTAAAATCTTGGATTCATGCATATCACAGGATTAGGGCAAGGATGCAGGAAGGATTTTTCAATCTAACACCCCACTTGACATTCACTCAGTCCTTTACTGTTTTGAGTGCTAAGTGGTTTTTGAGATTTAATCGTTCAAATGTCAAATTAGACACATTTTTTTAAATGCCTGATGCCCTTACTGGCTATTGGGAATGCTCCCTCCTCTTCTAAAAAAACTGAATGAATAGGCTTGCGTAATCAATTCAATGCAAGGACAGTGAAAGGTCCCATATTATGCTAATGTTCAGGTTCATAATTGTATTTTGGGTGTCTACTAGAACATGTTGACATGCTTTAAAGTAAAAAAAAAAAACATGTATATGTATATACAGATAGCCCCTCAACCTGCTTCTTCAAATGACATGTAATGTTTTGCAGGTATAACGTTTACCATTCATTCAGTGTTCAGTGCTGAAGTTGATTGAAATGTCATTAGTTTTGCAGGTCATAAACCAAAGTATTGGTAAAGTCGACCTAATGACTGCACAAGATAAAAGGTTAGGGGATCACCAAAGTTAGTACAATTAATCCGAAGGGAGGACATGAATGCCTTATGAATACCATATTTCATAGCAATTTATTTCGTAGTTGTCAAGACATTTCACACAAAACTGCAAATGTGGTTACGTGATGGCTCATGAGAAAAAAAGATCCCTACAACCATTAGGATACATCATCTGGTAACCATAAATGTCTGCACAAACCTTTGTGCCAATCCATCAGGTAGATGTTGAGATATGTCACTGGCTAAATGAAAACTTTGACCTGCTGGTGGCACTAGATAAATAGTCAATGTATAACCAAAGTTGCTAAGACTTATCCTCTGTGTAAAATGTTATGGCAATCCATCCAATACTAGAGACATTTCACTATACACCAAAAAAGTCAACACCAATGAAGGCGCTAGAGGGAAAGTCAGGGGGTCACCGAGATCAGAGGAATTTATTCTCTATGACCATGAATGTCTGTACAAAATGTAATGGCAATCCATTTGATAGTTGTTGAGATGTTTCAGTCTGAACCAAAGTGGTGGACCTACATTGCCATTCATGAAGGTACACTGCTAGCGTGGCTAAAAACCATGATTCTATCATCAACAATTCACTATGTGGCCTCTGTTTTTTTGTTTAAGTATCAAATAACATAATAACAACAAGTAGGCTAAAACAAAGTATATTCAACCCAACTCCCCCTTTGACTACCAAGCCTCAGTCAAATTTCTGGTGGGTATAATGGGGACGTTTTTGCAGAAATAGGGGAAACACTTGAAGGTCTGTTCCCTTGGTTGTAGACATAAACACCTCCCGTTGCTCATTTGTCTGCTTAAAAAAGCAACGGCTTTGGCGGACACAAATTACACCACGTATAAAGCTCCGTCACTCTGCAATGCACGAGGAAACGGAGGACAGCAGTCTAGGAGTTAAAGGAGTAGAGGAAAGACAACCGACAACCAACTGATTTTTCCTTTTTCTCCCTCCCTTTTTTTATCCACCACTGCTCAGAGAAGTAGCTAGTCAGCAAACAGTGAGCCGAGGGATTGCTTTGTGGCTGTGCAAGGTGATATGAATAAAAAAAGGTTGCATCTGCTGTCAGCTGCTTGTCCTGCCATTCGGGTAAAAGATAGAACGTATGGGGCCTTTGCCTGTAGTACATTGGCCAGTATAGGCACATATGATTGCACCCAATGTACATACAGTAGTAACACAAGGACTCACACATAAGTGGAAGACGATTGATTTTATCCCCCAGTCATTTCAAAAGGATTTCGGGAGTAGATGTTTTCCAGCAAACTCACTTACAGCCAAAACAGAGGAAAACGCAATTAAAGCTGGTTTAATGGAGGCCGTGGCCTTGCATTATTCAGAGCTCAGCTGCTGGCCTTAAGGACGCTGTCCATGTTTTACTGACAAGCTCCTCTTTCTGGCTTCCCTGGACATTCATTTGCTTTGAAGGATTTTCTTGGAGAATAAGATGCCCACAGCTGACCAGTTGCTCCCCGATAAAATACATGTCACTGACCAGCAAACAAAACAAAACTGACGTCATTTATGTTCACTTTTAATTCTCACAAAGCCTGCGTAGGAACATAATTGTCACTACACAGGATCTCACCTAACTATGGTTTAGGCCATTGAGAGTGTGTGCCTACAAATTTTATAGAAGCTATTATTTACTTTAGTTCCTTAACAACTTTCCTTTAAAAGTAATGACAATTCAAAAATGCAACACAAGATCTGGTTTTAACAGTAAGCCAAATGTATAAACATACTGTAAACTGTAGAGATGCTACTCAATTCTTACCAGTTATAAAATATTTATCAATACATATTAAATATCTAAATAAAAGCAAATATGGTCTAAGTAATTTATATTGGGATACTGGACATGTAACAAGGCTGTCTTTAAGGTGAATTAGATCCAGAAAGTTGTTCCCCCAACATCCAAGCACACAACCATCACCACACTCACTGTGGTGAACTGCACCTCCTAATAGCAGTTATGCTGAGGTAAATGCTTACAACCAGCATTACCCTTGTCTTGTTTGCAAAATTTATAAAAGCCTACAATTTGCAGTGGTTGTAAAAATCCATTTTCTACACTGATGAGGTTTTGTTTGTGAGCCTAGTCATTGAAATTGATTTCCCCAATGTCTGTGTTTCTGTAGTTCAGTGTGTTGACTGTTCTGCCACTTCAGCAAGAAAACATTGTCTCAGAGTGGCACACATTAAGTCCTACATTTGGGAAATTACCAACAAATATGTATTTTTTTTTGTCAAATTACCTCTAAGTAATCCATGTAATGACCAGATGCTGCTTTATTTACTGAATTGATAAATAAGGATTGTAGGCTTTTTAGCTTTCATACTGCTTTATCTTTGAAGTAAGAAATAAAGCAAGTGGCTGCATTAGTGTGGTCTTGATGGAGATTTTATTCCTAAATGTGTTGATAAGATTAAAGTATAATACATGTTGAAAGCCACAGGTTTAAGCATCTGTGGATTTTTTTCCATAATTTATTCTCAGAACTTGCATTGACCAGTGCCACCTGCAGTCTGCTGCTAACTAACTAGTGTTGGCCATGGCCATCTGCCACCCAGGAACTTTCACGGGAATGTGATGTGTGTGGTGGCGGTGGACACATCGATAGCTAAAGTTTTGATGCTAGTGAACCGATATGAAGTCTTGTGTTGAGTATCAATAGCTTACAGGATCGATTATAAACATTAAATCAATAAATAAACTCCCCTATATGATGTGTGGATGGACTGGCCCTGCTTTGACTAGAAGCATACTTCCAAGTCGAGATATCATATTTTCGATTGTATTCAAGATTAAGCATTTAAGCAGTTAACTGTTGCATTGGTCAAAAGATTCCTTTCGAAACAGAAAAGCTAACAGAGATTTGACATTGAGTCAATCTTTTGTTGTTTATCTTCTTGTTTTCTTCTGTTTCATCCGTTTTCATGCACTTTGTTCGTATAAGAGCTTCATAAATATATTTTGTCAAAGGCTCAGTCAGACTAACTATCATAATATCAATGCAAGTGGTCAATGGCACTTCTACATTCCATTTTATGAGTCTTCATAAATAGTGGATACTGAATTGCCTGACATACAGATCTGTTACATCACTCTGACATGAAGCCAAGGCCCTAGGAAAAGAAACGCCTCAGAAGTGAGCCGGTATATTACGCAACTAAGTTTCACACTGCACATTGGAGGAAATATTCATCTGCACAAAAAAATCAAATATATTGTT
This sequence comes from Sander vitreus, assembly GCF_031162955.1. Classification (NCBI taxonomy): domain Eukaryota; kingdom Metazoa; phylum Chordata; class Actinopteri; order Perciformes; family Percidae; genus Sander; species Sander vitreus. The sequence goes on from NC_135863.1 coordinate 11,313,344, forward strand.
TTGAATCATTGCACAAGGTAGAAAAAGGTCTCCAGTGGAATTTATCAACGTGTCAGGATAAATCAAATAATTTAAAATGTTAAAGTATGGTAGAATACTTCAGTAGGCTTAATCTTATGTTAATTAATTCATAAAGAGTATTGAATTATGAAAATATCACATTCAGATTAAAGATGATTTGGGAGCCAATATGTTATTAAATCATTTACGGCCAGCTCTGCAATGTGGACTTTGCTTCTCAGTTGTTCCAGTCCAGTCCAGTCCTATAGGCTCCATTGAATTAAAGTAATGTGAGTTTATCGATCCCTGTTGGTACTCTTTTACACCCACATTCCCAAGCCCTCCCCAGGAGTATCTAAGGTTGAGCTGGATGGGATTAATTACCTATTTGAAGGATATCTGACTTTATCAAACAATGTATCTTAGCAGTACTATTCACATGATCTATCCAAATCCCATGTGATACCATGACCAAATAGGTAGAAATGTGTTAGGAAGTGTGCACTCATGGTACAGTTCTTTTGGATTAAACTTTCCAGCAAATGGCTGTAACTTGAAGTTGGAGAGACATACTGCACACCATAATGTTAATTTAGTGATGAGAGTGTACATTTTTTAAATATGGAACCAACATGCATAACGTCTCTGTCGGGTGAAAAGCTTGTATGTCCAAAACCATTGTTTTTCAGGAGATAAAAAAAAGCTAACTTGAAAACATTGTATTGAGCTATTTACCACAGACTAAGTCGGACGAAATTGCCTCGTCACTGTTAGAATATTGGTATAACCCACAGACAGACGTAAAGGGTGACCAATAGCATTTATTTATGAAGAAAACAATTTTAATTATGAAATATGGAGATACAAGTTTTCTGCCCGACACCAATGATAATTAATTGTAGATGGCATTAATAAATGTTTTAAAAAAATCCTGGTGCACTGTTGACATGTTTTACTAAGCCAACAATTTGTGTGTTATCGCATTATAACCACTGACAGAGCTGAATTTTTTGCTTTTCTTTTATCAACTTATTTGAACCACCACCGTCATGATTTAGGGTCACAAGCTGTTAATTTGTTGCCCAAGAAAACTCATCTGGTGCACATAAAGTACTATATTTCAACTATCTTCTTAAAATATTGTATACATTTATTTTGAAAAAACAGCCTCCATGACTGACCAGAAAAAAATCACTGTGAATCACTGAATCAAACAAGTTTCTGGAAAGTGAGTAGCAACACCACAGTGATCATAATAATAAACAAATACAAGGTACAGCTGAGGCTGATGGTATTTAGTCATAACCATAAAAAGTATTGGACAAATTAAACTTTTGACCCGATGGTGATGAAAGTTAACCTCACAGCAGTGGGGGATCACCAAAGTCATTAGGAAACATCACCTGGGAACCATGAATGTCTGCACCACATTTTGGGCCAATCATCTGAGAAATGTTGAGATATTTCACTAAGTAATGGACCAACCGAACAATAATGTGTTCTCTGGAATAACACTGCTAGGGTGGCTGAATATATTCTTATTCATTACAGGAATAATGTAACTTTGTAGCTTGTTATGTCTCATAGTACAAACAATAATTTAGACTTTCAAATAATTTTCAGTTACACAGATTCCTATAAACAGCAACATTTTGGAGTGAGAAAGTGGTGTTCAAAACCTGCACCACAGCATGCTTTAGGAACAAACAACAGAAGCTGCATCTAGTATTTTTCTACATATATTAGTGGTGTGGACCAGGATTGCCTATTCCTATTAGTTCCATTCATTACCCACTGGAGGGAGGCCTAATGTATCTTCTCCCCTGCTGCCGTCATAAGCCTCAGATTGGTTCTGGGTGGTCGGTGGACTGCAGCCCGCTGCAGATGAAACATATTGAGCTTCTCCACAACTTTACTTGAGGTCATTTCATCAAAGGAGGGGCCTTCTGATTAACTTTCCCTCAGCCTCATTGCTTTGAGTACCCACCAGATAGTTTCCATGGGGGCTCCACTGTCCCCTGATTCTGTACATTAACATTACTCTGCTTGATGAGACGTTCAGAGAAAAGTTCCAGTCAAGACAAATTATGTAAACAGTCATGCTGGATACATTTTCTAAAAGAAGCATCACAAAACACAGGGAAACTATTAAAGTTAATACAGGTACCATGCTATGCTTGCAAAGTACAATACATGGGTTTATATTTGGTTGTATATCTAAATATTAAGGGCAGATGGGAGATGGCCAAGTGTCTGGCCTGCTGACTCTGTTTTTGTATTTTTAGCCAAAGGAAGAGGCTGCGGACAAACTTTTGCTCGTAACTTTGAGAGCCAAACAGATTTCTCTTGGTCAGTCTGCTGTTTGAGGCCTCCATGTTAGTGTTCCCCCACATGATGAGAAAAAAAGCCAAAGTAATACATTTTCTTAAGATGTTATTCAAACATGACTGAGCAGCGTGAATTCAGTAAAGCCTTGTGGTAAGGTCAGGAATTCACTTGTTCTTCAAAATGATTTACATACAAAAGTAGTATCAAGTAGTATTAGTATCAGCTAAAACTTATATGCAGTTCCCTATAAGTGCCACTAAGTAACAATAATTACATGATATCCTCTTTTTCAACGTCTTGAAATGTGCAAGTTAGGTTGAAAATTACTGTAATGAACGTGGACCTTTTGAGTAATAGCCTACCATTACATATTGATTGAATTTTGTAGAGCATAATATTCATCTTAACTGCATCTTATGAGTGGGAAGCTAGTGAGGGAACAGTGCAAGTGGTACTGGCCATTCCAGATTGAAAAAAAAGTCTCTCATCAGATCCTGAGATTTCTGGATTTGAGTACATTTACCATTTTCCACTGAGAAGTCAGTTCACAGTAATGTTGACAATGATTAAATTCTTATAATAAATTTCAATAAAACAGGCATGCAAAAGTTCTACCATTTTGCACCTGGGTTTCCCCACAGCTTTTAAAGTAGCAATTCATTGTAAGTGGCTTTTAAATCATTCATTCTTCATTCAATCATCATTTTGGTCTTAAACTCTCATTTGTGAACACCAAACACACATTTTCCTGCGGGGAGAGCATTGGAGATGCAACATTTGGATCACAATCTGACAGTATAGATCTTCTTATAACAATACAATATACATCCAGAAACACTTAAACCCCCTGGGCAGCGGGTATAGCAGGAGTGGGTTACCTTTCTGCAGGGTATCACCATGCTCTTGACAGCAAATGGTGTCAGCTTTAATTGGAACAAGCACAATGTAATGGAGCGTGTCAGATGGTTTCCACTGTGCCTTAGAGGAGGTATGGCTTCTAAGTTTTTCCATGGTTGGAAGGTCAGAGTGGGAGGGGGTGATGCAAAAGAAAGAAATAGAAAGAAGGAAAAATCAAGAACTAAAACAAAACAATTTTATTTCATTGCAAATCAAAGATGACAGGAAGAATTGTACATTGCTTTACAATGAAAGGTTGGAAATTGCATTGAAAGGAAATTGAAAGGAAATTCAGCAACCCGCAACACTGTCAGGCTGTTATTCTTTTACTCGTGGATTGGCAAAAATTCATTTATTTTTATTGGTATGGGACAACAGTTATCTGGATTTTATGGTCATTTCACAATTTTAAGAGACCACGATCAAGCTAAAGATTGCAGAATACTTTTGCAAAGGCTTACTGTAATGTTACACTATCACTCTTATTAGCAGTGCCTAAATACCTAAATAAAAATAAAAATGTACTGCATGAGAGAGAGAGGGCAAGAGATAAAAGCATTGAGACTGGAAAGATGGAAAAGAAAGCTGAAAAAATGTGTTGCAAGTTGATAAAAGAAAAAGAAAAACTATCTTTAATGGAGGAAGGAAAGGCGGAAGCAAAGTGGGATAACCTAATACAGAGAGGAGACAAATATTTACAGTACACCTAACTTCAAACTGATGTATGATTAATAATTTATCAAATTATATTGATAGCAAAAAGACATTAGAACACCAAACAAACAGTCTTAAAAGGTACAAGCACTGTGCTGAGGCAAAACAGCTGTGCTCCAGGCGCCACTCCAGGGTAAACAAGAGAAACCTTGTTTTTCCTTTTCTTTTTTTAAAAGAATGAATTGTCTATTTGTTATAACCTAAATTCCTGAATAGCTTTTAAAATACTGGAAGGATTATTGATACAAAAAATTGTTAACAAAGTCCACACTTGTCTCCCATCTGTTGAATGTGTTGGGACCATCAGAAAGTAAGAATTAAACTGATTTCAAACAAAGGATTTTTGGCCTACATGTGCTCAGAGACAACGGGCCTGAGAGAAAGAAAGGGCCTGCATGTAGACTTTGCAGCCTAGAGTTCACACCTAGGTGTTACCTCCATGTGGGGAGGGTTCAACTGGCCTAAAAACTACAGCTTGTAGTTCACACCTTCAAGAACACTCTGATCTCCCATTGGTTCCTGGGACCATAAAACAGCATGGAGCCAGTTTAAGGTACATGAGCTATAAACAGCCACAACAGCCTGGTATATCCTCCTCATGCTGGTCACCACCCTGGTCACACACTGCTGTGGGATGGCATCCCATTCTTCAAACAGCATTTGTCGCAAGTCAGCCAACATGGTTGTGTTGGTCACTCGGGCATGAACAGCACGCCCAAGCTGATCCCACAAGTGTTCAATGGGGTTGAAGTCAGGACTGCTGGTTGAAGAATGGGATGCCATCCCACAGCCAGGGGCGCCGTATAGGGGGGAAAAGTTAGGACAATTCCAAGGGCCCATGACTGACAGGGGCCCCAAAAAATAGGTAAAAACTAATATAAAATTATTAAACCATCATCATTCAGTATATATATTTCAAATATAATAATACAATTAATGATCTTTGTTTTTACTTGTTTTTGGCAGTAAAAGTTAAATATCCCCATTGACCAAAAAGTAAACATCCATATAGACCGACCACCCCTCTGTATCTGCATGAAATGGTTTGGTCCTGCAGTAGCGCACTCAGTGACGGTGTTTAGTTGCAGTCAGTAAATGCGGCAGAACTACAGACCACAGTGTTGCCAAGTAACATTAAAACAAAATCTGGTTTTCAAAAAAGGAAAGAGAGAAAAGAGAGAGAGGAAAGACAAAGGAAAGGGTGTCAAACTGTAACCCAGTTTTTCACCAAGAAAGGTGGGTAGCCTATAGTCTGTGAGTGGTATTAACCTGTTGGCTTAATGTCCATAGTGAAATATAAGCTAGCTAGCTACAGACTAGTGTTAGCCTAACATTTAATCACCATTTAATCAGTGCAGGGAAACGTTTAGCAAGATATTCATATTAAATCATTGTCCCTGCCCGTTTTAGCAGACTTAACAGATGAGTCAGCAGCACCCCAGTCTCCCTCTAACTGTGCCCCTCCCTGTCCCAGTGAAGAAGGTGAGCAACATTGTGTTCAATTACATGCCAGTTAGCATCATTGCAGGGAGTCTGTGGGGATTTCTGTCTTTCATTAATAATTATAATTATTAATACTAATTTTGTTATAGAATTTTCCATTTTGTCAAATTCTAGTACTAGTATTGAACTACAAGAAGCAAGACAGTTGCAAGCCTTTAATTAGAGTTATGTAAAGCTTTTGATGGGACAGTTAGGTCCTACAGATGTGGTGACAACAGCTGCACAGAGGGGGCCCAATTTGATTTTTTGTCATGGGGCCCAAAATTCCTGGCGGCACCCCTGCCCACAGCAGTGTGTGACCAGGCTGGTGACCAGCATGAGGAGGAGGTGTCAGGCTGTTGTGGCTGTGTATGATTCTTCCACACGCTACTGAGGCTTCTGTTTGTGAAATGAATAAATTATTCAATTGCCAATATGTCTTGTTTCTTCAAACTTCAATCATCCAATCCACCAAACGAGTCAATGGCAGAATAAGCTGTTTGGCATTGGCAGAGAAGATTTGGCAAATTTTTCACGGGCGCAACCCACATACTCAGCGCTGCTGCCCATCCCACAAATGCATGTGTTAAGTTCCGGGAAGTTGAGGACCCAAAGGCAGAGAGCAGGCAGGCAGGCAGGAGAAAGTTGAAGTTGAGGATTTATTAAACCAAAACACAAAAAATAACCAAGGGAGTCCAGAGAATAGCTGACACGGAGAAACACAACCGGAACAAACACATACAATGATCTGACACAGGACAAGGGGAACACAAAGACTAAATACAGAGGGTAACGAGGCAACAAGAGGCAGGTGACACAAGGGCTGGGAAACAGGTGGAAAACATCAGGCAATCACAAGAGCGGGAAAACACAGGGAGTAAAACTAGACAAGACAAGAAAGAGAACAGACTATCAAAATAAAACAGGACACAGAACATAAAACAAGACCAATAATCACACAACAGAAGGAAACAAGACATGACAGAAAACCAGGCTACAAAAATGACAGGAAAACAGACTACAATAAGACAAGACAAAACACCAAAACCATAACAGCATGTTCCTTACAAATAGGGCACCATTTGAAAGGGAACTAAACAGGCTTTAACAAGATTTATTGCCAGAAAGCATTGTTACTACAGAGAAATAATCTACCAAACACAACTTTCCTTACTTTTTGTGCTAAGTTTATAATATATTTATAATGCATATAATATACAATATAAAAAAGGAGCACAAAATGACGACATTGGCGACATTAAAGAACGGCTTGTTTATTGCTAAGGCCATATGGTCAAAATGAAATGATTGATTATTAATGTAATAACAATAACTTACAATGACTTATTTCACCAATAAATTGCTGGTAAACGACAAAAACAAGCACCAAATGGGAAAAGGGTATTTTACAATAACTTAAAATGCACCACAAGGCTGGCGAGTTTCAAGTGAACGCACCGGCTGTGTTGTTTTCCGACAAAGGCAGCTGCCTGCAGACTGTTCCTCTACAGGGAAATACAGTTACACTTTACACCACTTAACGTAAACTGTCAGCATTTTAACCATTGTGTTTAATCCAGCTACTAGCTAACGGTAACTTAGCGTCCCGTGCAGCGATGCTTCTGGAAAAAAGAAAAGTCAGGCACCGAAATTTACGTTCTTATTCTGTCTCGTTACTACTGTTTACGTCAGAACCGGTGCCCTATTGGCACCGCGTTTCGGTACCCAACCCTAAATGTCAGCCATATTGTTTTAACCTTACATCTACATGTCGGCAATGTAATGTGTAGAGTTTGGGTGCAAGATTCACAATGTTCGAAGCAAAAATGAAAATTGAAAAAGTTTCCTTTTATATCTGGTTGACACCACAAAGACAAAATGCAGCTCCTAAATTTGTGAGACCCTCACTGATGTCAGTTAAACCACAACAAAATCAAGGTCACATATGGAAACCAGTAAAGACTTGTCTGCAAAGAGAAACTGCAATTTTAATAAATTAGATTTAAGGCACAAATGTGACATGCAGTTTGCTGTGAAGCAAGTTTCTCTTACAGTACTTGCAAACAGTCTTGAGCGTGTTTTGTTATTGCTGATTATTTCCTTTATTGAAAAAAACAAAAAGCTTGGAAATTCAGATTGTTGTTTTGTTTAGAGCACACCATGTCTGCAACACCATTTTTGTAATATGAAATTATTCATAATAAACCTTTATTAGATTGTTAGTCTCTATTTAAAACTTAAAACAGAGATGGTAAACTGAACTGTTTGTTTCCCTTCTGTTTGAACAGCTGTGTAACTGTTATTCCAAGGTCATATACATTTACAGATACAAAAAGTCTGGCAGCCTGATCTTCTTCAGCCTGATCTTCTACATACCACCATAGCATACCACTTCTTTCTCCTCACATGCATAAATGATCTTAAGTAATGTGGGCTCGACTTAAGATTAGAAATAATAGATCAAAGTGAGGAATTTGACTGCATCGATTTTGATTCATGTGTTACATCTGATGGTAATATCTGACGAGGCGGATGCTGTGCTGTTGCGTCAGAGGGGTAGTGATGAAAATAGCTGGCAAACGAAGGAGCGAGCAAAAAGGATTCCAGCAGATGACTAAATCATGAACACCATGGCACATGAGGACTGGCACTGGGATGATCAGACTTTGAAACTAATCTCTCGTATAAAATAATGCATCTTTTATCTATCATTCTGGCTTGACAGATGGGCTTGTACACTATGATTGGGCCGTCAGGTACACAGATGTAAAAATGCACAGCTCCCTGTAAGCTTTGGTGGGGCAGAGTTTTACAGGTGGCCACTGGGTGTTGCTCTTCAGTCCTAATCATGGAGGGATTACACATTACTTTAATTACAGCATCTTCAATATAGAGCTTAGTTACTTAGTGACAATTCTGTGGCATTGTTAAACCCATACTAACAATTTGTACAGTTTCTGGTAAAGCACGAGCAGTCTGCACATGGCTGTGACATGTGTGCTGCTACAATTAGACATGCTGAGACTGTTGAGGGAGTCCCAGTTATCATTTTTTTTACCAAGATGAAATAATATTGCACTTTGGCTCGAGCAAAGAAAAACTGATAAGAATAATTTATCTTCTCTGAATTTACAGGGATACTGGTGAACTAATACAGCAGCTGAGAAAGACAACACTTCTATTACATTATTTAGATCTAAAAACAATACTGCTAAAACATTAATGTAGTTTGTTAAAAGATAAATGCAATGAAGATGGTGCTTTGCAGTGGCATGGTATACAATATTAAGACAGGACAGATGTAGGATAAATGTAGGAATGTGAGGCTTATACAGTAGCTACCCTTTCAGCACTTCTTAAAGCAAAGGGCTGTAAAAATACATATTTTGCTGGAACGTAAATGGAGGCAGTGATGTGCAGTTTGCTTCCGTCCATCGTTTTTCTCTTCTTTTTCCTTGTTCCCTTGGCAGGAACAGGCATTTAGCCTCTGTGCCTCCTGTTTGCTGAGCCAGGGACAGCTCACTACGCAGCACTGCTGTGGGAGTGTGCAGGGCACAGATAGAAGTTAAGTTAAGCTGAGTTAAGTTAGAAAAAGGAGAGGAGGAGCATGCTGTATATACAGTAGTAGATTTTGTGGCTCTTGTAGACAAATCTAACAGACGGGCTGATAAATGTTTCTTTCTGATAACAGGTCGTTGCTTGCAGAGGTGTGAGTGTTGAAGTGTGAGTCTGGAGTAAGAAAGGGGGAAGCAGGAAACAAATAGAGGGGAGTGGGAGTGTAGCATGCTGTGATGAGTGTCTCAGACTCAGCATTCAGCTCAGATACAGGGCGATAACAACAGAAGAGGAGGCTACAAATCAAAAAGATCTTGATCATAACAAACCTTTTATGTTATGTGATGTGAAACACTGTTAGTCTGTTGGAAGATTGCTCTAAAATATGTTTGGCACTACAAGGTGCTTCCATTAACCATGCAAGCATTAAAGAGAATGACTCTAGGGTGACAATGTGTGGCCCAACTTGTTTTAGTATACTGAAGAAAACTCCTTGAAATGCAATTTATTTGTAAGGAAACTTGCTTAATTTCTTTTCAAGGTAGATTTACACACCCTGATTAAGGTTTATCAAGGTTTTCGGCTACAGTGTTGATGATGTTCAATGTGGGCACTGAAGGCTGAACAGCCGCATGCTTGGCTGTCTTAAAGCTCAGCAGCAGACTGGATTTTTTCTGTGTCTGAATATCAGATGAGTCTGTGTGTGTGTGTGTGTGTGTGTGCGCGCGTGTGTGTTTGTCAGAGGGGAAACAGGCTTGAAACCAGAGACAGAGCATAGTAACAATTTACAATTACATACAACATCCAATACAAAAGTGCATCTGAACAAAACCATCTCTATTAAAATGACAGATCCATTAAGCCACTGATTATTATATATATATATATATATATATATATATATATATATATATATATATATATATATATATATATATATATATATTATTTTTTTCAAATTAAAATGTAGCCTACATTTCAGACATGGAACTACAAATACAGGACTGACAAATAATACACCATGAATAAAAATAGATTAATTAATTTCAAAAAACTAAATTGTAGAGAGGGTCTATGTAGGATTTATTTTGCGTTAAGCTCAGTGACAGATGATACAGCTGTGCACACGCCATAAGTAAAGGATGCTGTTTAAAAGTGATGCTCAAGTGAACAAGGATGTCCCACTTCCTAACTGAGGATTCCTCTGTCCTGGCATTTCTTCCTCATGTCTTACAAGGGCGGCGCTAAGATGCAAGGAAGAGAGAAACGGAGATGCCAAGATAAGGTTAAGATATGAGACAACAAATCCTTCAAACCACATGATGATACAGGTCATTTTTTCCTACCCACTAATACGACCCACATAAACCTTTAATAAATTAGTGCCCCCTAGCGGTGGCAGGAAATACGACCCACAGGAGCATTTTCCATCCTCATATCTAAACCACAGAACGTAACAGTAGCGGTTTTAAAAACATGGTCCCCATTTCCTCCACCCTCTCCCTCCCGTTGTGATTCGCTGATCAGTGGTATGAGCTCCGAATGAGCACAAATATATGTGCTGAGTGTGAGAGTGTGGAGGGGAGAGAAGACAGACGGAGGAAAAGAGTATTATTTCGAGAAAAATGTTGTACTAGTTGCTTAGTTTTTTGTTTCTTATTAGCCCCCTGGTAGCCTTTAGTCTCTAGAAAGAGCCAGCATCTACGCAAATCTACGTACCTGTGCGTGGAGGACCGCACATTTTCTACGAGTAGTAAACATTAGCTTCAGGCTAATGCCAGCTCCATGGCTACCTCCACACCTGGCGAGTCCCCATTTCCCCACAGGCTTTCCTCGTTGCTTGAAAATGCAAACAAAGAAATTTCTGACCTTAGGGAAGAAGTTCGTCGGCTCTCAGAGGACTTAAAAACCAAAAGATGCCTTGTTAACAGCCTACCTGGACGTTGCTCAAAACCAATCGCTCCAAATCACAACTCTCTCGGCGGCTTTCCAGGATACTGCGCTTTGGGACCCATCCGCCTGCCCACATCCATCTTCTTGCTCGACACTGACCATCAGGCCATCCTGGACTAAAGTGGTTTGCGGCCGAAAGAGAGCCTCGGGTAGGGCTCCATCGCCTCCTGCCCTCAGCCTCTCCAGTCGCTTCGATGCCCTGTCAAAGCTGAATGTTCCCCCGGTAACGGCCAATGTAGTTACCCAGGCTCGCCCCGCTTAAAAGCCGACTGACCAGCTGTCGTCACGGGAGAGGACCGCTGCCAAAACTTCTGAGGGATGTGGTTGTCAGACGGTCCGATGGCCTCCCTTGCCTGAACCGGCCAAATGACAACGTTCCTCAAAAACAATCTCCCCCACCGAATGGTAAGCAATATTCCTCTTCTTTTCCTTGTCCATCTGAAACCGATACTGGCTGTTTTGTTCCTGCCACCGGCCATTCACGCCCCCCCACTCCTCGTCCACTCTTCCCCCCAACCACAATAATTATTGGTGACTCCATCACCCGGGATATACGGTTTTTTAATGCTGTCACACACTGCTTTCCTGGAACCAAAGTTGCAGACATCCTGGCTAAAGCTGTGGACCTGATACCCTCACTCCCGACCTCTATTAAACGCATCGTGGTCCATTGTGGACATAACGACATGTCCTATCAGCAGAGTGAGCGCACAAAGACAGACTTTGGTACTCTCATTGAAGCTTTAAAAAGCACTGGGAAGAATTTTTTTATTTCGGGCCCACTTCCATCTCGAGGTCGCGGAGTATGCCTTTTTAGCAGACTACTCATCCTCAACACCTGGCTCCAGCATACATGCAACATCCACAAGATAGGTTTTATTGACAATTTGAATCTGTTTTGGGAACGTGGCTCCCTGTTCAGCAGGGACGGGATTCATCCCAATAGACGCGGCAGCCAGATGCTATGTGAGAATCTGCGGCACGCCGTGCAGACCAAGACAAGACCACAAGCGCACTTCTCAGTCTCACTCTCCCATAAGCTCTCACTCCTTTACAAATAACTCTGCTAACCCACAGACCAGCTATATCATTCCAGTAAGAATCAATAATATTAGTAATCACAGGTACAGTGCTACACGCTCCTCTGTGCTTTCTTTGGAGCAGCCACCCATTCATAATCCAATGACTACGGTGTCTGTCCCCCGACTGAGATTGGTAAAATCAAACGTAAACCAACAAGGTGCTATAGTTAACAACCTAATTGGAATTAAAACAGCCACTGCAACGATAGAACAGAATAGGAGAATCAAATGTGGACTATTAAATATTAGACCTCTGTCTTCTAAAGCAATATTGGTAAACTATTTGATATCAGATAATCAAATTGATCTATTCTGTTATACTGAAACATGGCTGGGACATGAAGACTATGTTAGTCTAAATGAAGCCACTCCTCCCAGTCATATTAATACTCAAATTCCTAGAGGCTCAGGTCGAGGAGGGGGAGTTGCAGCCATATTTGACTCAAACCTGTTCATCCTAAACTTAAACTTATTATACATATCGTTTGAAAGTCTTGTTCTTAATCCGATATGGAAAACATTACAGCCAATTATATTTGTTGTTGTTTACCGAGCGCCAGGCCCGTATTCTGAATTTCTATCTGAATTCTCAGTTTTTGTCATGCGTAGTCCTAAAATCAGATAAAATTATTGTAGGTGATTTTAATATTCATGTGGACGTTGACAGCAATAGCCTTAGTACTGCCTTCAACTCACTACTAGATTCAATTGGTTTCAGTCAGAGTGTGCATAAGGCCATGCACTGTTTTAACCACACACTCAACCTTGTGCTATCATATGGCATCAAAATTGAAGATTTAATAGTATTTCCACAGAATTCCTTATTATCAGACCATTTTTTAATAACTTTCGAATTCTTACTACCCGACTATACGAAATTAAATAAAACCTTCTACACTAGATGCCTATCTGACTATACTGTGCTATAGCTAAATTTAAGGAAAATATTCCAACAGCATTTAACTCAATGTCGTGCTTTAATATAACAGAGGACCTTTATGTTAACTTTAGTCCCTCCCAAATTGATAATTTTGTAGATGGTGCTACGGCCTGCCTACGGACGACTTTAGACTCTGTTGCTCCCCTCAAAAAGAAGATGATGAAGCAAAGGAAACTAGCACTTTGGTATAACTCCCAAACAAATCAGGAAATCAAAAGTAAATGGCGTTCCACCAAATTGGAAGAATCTCGTTTAGATTGGCAAGACAGTTTGAAAACATATAGGAAGGCCCTCAGAAATGCCAGATCAGACTATTACTCATCATTGATAGAACAAAATAAGCACTGTTGCCAGGCTGACTGACAGCCACAGGTCTACTGAGCCATCTATTCCCCTAGCACTGAGTAGTGAAGACTTCATGAGTTTCTTTAATGATAAAATTATAACAATTAGGGATGGAATTCATCACCTTTTGCCCTTAACTTCTAACGGTTCACCTTTGAATGCAGGAGTAAAACCAACAAGGTGCTATACTTAACAACCTAATTGGAATTAAAACAACCACTGCAACGATAGAATAGAATAGGAGAATCAAATGTGGACTATTAAATATTAGATCTCTGTCTTCTAAAGCAATATTACGTCAAACTTACGTTCTGGGCTACACACATCACTTCAACAAGTCCGAAAACGGGAAAGGAATGATAACGAAAAAAGTTTTACAACTGCTGCATTCTGTCCCCTTCTCCTGTCTGAGCGCGAGTGATTGGCAGGAGATCAAAGCGATGACTCTCGTCACTGATTGGTCAATCATTTTAGGAGAAAAAGCAAGTGTTACTATGTCCTTTTTTACAAGGCTGATCATGATTCCAACTTCAAGAAACACATGTTGTAGGCTACGCAGTGCGCCCGCGCGGCAACTTCAGAAGACTTGGATGAAGCTGGGAAGGATTAAACACAGGGTTTCCACACCGTGGTAATCCACCGTGATAATAATGATATTTTAAATGAAAACGGTAATTGTTAATTTCATTTTTACCGTGGTTTACCGTTACACCGGTAGTCGTTACATCCCTACCCACAACACAACAGTAATTCCCACAACACGACAGCAAATCACACAACACGACAACAAATTGCCACAACACGACAGCAATTCCCACAACATGACAGCAATTCCCAAAACACATCAGTAAATGAAACAACACAACAGTAATTCACACAACAGCAAATCGCAACAACTCGGCAGCAATTTCCACAACACGGCAGAAATTCACACAACACGACAGCAAATCCCCACAACACGACAGCAAATCACACAACAGCAAATCGCCACAACACGACAGCAAATCACACAACATGACAGCAAATCACTACAACACGACAGCATTGGTGAGACTGAAACATAATGGGTAGGGTACGTATTGGACACTGATCCTCCTCCTGATTGGTTGTGTGGCAAAGTATGTTTTGGGGTATTTTTCACTGTTATTTTTTGTTTTATGTATTATTTAATTTTGTATATTTGCAATAATTACAGATTGCATTGAAGTTTTTTAATTATTACTTTTGTGTGGGTAATATATTATATTATGACGATTTGCTGTCGTGTTGTGGCGATTTGCTGTCTTGCTGTGTGATTTGCTGTTGTGGCGATTTGGTGTTGTGTTGAATGAAAAAAGTGTGTTCAATGAAAATGCTAAATGCAAGGAAAAGAGAGGAAAAAGGAAGAAATGGCAGGGGTCACCATGACAATACTTTGATATTCTAGAACAATACCTTACTGTGCTGAGTGGAATGAAAGTGTGTGTTAAACAAAAGAACTTTTGACTAATGCTGTTAACTGTTTTTTTTTTGCTAGACAACCTTTCAGCAGTGCACGGAGACTGGGCACTTGGTTGATTGCCTCACATAAACATCAGAAATCACATACACATTATGCATTTTAGATAAACCATGTACCACAATCAACAGATACAGCAGGGAAAATAAGTATTTAACGCGTCAACATTTTTCTCAGTAAAGACATTTCTGATGGGGCTATCAGCATTTTTCACCAGATGTCAGTAACAACCCAAGGAATCCACACATACAAAGATATCAAAACAAATAAGTCCATAAATTAAGTTGTGTGTAATAAAGTGAAATGACACAAGGAAAAAGTATTGAACACACTTGCTGAAATTTATTTAATACTTAATAATGATTTTCCTTTCTCTGAAACCAATTGAGAGTTTCCTTGGCTGTGTGTTTGGGATCATTGTCTTGCTGAAATGTCCAACCTCGTTTCATCTTCAGCATCCTGGTGGATGGCAGCAGATTGT
Organism: Sander vitreus; assembly: GCF_031162955.1. Classification (NCBI taxonomy): domain Eukaryota; kingdom Metazoa; phylum Chordata; class Actinopteri; order Perciformes; family Percidae; genus Sander; species Sander vitreus. The sequence continues at coordinate 11,328,619 of NC_135863.1, forward strand.
TATCAAGAATGTCACGGTACATTTCTCCATTCATCCTTCCTTCAATTATATGAAGTCTGCCAGTGCCAGATGCTGAAAAACAGCCCCACACCATGATGTTCCCACCTCCAAACTTCACTGTTGGTATGGTGTTTTTAGGGTGATGTGCAGTGGCATTTCTCCACCTAACATGGTGTATGCTGTGACAGCCAAAGAGTTCAATTTTGGATTATATTCTCCCAGTATGTCATTGGCTTGTCCAGATGTTGTGCAGCAAACTTTAAGTGAGCTTCCACATGCCTTTTCTTGAGCCATGGTGTGTTGCGTGGTGTGCATGCATAGAGGCCATGGCGGTGGAGTGCATTACTAATTGTTTTCTTTGAAACAACTGTACCTGTTTCTTCCAGGTCTTTCTGAAGATCTCCGCGAGTGGTCCTTGGTTCTTCGACAACTCTTCTAAGTATTCTATGGACCCCTCTGTCAGAAATCTTGCGAGGAGCACCTGGTGGTGGCCGGTCAATGATGAAATTATGCTCTTTCCACTTCCGGATAATGGCCCCAACAGTGCTCACTGGAACTTTCAAAAGTTTAGATATTCGTCTGTAACCAATGTTTTTCTACAATAAGCTTGCGGAGGTCTTGGGACAGCTCTTTGCTTTTACCCATCATGAAATGCTTCTTGAGTGACACCATGGTAATGAAAAATCTTTTTATAGGCCATCAATTAGGACTAATACAGCTGATATTAATTTGCACTAATAGGGGGCAGGATTGCTTCCTAAATACTGACAGATTTCAGCTGGTTTATTGGCTTCCCTGTTTACACCCCTTTTTCTTCATGTGTTCAATATTTATTCCCATTATCATTCCACTTTATTACACATAACTTTTGTCATGGACATACATGTTTTGATTTCTTTGTATGTGTGGATTACGTTGGTTGTTACTGACATCTGGTGAAAACTTCATTCCAATAGCCCCATTGGAAATATATTTACTGGGAAAAATGTTGACGCGTTCAATACTTATTTTCCCCGCTGTACTGTAGAATAAGATAACCATGTTTTTAAGGTTATTTTTTTGTTTTATTCTCCTTTCTGGTATTGAAACATACTCATAACCCAGAATTACAAAATGCATCTTGTGTGGCTGTTTGTTCTGTAGTGTTTTAGGATGCATTTTAATTTGAATTGTGTGGGTAGCACACATGTGTACAGACACATTGCAGCTTCCACTCAAGCTGTTGGAAATTAAGAGCCTTACAAAGCCACTGTGCTGCAGGTGGGCAGAGCACTTTCATCCATGTAGGAAAGGTGAGGATTTGAACTAGAAACCCTCTGGTCACAAGCCTTTGGTCTTTATGGCTCCTGCAGCGCACACTAACTACACTGCTAAATGTGCGTGTCTGTAAGCATGTAATGTGTGTGTAATACACGTGTTTGAACGTGCATGGACATGTACTTCTGCTGGTGTGTCAGACTGATGCTCATATCACCATGTGCTCTATGTGATTTAAGTGGGAGCTGTCAGGAGTGAGTGCACACTGTTCTAATGTTGCAAGATCTTTTTCTTTTTTCTCACTTCCTCTGTATCCTTTCCGACATTTCTTCTTCACTTTGCCTCTTTTTTTGTGCTTTTCTCTCTCTCTCTTTTTTTACTGTCCACTCACGCTTCCTTGTTTCTTGTTTGACTGTCCAAGCTGTATACAATTTCTCCTATCTCTTTTATAGTGTTGGGCCAGTTACTTGACAAATGTGATCAGTTCTGTCAAAGTCGCCCTCCAACAACTCCAGTGCGTCTGTCTCTCTCTTGTCTCCTGTTCTCTCCTTTTCTCCTCCCACTCTCCACTTCTGTCTCTGTCTTCTCTGCTTTTTGTCACCATCTCTGTCTCTCGTTCTCACCTCTTCACTACATCTGCCACCCCTTCTCTCTTTTCAGTCTGTGTTGCTTCTCTGTTTTCTCTCCTCCTCTCTCTCTTCACCTCTTCTCTGGTCTTCCTCTCTCTACCTTCTTCTCACAGACAGTCCTCATTAGCAGTAGCAGCAGCAGACTCTTTTTGCTCCCTTTTTGCAGCCAATGGGCCATTAGTCTGTTGTGTGCAGGGCAATAAATCGCATCAGGCAGGAACCCAAGCACCCTGAGTTTCTCTCCATGTTGGCCAATCAGGACAATTTGCTATGGTTTGGTGAGCAGTGTAGATTCGGGGACAGTAGGCATGGTGTTCAGTCCAGTAAAAGTAAATGCAGCAGTGATGCAGTAATGAAGAATTTGTGTTAAGAAGATGCTAATACTGTACATCTATGTTTTTCATTATATTAGAGATGCGATGAAACTCTGCAGTATAAGTAGTTACTTTATGTGTGCATAATATAGATGTCTTATCAGTTAAAATGTTGCAATAGACCACCAACTCAAAAAGATTACAAACCATATTTTCTCAAATGCAATATAGGTTCTGCCATTTCTCTGCACACAGAAAGTAAAAGTAAAATACAAATTGTAGTCTAAATCTCAGTGAACAAATGAAATGTTGGCTTTTTTCCCCTTTATGTATTTGGTATCTTGTGGTGCTGGGCAAAAATGAACAACCAAATCATAGATTCCCTTTTTAGCTTGGTAAGTACCAGGTCCGCAGTGGTATGTAGTACTTTCAGGAAATCAACCTCTTACTCTGAGTCTGACAACAGCTTTTCCTAGCTCTGCATACTCATAAACCACCATGCAAACCTCACACTGCCAATGACTGCAAAGGTATCAGTTGTACCTTTATTATTTGTACAGTTTATCTGTGTTTTAAGCCCCCAACTTCTCCTTCCAGGCAGCGCTGCCTGGAAGGCACTAGGATTAGGCAATAGTTATGGTTATGGTTAGGGTTAAGGTTAGGGTTAGGTGCCTTGAAGTCAACGGTCGCAGCGCTGCCTTGAAGTCAATTAGGTAATGGTTATGGTTAGGGTTAGGATTAGGTCCCTTGAAGTCAACGGTCGCAGTGCTGCCTGGAAGGAGACGTTGGGGGCTTAAAACACCATTGAGCGCAAAGGAAGCACAACAACCTTAATTTAGTGTTACAAACTCAGTCTACCCTGTCTGAGTTACTGTGACAAGCTGTAACTTACTTTTAGCTGTGTGGGTGATGACACATTTTTCCCTTGGGGCTTACCATAGCCATAAAAACTCACTGCAGTGTGCTGAGATGGTTCAACACTACTGGCAAGCCCGTATATAGTGGACAGTCGACTTGAATGCTGGGCCACATAAAGATTCATTTCTTGACACCAGCTGGTTTTCATGACCGTGCTGTGTGCAGTTTACTTATATCCCCATATAAGATACATTATTTCAGTATTGAAGTAAAAACTTTTCAAACATGTTTCTCCTTTACTACTACCACTATTTGGGGCTGCCAATGTGTGAAGTTATTCAGTTTTAATGATCTCTGTGCGGAAACTGCTGTTGAAGCAGCAAGTAGTGACAAGAAAGAAGAGCATAGAAGAGTCAAGCATCAGATAAAAAAAGAGAAAATGGATGTTATGAACAGAGCACTTTTGAACAGTCAGACATATTGAGTAGAAAATATGTAAATGAAAAAGAAATCAGCTAAACTGGGTTATAGTGTTTGCATGAATGGCAAAATAGCCCAAAAAAAAACAAAGATTATATAGGATTTTTGCTTTGTCACAATTTTAACAGTTATGAAAATGCTAAAAATATCAACTGTGCAATATATCTAATAAGGCGAGACGTATCTGTATGTATTAGAGATGCACCGATTACAATTTTTAGGCCGATTCCGATTTCCGATTTTTCATTGAGTTTGACCAGCCGATACCGATTTTAGCCGATTCCGATTTAATTTTTTCTAACCACTTTACAGCACACTCAAATATTTATTTTCTATCTTTTCTCAAATAGAACATAGAACACAGAAACATTTCATAGAACATAGAACATTTTTTGAATAGATAATCAATCACTATAAAATAGAACTATATAAATTACTACTAATCTAAAGTGCAATGTTATGGAAGAACCATTTCCTTCTTTTCACATCCAATATCCAACTAAACAAATGTGATATATTTAGCAAACTAAACTTCTGTATGTATGAAAACAGGGAAAACAGGTAAGGGCAAGAAAATAATATATAAATAACAAATAAAAATAAAATAAATATAGCCTTGCAGTATACAGATATTTCTGAAAACACACACAGGCCTGTTTGAATGTCAACAGTGACGTTACCTGAAAACAGCGTGTAGTTCCTTTTTTAGCAAGTTTGCTTTATTTTTCATTGTGCATAAATATGAACAATAGCCTACCGTTGCTGTCAACAGGCTTATCTGCTGCTAATATTAGCTAGCGGCGGTAGGTTTTTAATGTTGGTTTTGAGCGCTATGCATCCCCACTAACCTGGAAAGAGTTTTAAACAGTAACGTTAATACAGCGTGTCGGAGGAATACAGCGTCTCTTTTTTTTTATACAGCGGCCAGCGGGGCGTCAGAGGCTGAGGCACCACAGCGTTCGCTAACGTTTGCTTCTTGTCTCAGCTGGTGTCTGATAAACAGTAAATTCATCAAAGTCAGTGTGCCCAACGCTATTTTCCAATACACTGTAGCTGTCCTATTTCACAGGACCCGCGTGAGTGCGGTTTTCATGTTCCAGTTGTTCAGCCTCAGAGGGGAGAGAGAGAGAGAGCAAGAGAGAGAGAGAGAGCAGCTGACTGTTCGCCTGAGATCAGTAGAGCAGGCGGCTCTGCAGAGCCGTGTATAATTACGACTTTATGACATTTCATAAACAGCTGATTGAGCGGCAGTGCGCCACTGCTACATGCATATAGCGGAAACCCTGTATGTGCACATGTGGTGCGGATGTTGCGCGATGTAAGTCATGCGCCTCCTGAGTGAATTTGACCAGCATAAAATCGGTATATGTCAGACTGACTGGCAGGTCGCCGGTCATGGCCGATGACGTGAAAATCGGCCAATTCCGGTCACCAGCCGGTCAATCGGTGCATCTCTAGTATGTATGTGTGCGTGTGTGTCCGTGTTTGGGGGTGTGGTTGGTGGGAAGGTAACCTGCACGTCACACACAGACGCCACATGCAGTACGCTTTATAACACTTTCCTAGCCTGGAAATCCAGACCCAAATCCGAAAGATTAAGGGTCTGACTGTGAGTAATGAAAATGGCCCAACTCGAGGGGCGGCACCAAGCGTGAATTTGAAAATCTCACTACACGCAATTGGATAACACTAGGATCAATCACAATAATACATGGGGTGACGTATCCAGAGCCCCATACGCTTAGCTACCAGCGGAGCTAACTGGTAGATTAAACTCTTGCCATATCCGGTCAGCAAAACAGCAAAAACGTCAACGGACAAAGGAACGATTCGAGCGCCGTCTTCTGTTCCTCTTTTAGATAAAAAGCCAAGTCTAACTCGTTCATTGTAGCGGCCAAAGCCATTTCAAACAACTGGTGTTCATCCGTAGCCATCTTGCAATGTTTACTAATGACTTTGACGTCGTAGCACTGTCCTCATCTGTTTAGCTCGCCTCTGGCCCACCTATATCAGATACACCGATGTGATTGGTGCAACTCGGCTACAAGGGCATAGTTAATGAGCATGATAACTGAATGCCAGAGTGACTCGCTGAGCAAATTCAAATTGTGCTCTCGCGAGAACTCTGGATTTCCATGGTAACACTTTCCTGGAGCACGAGCGGATAGCTGAAAGGAACATCGCGACTGTTGTGTGGAATAAGGTTGCCGAAAAAAAGGCACTACGCTTTTCAGTGTCTATTATTTCGCTAAGAGGAAACTCAACAACAAGCCATTTGCCAACACTATATAGCATTAAGTTGCTGTGAGCTGTAGCCTCCATTCACCACTTCTAAACAGAGGCAGAACATAACGTAATCTTGGAGATTAATCATTTCACAGCGCTGTGCAAAGCGAGAAAATCTCAGACCTGAACCGGGCAGACACAGCAGTTTTCATCAAACTCACCCTGGGTCGGGTTAATTAAATCTACTGCTAACTTACAACACTAATAACTTTACCGTCGCCAAAATACCCCCGCGAATTAAATTCATACTTCACTGTTAACTGTCAAGCCACTGAACCTGTATGGAAATTAACACCTCTGCTGGTTAATGATCATACGACACGAGACATCTCTCTCTCTCTCTCTCGCTCTCTCTCTCTCTCTCTCTCTGCGCACACACACACAAACAGTCCGGTTCTGGTGGTTGATGAGCGCAGATATGTGCTGATTAGCTCTCATAATGGGCCAGGTGGGTAGTGCACTGCCATGAGTCCATGACGCTAATGTCTGATTACTCCACATTTTCATTGTGATATTTTGTGATTACACATGGTCATGAAGGCTGGGTCATGACCGAAAGAACAAGATCCAGGGTACAAGCGGCCGAAATGGGTTTCCTCAGGAGGGTAGCTGGCGTCTCCCTTAGAGATAGGGTGAGAAGCTCAGTTATCCGTGAGGAGCTCGGAGTAGAGCCGCTGCTCCTTTGCATCGAAAGGAGCCAGTTGAGGTGGTTCGGGCATCTGGTAAGGATGCCCCCTGGGCGCCTCCCTAGGGAGGTGTTCCAGGCACGTCCAGCTGGGAGGAGGCCTCGGGGGAGACCCAGGACTAGGTGGAGGGATTATATCTCTAACCTGGCCTGGGAACGCCTCGGGATCCCCCAGTCGGAGCTGGTTAATGTGGCCCGGGAAAGGGAAGTTTGGGGTCCCCTGCTGGAGCTGCTACCCCCGCGACCCGACCCCGGATAAGCGGATGAAGATGGATGGATGGATGGGATTTTGTGATTACATTCTGAATCTGCAACATTCTCTGTCAGGTAAATCAGTAAGTCAGTAGTAGGCTATTCAGTGGAGTTGCATATTAAGTGGTTTGGGGTCCTTCTGTAAGTAATTTTGGGGTACAATTTAGTTTTGAAGAATTCTATAAGCAGCAATATGACAAGCCAAGCAATCGGCCAGTTCCAAATAGGCACCTTTTCAACGGGCACTGTACTAGTTGTATAAAAAATGCATGGGCAAGATGGCAGCATATATTTACAGCGTGCAGAAACATGCTTTCATTCACATTAATACATCATGTGGCAGACAAAATAACCCTATAATGTGATTAATTTTCACTATTTATATTCAATTCAACATTTAAATAGACACTTTATATGCAGAAATACTCAGTCTGTGCATCCCAGGGGAGATAATTAGGTGTCCTCAGCTGCACAAGCTACAGCGTTGTAAAAATTCAGTGCTTACAAAATACTAAAACCTTACAGAAGAGATGAAGGAAATATAGATAGATTTGTGTACTGACACATTAGATAGGTATATTTATCATTTTACTAACTTATTTAATGCCTGCTGTGCGTTGCTTACCTCAACCTATTCTAATTCTGTGATTTAGCACATTACCATAATGAATGCATGTACAGTAATCCAGGCAGTAACATTGTCTAGAAGCAGAGAACATGTCTAGAATACAAGGCAGCCCTTTTTAAGGATTAGGACAAACATGCATGTATTTTGCTTCTCTGATCATACTGCTGCGAAGGACTGAGTTGACCTTTAAGGGATAGGTAGAAGACAGAATGGGTAAGCAGCAATTTAAATGTTGCAGAGACACTGCTACAGCGATGGCTTCATTTCAGATTCAGACTCAGTTACTCTGCAGTGTTGAATGTTGGCATAATTATGACTGCAGCAGTACAGATTGCGGGCAATGATTAATTAATGGAGTGTGTACAGTGTGTATACAAATGTACACTCACCTAAAGGATTATTAGGAACACCCTACTAATACTGTGTTTGACCCCCTTTTGCCTTCAGAACTGCCTTAGTTCTTCATGGCATTGATTCAACAAGGTGCTGGAAGCATTCTTTAGAAATGTTGGCCCATATTGATAGGATAGCATCTTGCAGTTGATGGAGATTTGTGGGATGCACATCCAGGGCATGAAGCTCCTGTTCCACCACATCCCAAAGATGTTCTACTGGGTTGAGATCTGGTGACTGTGGGGGCCATCTTAGTACAGTGAACTCATCGTCATGTTCAATAAACCAGTTTGAAATGATTCAAGCTTTGTGACATGGTGCATTATCCTGCTGGAAGTAGCCATCAGAGGATGGGTACATGGTGGTCATAAAAGGATGGACATGGTCAAAAACAATACTCAGGTAGGCTGTAGCATTTAAACAATGCCCAATTGGTACTAAGGGGCCTAAAGTGTGCCAAGAAAACATTCCCCACACCATTACACCACCACCACCAGCCTGCCCAGTGGTAACAAGGCATGATGGATCCATGTTCTCATTCTGTTTACTCCAAATTCTGACTCTGTCTCAACAGAAATCGAGACTCATCAGACCAGGCAACATTTTTACAGTCTTCAACTGTCCAATTTTGGTGAGCTTGTGCAAATTGTAGCCTCATTTTCCAATTTTTAGTGGAGATGAGTGGTACCTGGTGGGGTCTTCTGCTGGTGTAGCCCATCCGCCTCAAGGTTGTTTGTGTTGTGGCTTCACAAATGCTTTGCTGCATACCTCGGTTGTAATGAGTGGTTATTTGACTCAAAGTTGATCTTCTATCAGCTGGAATCAGTCAGCCCATTCTCCTCTGACCTCTAGCATCAACAAGACATTTTCACCCACAGGACTGCCGTATACTGGATGTTTTTCCTTTTTCAGACCATTCTTTGTAAACCCTAGAAATGGTTGTGCGTGAAAATCCCAGTAACTGAGCAGATTGTGAAATACTCAAACCAGCCCCTCTGGCACCAACAACCATGCCACGCTCAAAGTTGCTTAGATCACCTTTCTTTCCCATTCTGACATTCAGTTTGGAGTTCAGGAGATTGTCTAGACCTGGACGACACCTCTAAATGCATTGAAGCAGCTGCCATGTGATTGGTTGATTAGATAATTGCATTAACGAGAAATCTTACAGGTGTTCCTAATAATCCTTTAGGTGAGTGTATAAACATGTACAGTGCATCTGCATGTGGTAGAAATCCCACATGCTTATGTAAGTATACAGGGAAATTAATTTGAGAGGGTTTTGTTTGGGTGGTGCATAGCTGCACAATTGTGCATGCGTTGTGTTTTCATGAGTTTGTAAGTCTATGTTTAAGCTTTGTGTGTCTGTTTGAACGTGTTGTTGAGTGTAAATGCAAGTGAGAGGGAGGTGTGAAGCTGTAGTCACGCATCTGGAGTGAAATACTGAAGCAAAGACACACCCACTGCTGATGAAAAAGATACATCAAAGGGATGCAGCACACATTTGGAAGACTGGTCTGTTAAACAACTTTCATGTTCAAGAATAAGAAAATTCAGACAAAATTCATCCGTTTCTATTGTAGATGAATCAGGGGCGCCGCCAGGAATTTTGGGCAAAATGGAAAATTCTCTTAACAAAATTATTATTATTATTATTATTATTATTATTATTATTCATTATTATTATAATTATTAATGAAAGATTTTAAAAAAGAAAAACGAACAAACTTAAATATATATTAACTTTTCAATCAAAATAAATTAAGATCATCCTCTCAAAACAATGAAAACAGCAGAACATTGACCCAAATTACCTACAGTTCTGTATCACCACCACTTGATTACATACATTAGATACGATAGATTTTTTTGTGTTTGTGTGTGTGTGTGCAAGCCTCTCAAATAAATTGCCCTTCATGATGGGAATAATAAAGTCTGTATCTATAGATGTCATTCCATAATTCAATCTAAATGAACGTATCAAACTGGATTATTTTAATATTGTCTGTATCTTACATGCAGGCTCAGGTAAGCTACTCACTGTTTCCAACTGTCCAGCATCCAGTACAGACAGTAGGTTGTTTATTTTTTTTAAATTTTATTTCATAATGATCGTTATGTGAGAAAATAATTGTTTCTTTTTTCATTTTCTTTTTTGTGATGGTAAAAAGAGCAAGAGAGACAGAGAAATCCCCACAGACTCCCTGCTATGATGCTAACTGGCATGTCATTGAACACAATGTTGCTCACCTTCTTCACTGGGACAGGGAGGGGCACAGTTAGAGGGAGACTGGGGTGCTGCTGACTCATCTGTTGTTAAGTCTGCTAAAAGGGGCAGGGACAATGATTTAATATGAATATCTTGCTAAACGTTTCCCTGCACTGATTAAATGGTGATTAAATGTAGGCTAACACTAGTCTGTAGCTAGCTAGCTTATATTTCACTATGGACATTAAGCCAACAGGTTAATACCACTCACAGACTATAGGCTACCCACCTTTCTTGGTGAAAAACTGGGTTACACTTTGACACATTTTCCTTTGTCTTTTCTCTCTCTCTTTTCTCTCTTTCCTTTTTTGAAAACCAGATTTTGTGCTAGCTACATCGTGGTCACTGTAGCTAGTTCTGGCGCATCTACTGACTGCAACTAAACACCGTCACTGAGTGAGTGCGCTAAGGCAGGACCAAACCATTTCATGCAGATACAGAGGGGCGGTCGGTCAATATAGATGTTTACTTTTTGGTCATTGGGGATATTTAACTTTTACTGCCAAAAACAAGTAAAAACAAAGATATCATTAATTTTATTATTATATTTGAAATATATATACTGAATGATGATTGTTTAATAATTTTATATTAGTTTTTGGGGCCCCTGTCAGTCATGGGCCCTTGGAATTGTCCTAATTTTTCCCCCTATACAGCGCCCCTGAGATGAATGTAGTATTAGCAGTATACTGTATTGTGGTCTGATGTTGTTTCTTACATAAAAACTGAGATAATGAGAACTTGTAGCAGTTCAGAATCTAATTGGTGACTAATGTCCTAATAAAATGTCATCTTACTTCCTTAATTTGATTTATTTCCCATTGAAACATGATGTCAGAGAAGAACATAACCGTGCAATGAAGCAATGGGAAATTGGTTAGGTTGAGAAGGACAGTTTTATTTGAAGGGCAGGACAGAGGGGGCAGAGTGGTTCAAAAATCTGTGTTTTTACTGTTTCATTCTTTTTTAGATTTGGTCTGTCAGTTTTGTGTATAAGATTGTGTATGTCATGTAAAATTTACATGAAAAATAACATGCTGTTTAGCACAATACATGACTAACTACAGCGGCTTTGTGCACACATCTTTTTCATTTCCTTCAACTAACACACACACACACACACACACACACACACACACACACACACACACACACACACACACGTTCCTACACATAATATTTCACTTTCACAGTACAAGGTGGGCAGAAACAGGGAGTGAGATCTAAAGAATGAGAGGTCTGAATGAGAGGTTCTGAGGTCTTGCATTTTGCACCCTGTTCCTTGTAAAAGGTTATGTGCTTCCCACTCGCCCATTGTTAAAAGAAAAAAAAAACAAGCTTTTGTGTAAAGCCATCATACTGTTTACAAGTAGGTGTATATATACAAAGAATAGAGAGGGGAGAACGGAAATGTCAGAGAAATGTCAAATGCCTGCTGGCTCTGTCTGCTGTATTTCTCCAGCTGAAATGGTCTCTCCAGGGAAGAGGGCCCTGGGCAGGTTGACTGTTGTGGTCCAAGGTCAGCACTTGTTGGTGACTTTGAACAAAACCAGCATTAATGTTGAATATGAATTATGAATTAATTACGTGAGAAATAAATTAATGGGTGAATGAAGGGATTAAGGGAGGAATTAATAAATTATTGGTTGACGAATGGACAGAGGAATACTGTACAGTAGATGGTTCTAAACAGTGGAGGGAATGATAGAATGAATGGACACATGATTAATGGAAAGATAGACAAAAGAGAGGATGAAAGTATGGTTGATAGAATAGTGAAAAAATGAATCAGTGGAATGACTGACAGACAGATATATAACAGAAAAGACTATTTATGAATGGGCAGATAGATGGATATGTACTGGAGGGAAAGGATTACACAATTGGACAAAGGATGGATCGATGATGAATGATTTAGTGGATGGACAGATGCATGGATGGATTAATTATACAAGCACTGTTGAATATGAACAGAAGTTACAGGATCAATTAATGGAAAAGTTCATGGATTGGTGCATGGAAGATGAATGGATAAAAAAAAAAAGAGTAGATGGCTAGATAACAATTAGTGCATAAATGATCAGATTTGCATGATGTTTTTTTAAGTGAAGGGATATATGCAGGAGAGGGATTACATTTCCCGGTAATTATTCCTCGTACGATTTCATGTGACAAATAAAAATTGATTGATTGATTGAGAAAGATAAGCCATGACATATTTATTGATAATGCAAAATGTAGGAGTGGCTAATTGATGGATACATTAATTATTAGATGGATATTTGAATGGTATAAAAATACGGTGGCAGAGACGGTTCAACATAAATACAAAATCAACACAAACGCAATAGCTACAACACAAACGCAAAAGCTACAACACAAATAAAAAAGCCACAACACAAATACATAAGCGACAACGGAAGTGAGCGACAGTGGAAGTGAGTGACAACAGACGTGTGTCGTTGACAAACAGATCCTGCGGATGAGCAGGGGGAAAGTTCTTGTATGTTTGAGAAGTAAGTGAAACATGGTTCCTTGCTAATTATGATTACTGTCGCTATGTGATTGTCACAAATAAGCAATGTTGTTCACTATCTTTGTATTTTCATATGTATGTATCTAGGGTTGGGTACCGTTCACATTTTTATAGGTACCGGTACCGATACCGGTACCTGAAATTCGGTTGCGGTACCCAAAGGTTCCTTTTTTTGGTACTTTCCCTCTGTAATTTAAAAAAAATTATTTTAGTTGCAAAAATAATTCCAAACCTATTTATCCTATTTACTTAGAACATGATGTTATTTATTTAAAATATTTTACACTCTAAAGAAATTAAACAAAAATAAGGTGCTGTAGAAATAAAGTTTCCTTGCCTTACAACCTCAGCCTGTCAGTCAGTCACCAGGGCATATACACCACCGTTGTGCCTGCTTGTCTCAGAGGAAGTGTAACGTCAACAGCACCGCGACCGCTCTCGCCTCGCCATTAATATATCACAGTGAATGGTGTCTGTGTGAAGTTTTGAAAAACTGTAACCATGCTTGAAACCACTTTATCGGCATTGCCGTGACTCACTGTGACTTCAACAAAACTGCAAAGCCGACGTAGTCTGGCTATCACCAGACCAAGCTCAATCTTTTAAGATTGAATATTAGTCTGGGGAGTCTGCTCTGTATTTTCTCTGCACAAGAGGCGTGATCAATGGGCATAGTTCAAATGACTCTGCGCGCAGACCAATCAGACCAACGATCCGGGTGAAGTAGCAGCGACAGCGGCATCAACAGGTTGCTGCCATGGAGTGATGCGCTTTGGTGTAAAGAAAAGATGCTCTATCGTCATCGTGTTAACCCGCCAATAGCGCGCCAGGTGGATAAGTCAGTTTGTGATTGGATCCCGAAAATTTGTAATGGAAGTAGGATAAACGTACAGGTTTCCAGCCTGAGCTGCAGGGCAAAACCAGTCTAGAGCCGACGTAGTTTCCTCGAGTTTACTCCATCTGCATCTCTGCACGCGTGTGTGTGCTCCGCTCTCTGTCAATATGCAGAGAGGACAGATAAGCTTGTACTTGTACGCTCTCAGGTACCGAAATTTGGTACAGTTTGATTTAAAGTGAATAGGTCATCGGTAGCACCGACATAATTCGGTCGGTACCCAAAAAAATACAGAGTTCGGTACCCAACCCTAATGTACTCTGCCATTTAGCCTACGAAGGAAAGTCTGTGTGTGTGTGTGTGTGTGTGTGTGTGTGTGCCCATTTCTAGGGTAAGACTGAGGACATGCAACAAAACCATAGACTGTGCAAATGGTAATATACAGTCTATGAACATGGCTTCAAATACAGTGTAAACACAAGAGTCCACGGTCTGAATTCTATTTATTTACTTATTTTATTTTCGAGTAGTAAGCACGAAGCAAGGTCATGGTTAAAATTCTGGGTTTATTTAATTCAGCTGGGAGCTGATGAATAACCAGATAGATACAGTTAACAAGTTACAAGCACGTAACAGTGGGATATAACATTTGTGTGATTTAAACAGCTTCACTAAAAGTGACAAACTATAGACTTTAAACGTAGCACTCGCGAGTTAAAATACGCTGGGCGCCAGTTAGATAACATTATAGCTGTGGCTTCATAGCCTAAATGGCTGAGTACATACATATGAAAATAAAAAAGATATTGAACAACATTGCTAATTTGTGACAATCACGTAGCGACAGTAATCATAATTAGCAAGGAACCATATTTCACTTACTTCAAGATGACTACAAGAACTTTTCTCCTGCTCATCTGCCGGCTCCGTTTGTCAACAACACACTCACTTCCATTGTGGCTTATGTATTTGTGTTGTAGCTTTTGCGTTAGTGTTATAGCTTTTGTCTTTGTGTTGTAGCTTTTGTTTTTGTGTTTTAGCTTTTGTGTTTGTGTTGTAGCTTTTGTGTTTGTGTTGTAGCTTCTGTATTTGTGTTGAACCGTCTTAGCCACCGTAAAATAAGGAGTGATAAACAAATAAATGGACAGACAGGATGCAACTGAATAAACTGATGTGGGGTTGATGGAAGGACGGACAAATAGATGGACAGATGGAGATGAACAAAAGAATACAGCTGTGTGCTAGACGATGGAAATAATTTTTTCTGCATACACACAATATCGCAAATCAAGCGCCTCTCCACACACCCCTCTCATTGCCTCCTCCCCTTCCATTGGCGACATCCGGCACCAGTGGGAAATTGCCTGTCTTGACTCTTTTGATTTGCTTGTTTGTGGGGTGCTAATTTATGGCTTAATCAATTATCCATTAAAGCCTCTTTCACATAAAGACTAGTGATCATAGTTGCCAGCAATACTGTTGTGCTTAATATGCATTAGCATGCTTATCATCCCCCACTTTCCCCTTTATCGTTAATGGGCAGAGGCAGTGTTCCAGCTTTTTTATTGTGTCATGCATCTTTGGATTTTTCTTCTCTTCTTTTTGCTTAATGGCTTGACTGAAGCACAGTACTGCAGAAGAGGGAACAGTTACATAGTATGCCTTTAAGGGAAGGAGACATTAATCAACAGCAAGAAGGTCCAATTCAACAACGTTTAGACAGAGTGATGGTATATCAGAGAGGACTAGAGAGGTCCAGGGTATTCGTGCAACTTGGCTGAGCCCAAAAGGGCCTACAGACTATTGACATAGTTGGGCTAGGTTTGGCCCATTTTCACATGTAAGGTGCACAATTAGGCAGGTTATAGGCCTTCAGTATAACTATCATTAATAAACAATACATGTTAAATATTACTTGATATATTAAAACTTGAGCTATGTATTGATTGAATCAGATAAAGTAATTACTTCATTTTACACACAAACTGATCTGGAGCTAAAGCACTTATTTTTTTAAGGATTTAGCTGGTTGGCGAAGATTTGGTGGAGTATATGACTTTTCCTTTTTTCTCATGTTTTTTCAAACAATGATAATGCCAACAAGTCCAATATAGGTTGTTTATTCCTACCTTCTAGCGGAGGTAGGAAATACGACCCACAGGAGCCTTTTTCGTCCTCACATCTAAACATTACGGGCAGGGTTTGAAAAATGTCATCAACGTTGTGAAACGGTTGCAGTTTGGTTAGGTTTAGGCAACAAAACTACTTACCTAAGTTAGGAAAAAGATTGTGACTTATGAAGTTGTTTTTTTGGGGAGGACAGTTTCGATAATGCACAGCAAGGTTTCATGAAACAAGTTGTCTGAGCTAACTAGGTTATATTTGCTAGGAAGGAAACCAGCAGCACTCAGTTCTGAGGGCTAGGTTTGACAACCACTGTTGTATGACATGCAATCTGAGTGTATTTATAAAAAATGCTAAATGTGAACATCCAGTAATGCGCAGGGTATTGTACTGTATACTTTGCACTGTCTCATATGCTCTACATTACAATAATGGTTATGTAAATACATGTTTTACATTAAAATCACCCTGTACTAAGTAGACCATGGTTTTATTTTAGATTATTGATATCTAAAAAACACTGGCACACTGTTTCATTTGTACAAAGGAAACATTTTAATGAGTAAGACTATTTAAAAAGGATGTCCACAAATCTGAATTTATGCTTCTGTATTTGCACAACAGCAGTCAAAAACAGGCATATTTCAGCACTAAGCTGTCACCAGTGTTTATGCTCTTATGGGGATGGATTTAGTACTAAAACATGCTTATTGTTGACTGCTGCCGTGCACATGAAGAAACATTAAATCACGCTTTTGCAAGTGCAGACATCCTCTATAATATCCATGAGTCTGCACATTTTTCATATTCATTAGGCTCAGAGTTGAGAGGGCAACATGTTAATGTTCTGAATCACATAGCAGGGCAGGAGCTGTTTGAGTTCAGTTAAACCAGTATGTATTTTCAGTGGTTAAACACACAGTTGCATGATTATTCAGAAACAGATTTACTAACAAAGTGTTTTATAAAGATTGCATAATGTTGGGATTCAGAGGAATGCCACCTGATGGTCTGTTGGATGAAAATGTCATGCAATTTGGCACAGGCATTCATGGAGGATGAATGCAAAGGACTCTAGGACCAGAAACCAAGTTCCTAGTTTAAAACTAGAAATCAAGTGGACCTGTGAAGACCTATGACCTATGCACTCATGCCTGTAAAGAGGAATTCCACACTAAATTATTATTTTTGCATTGTACATATAATTAAATACATTCTCACTAACATATTATATTTACGTTCTTCCAACATTACACACGTTGCACAATTGTTCTGCTCAAAATGATTTGTTTGGATTAGAAAATTCAGCCACTAATTTCTGTACTATTGCTTGTTTTTATGGGTGTACCCTTTATCATATAAGCACACTCCGGAATTCTTATTACTGGTAGTAGGTCAATAACCCTCTTTTTCACGCTCCTCTGACCCCCCATCCACTTGTCGCATTTGTCACAGATGACCAGGTATTCACAACATAACCACTCCCCACTCAGTATGTCGGGCAGGCAGAGAAGGTATAAGGACACTGGGTATGAGAAAGGCCTGACAGGACGCAAAGCACAGCAGACATGATATGACAGTCCTCCCAAAACTCCAATGTTAATGTGAAGAGGCACTGTCATAGCCGTTGACTCTCAAATGTTCTTCAAACAGATGTAATAATCTGTGCTGCAGTAGCTCTAATGAAATGTATACACTACTCACTCTAAACCTCAGCAGCGGTACTTTCACTGTCTCATTTACTGTCATCTGTCTGCTGTCTTGTCCAAAGGATTTGACTGAAAAACTTAAACAAAGAAGCAACTCCTTGGAATAGGAGATATGTTATGTTATAAAATAACATGGAAACACGCCTTAAGTAACAAAACGTATCTGAAAGCTCAACTGTATTTAAAGTAGTGCTGTCAAACGATTAAATATTAATCGCATTAATGACATAGTTAACTCGCAATTAAATGCAATTAATCGCACATTTTTATCTATTCTAAATGTCCCTTGATTTCTTTTTGTCCCATTATTTTTTCTCATTTTAATGCTCTTATCAACATGGAAAAGTGGATCGGCTTGCTTTGTGCAAATGTGCTTCTGTCTGAAGTCATCCATTGTCGCCTGGCTTTGATGAGGGGGCGGAGAATTCACATCAGCTGTGTGCTTGGCCATCAAGTGGTATTTCAGACTGGACGTGCTGCGATAATAGCTCAGTTCACAATGACAAAACACACAGATCACTGTGGTCTTGTCAATGGAACCATTTGGCAACTTTTTAAAAGTAAACTTTCCATTCAGAATCTTATTGGCATCGGCGTCTCACGCTCACCATCCACTCAAAACGTAATGTAAGCCCACTACTCTTTGGCCGGCTCGCAAGCCCAAACAAGTGTGTGCGGCAAGCCTGTTGTTTTGTTTCCGGTCTAGCTTGATCCGGTGTGGTGTTGTAGTTTTTCTAATGTTGCTAGTTGTTGCAACAGCATGTGAAAAAAACTACAAAGTTTGCTAGGCCAAAAAGAACGTTAATGTTAAAAAAATGTATGCCGTTAAAATGGGTTTGCGTTAACGCCGTTAATAATGCGTTTAACTGACACCACTAATTTAAAGCAGATAATTAAAGAACGGTGAGCACTAACAATGAATCTGCTGTTCTTAAGATACCAATGCATGTCTATAAAGATCCAAATAAATACACTACTCAGGTAGCATCACCAGTCCACACAATATGATATCCTTGGCATCTTCCATCTATCATCCGAGGTGAGGCAGAGAGGCTTCTGTCTCCTCCCTAGTGCCAGTGATTTCACCAGTTATTAAGATCCAATGGCAGGTTTGAGGAGAACAGGGGGATATAGGGTAAGAAGGTTTTAAGAGCAGGTGTAGTTGATGGATGGCTGGGTTGCTACTATGGGGGGGGAGGCGTATGGGGGGGGGGGGCACTGTTCAGCACTTTTCATGGATGATAAGGCTCAGGTGATAAATAAAAGAAGGGCTGGCCAAGCCTCTGCCTATTTAATATTGCTGATGTGGTGCTGGCTGATGGAGGCTGGGGAATGACCTGTGTAGCCTTACATATCAGCTGGTGTGGGATGACGAGCTTGGAAACATAAACTGTTATTTATCCAGGTGCAGCAAGATGTCATGGTGCAGGATCAAATGTCTGCAGGTTTTCACTGCTATTAAATACTGCAGTCAGGAGTGCATAACCAGTGAAATCACCTTTTACAATGTTGAATGAGACACACCTCAATGTTACATGTTGCGAGAAGCTGTTGGAAAAAACATGTCAGCTCACGCTTACACTGAATATAGAGGTATAAAAAGGCTGTGCACATGTACATAACTTTAACTGTGTTTGAAGTCTACAGACTGGACAGTAGCCCATGCATTGTTATATTTCAATGAATAACTGTTATCCAGAAAGTTGTGTGTCCTTTTGTGTCTGCAAGTGTGCCTGCAGCTTACATGTGTGTTAAACAGTGGGGAAGAATGCTGCTGAGGCCTTCACACAACAGGGAAAAATGGTTCCTATTATCCTCACTGTGACTGTCCCACAGGTGTGTGTGTATGTGTATCACTGCTGGATACCTTTCGCCAACAAATACTCCTCATGTTGGAGACAAAGAGCCCCACTAAGCCACAGCAAGGTTCGTTGATCACGATGAATGATACAGGAGCTTATCTTCCTCTTGTTTGAGAGCCAGGGACCGGAATAACACTGCCATTTCCTTTATTTGTTTCATTTCTCATGCCTTTATCTCCCATAAGAAACAGCATAATTACAGCACACTGAAAAGCCATTATGCCAAAGAAGCTTGCTGTACTGTAGCATTTACTCCTGTACCTCCTCTTAATTTGAGTTGAGCTTCGTCTCATTGTTGCTAATGATGATGTAAGGGGAAAACTGGGAAGCACATAACCTTTTACAAGGCACATGGTGCAAAATGCAAGACCTCAGAACCTCTCATTCAGACCTCTCATTCTTTAGGTCTCACTCCCTGCTTCTCCCCACCTTGTACTATGAACGTGAAATATTATGTGTAGGAACGTGTGTGTGTGTGTGTGTGTGTGTGTGTGTGTGTGTGTGTGTGTAGTCTTAAACATCCCTGTCTCAGCTCCAGGCCACACACACTCAAATCAATGTAGGAAAAACAGATATGGCATTTAGCACATTCTTACATTACAAATGTAGTAACAATAAAGAAAAACGTGGTATTTTGAATAACATTTGAAGGATTCTGTATAATGATATACAATTCATATAAAAACTAATTAAATAGAAAGGTTTTCTGAGGCTACATTAATAGGGTTGAGTCACTTGAGTTTATCAAGCATCTCCATAACCCGAAAGTTAAGTTATTAATAGTGTTATTTTACACATAGTTGACTTTAGTTAATCTTTCAACTAGGACCATAATTTTTTAATTCTATTATTCTCTATAAAACTTTTTAAAATCAACATACATTCCCAAATTATTTTTTCTTTAAAAGGCCTTTGAGAAAAGACTGTATCGCTGTGAATAAACTATTAATTTCAATAACGTGGATCTTATTTGGATCACTGTTAGTACCTATACACATATACAGTAACCAACAACACTTTCAGATTGTATACTAGTATACTATCGTATTTAGAAAAGCGCTTCTCGTGTCTAATAATATGGAATGGCTATCCTGCAGAATTTGCGAAGCATTGTGCTACCTCTTTTGCCCAATATTAAATGAACTTTAACTGAGATGATTTCAAACCATACCTTACCACAAGAACTGACCCTTTATCACCTACAAAGTCAAACCAAAGATCCAACATGTGTCACACATAAGCATGGATATAAAACGGATAAATATGAGATTATGGTAGATTCCACAGTACCTCTTTAATTTTACAGGATTCATTTTAGACACATTCTTTAGATCACATGCAACCTTTTGTAGCTGATACTGCTAGAATGATGTAGGAGTGCCTTGAGACAATGTCTTGTCGTACCACCCCTAACCCTTTTCATTGTATTCCTAGATGCTGGAAAACAAAACATTAGTCCTTTCTCTTCATTGATGGAGGGGAGTGTTTTAGATTTAAATGATTCTTCATCAAGTGTACAAGAAAATTGTAGAACTCTATCGGGTATTCAGATTGAGATAAATTCTGCCTGTATGCAGATGACATTTAAATATACACTACAAACAACACTTACTCTACAATACTAAGGCTTAAAACGTTTTATTGAGGTCTTCACAAGAATTAAATCCATGGAATGTGTAAACTAAACTTTACCAAAAATTACAGACAATTATGTCACGGTCACATTTGTCATTTTTGATTAGTTTCCAAGCTATAAGATTGTGGATCTTATGTGATCTTATGTTAGCCAGCCTAAGGGCATATGCTGGGGAAGAGAGTACTAGAGTAGATACATGGATGCATGAGAGCAAATGAATGTGAAGAGCCACTTTATTTGAGAGTGTGATGGACAATGAAGGATTATCCTCATCCCTGAAGTATTATGGTTTGTTTCTGTCTGCATATATTTGTTAACATGAATGAATTGAAACCGACTCCAAGCTCAGTGCATGGTTATTAAATTGAGGAGCTATGCTGGATTTGTTTGTTCTGATAAATTTCAAAGCCTCAAGCAGCAAGGCAGTAAGGTTTTCCAAAACTCTTGAGCGTGCCATTTTCAATCAACTCTATTCCTATCTCCACCAGAAGAAGCTTCTTGATCCCTACCAGTCTGGCTTCAAGGCTGGCCACTCAACTGAAACTGCCCTCATTGCTGTCACTGAGCAGCTTCACAAAACTAGAGCAACCTCTCTCTCCTCTGTCGTCATCCTTCTGGACCTTTCTGCCGCCTTTGACACAGTGAACCACAAGATCCTGAATTTGACGCTTCAGGATCTGGGTGTCTCAGGCTCTGTGCTCTCTTTGCTCACATCTTACCTGGCAGACCGCACCTACCAGGTAACTGTGTCAGAACCTTCCCCACTCACAACTGGGGTCCCTCAGGGTTCAGTCCTGGGCCCCCTTGTCTTTTCTCTGTACTCCAACTCTCTTGGGTCTGTCAATCATTCGCATGGCTTTTCCTACCACAGCTACGCAGATGACACCCAACTAATTCTCTCTTTTCCCCAGTCTGAAACGCAGGTAGCAGCACGTATCTCAGCCTGTCTGACATTTCTTCTTGGATGTCCACACACCACTTGAAACTCAACCTTGACAAGACTGAGCTCCTTTTCACTCCAGGGAAGGGCTCTCTTACCCAGGACCCAGACTGGGTGTGACACTTGACCCAACTCTCCCTTACTGCCAACATTGCTGCACCTACCCGATCGTGTAGATACATGCTGCACAACAACAGAAGGATACATCCCATTCTAACGCAGAAGGAGGCTCAGGTTCTGGTTCAGGCTCTACCCAGCTAACAATTTATGGTTCCCAGAACATTGCTTGCGGGTACGTTCCCTGAAGGTTATGGTTTTGGTTAGGTTTTGGTTCCCATGGAAAGTTTTCTTAACGTTTAGGGAATGTTTTTGGTTACATCGAACGTTCCCCTACTGTTGTAACCTTTATGGAACGTTCCCCTAATGTTCCAATATCGTTGTAACCTTTATGGAATCTTATGGAAAAACTAACAACCATGGTACCAAAAAATAAAATAAAAAATATAAGAATCACAATCAGTTTTATTGGCCATACAGACACATACTGTACAATAGAGACAATATAAATATAGGCACATAAAAACAATATAAAAAAAATACAACTATACAAATAAGACAAATATCAATACAAGTACACATGGAGTGGGATGTAGAGTGCAAAGTAATAGTGCAAATGTAGTGTGCAAGATGCATATTGGAATGATAAAGTATGTAATGTGTAGGTGAATATGGCCAAAGAGGGGATGACCCCACTTATCAGCAGTCAAGGAGAGTGATGGCATTGGGAAAGAAGCTGTTCTTGTGTCTGGTTGGTTTTGTGTGCAGGGATCTGTAGTGCCTGCCAGAGGGGACGGCAGGAGGATGGCAGCAGTGTAGAAGATGGCCAATAGCTCTTGTGGTAGGCCATGCTTCCGCAGTTGACATAGGAAGTACATCCTCTGCTGAGCCTTTTTAAGGATGGCGTTGATGTTGGACTCCCACTTCAGGTCCTGGGAAATGATGGAGCCCAGAAACTTGAATGAGTCCACCTTTGACACTGAGCTGTTAGGATATTGTGAGGGGGGGAGCACTGTGGGGTCCTCCGCGTCTGCTGCAGTCAGCGCGGGGAAGTTTTTCTGGGAGGCTGCTAGAGTAGAAGTCAAAATGAAGCAAAGTTACAAGTCAAATTAAAACCTCTTATCAGCCAAGCTAAGCATAATACTGATGTGAACAATAAAATAACACTTGCCTGTTATAACCCTGCAGAATGTCAGGTCCTGGAAGGCCTTTTTTGCCTTTTTCCCCCGAAGGCTATACGGTTCATTGGTTGCCACTTGCCGTAGCATGCGACGGATGGCAGTACCTCTGGTCGAACCTCCAAGGGTTGTCAGGAAAAGTTGCTGTGAAACATATAGAAATACAAATTACACATGTAGATCAAAGTAGAGAGCTTGTACAATCTCATTTTGTAAGAGAAGTAAGTTCAGTTATAATGATATTTGGAATTTATGCAATTATATAGTGTTAATCTTAGGGCAGGTTAGGGCAGGACTATGGCCACTTAATTACCATTTTGTTGACTGAGACTCCTGTCAGAACTCATGCAGCTCGGTGACTGTCTAGCAGGGCGGCAGCAACATATCATCAACTGGAGCAGAGGGAGGTGACTGGGAGCTCCTTAAGAGCATGAGCAGCTCATCCAGCTTCTCCTCAAATGCATCCATCCGCTGTGCCATGCGGGTAATGGATGTCCTCAATTAAATTAATGGTGTTAGTTTTAGTTGTAATACATTATATACTTGCATATGTGAACAACTTAAGTGAGTCTTCTTACCTCTCATTTCCGTCTCCTGTGTGATGAGTTCTGCTGTTTACAACAACAAAAAAGTTAAGTTACTCTCAAGTTTCTTGTCATGAAATTGTATTGAATTGGAAATCAAAATCAAAGCCACTGTTCCTTCAACCGGGTCCCAAGATGAAGTGGCAGGCCGAGCTTGCGTTACAATAGACCCATCCAGCTCTGGGCGACCGGCTGGTTTCCTGTGTAGTGTTGACTCATCTAAAAAGAAAGTTGATATGAATATTGGTCAGTTCATTTATGGTAGGTTTCTTGCACATGCCATTGCAAAAGATGAACCTATGCTGTTACATTAGACATTGCTAAAAAAATGTAAAAAATCTTACATGCAGGTGGTGGAGGCAGTGATGTCTGCTGACCTGAAAAAAGGCAGGAAGAGACACACACATCAGAACAGTCACATGATATGCACCAGGTTGAGTGTAAGTAGTTCCATGGTAGGAAATACGACTCTGGTTTCTTAAATGCATGCATACATGTACAGACAAGGCTTCTGGACACACACTCCATCCTGTAATGCTTTCTTGCTTGTGGAATGGATTCATCTGAAATAAAAGACCATACAGTTTGTACTGATTGCAAAAAGAATATTTGAATGTATCCAGTCAGTGTAAACATTGTATGTAACAGGATTTCTCAGGATTTTTTCATTGTAGCCCAGATACTTTCTAATGGGGAGACACAGCATCCATAGAAATGAATGGGGTTGTAAAGCCAGCAGGCAGCTGTGTAGCCTATACATATTCCGTCCCTTCCTGTATGCTTCCCCATTCACTTAAATAGGAAAATAGCTTGCCGATAACTGCCCAAAGTGCGTTTCAAGATGGCCGCCGAGCACACATCGTGCACAGCAAACAAAGACTTAAACAAAGCGCAATATATATTCAGTCCATTTAAAGCGTAACTCTTGCCAAAATGCAACCTAGGGTCTTTTTGTGAATGTACCCGAGTCAAACTTTAGTTTAAAAGCATAATTAGGACGGAACCGCCACTTTTAAGATTTACCGTTTTCAGGTCAAATGGGAGACCTTTTGAATGGGAGAGCTAGGGGCTACTATGATCGCATCAAAATCACTATTTTTAAAACACTAAGAAGGCTTGACACAACATAACTTTGCTCAAAGTCTCACCAGGGTATAGTTCCATAGACAGTTAAAGAAAGTAGGTCATCCAACACGGAAGTCAGGACAGGACTTGAATCGGTCACCTGAGAGCAGAGGCACGTCTTCCCCCTACTGGCGTGGGGGTGTAATGGTTGGATTTGTACACTGAACAGAGCCACTTGTTAGAAGTTAAATGAAAGAAGTGAATTTTCTTAGTTGTGAAAATCGTTCTATTGATAGATTCTTGTTTTAAGTATTTTCACCTAATACAGTTAAAAAACTGATTCAAGCACAAAAGTATTGTTTTTAGCAAAATTGATAACTGCCTAAAAATAAATATATTCTCTTGCTATGCAGTTTAACTTACTTAGATTTTATAAGACCAATCATTTTTGAGTGAATCTAAATCAAGTGACTGCAAACGTTTTATATGCTACTTCAAAAACTTAAATGGAGCTGGTTTAAATAATCATTTCAAAACCGCACTCAGAACAACCAAACAACAACCAAAAACAACCAAATGGGAACGTTGTGTAGAGGTACAGTGCAACCACAGGAGAACGTTTCAGTTGGTTGGTTCCCTTAACGTTTAGGGAACAGTCCCTAAACGTTAGTATTTGGTTTAGTTTCGAACTAACTTTTAGGGAACCAGAAACTAACATTCCCCAAGTGTTCGTGGGGTAGTCATCTCACGTCTAGACTCCTGGCTGGCTTGCCTGCAAGTGTCACCCTTGCAGTTCATTCAGATTACAGCAGCTCTACCGGTCTTCAACTTAACCAAGTTCTCTCACACTACACCGCTCCTCCGCTCCCTTCACTGGTTACCAGTTGCTGCACGCATCCGCTTCAAGACACTAGTACTTACTTACATACAGGGCCATGAATGGATTAGGCCCAGCTTACATCCAGGACATGGTCAAACCCTACCCCCCCAGCCCTTCTCTCCGCTCTGCATCAGCCCACCTGCTTGCTGCCCCCTCACGATGAGCGACAACTAATCACTCAACGAAATCCTGACTTTTTGCTGTCCTGGCTCCTAAATGGTGGAATGAGCTCCCTATTGACATCAGGATGGCCAAAAGCCTACACATCTTCCGCCACAGGCTAAAAACCCATCTCTTCCGACTGCACCTTGGATGGTGATAATGATGATGAGAAAAAAGAAAAGAAAAAAAAAACTTACAGTTGCACTTTCAGATGGCTCTTTGTAGTTTGGCTTATTTAAAGCTAATGTACTTGCACTTACTTCTTGCTGTCCGGAGTTTGTACCTTCAAGGTTGAAAGCACTTATTCGGAAGTCGCTTTGGATAAAAGCATCAGCCAATGACATGTAATGTAATGTTTTGGTGATCAGAGCAGAGTTGTCAAGTGCAGTTTGTCCATGTCCATGAATAAACACTGCAGCTCCTCAATACCAAATAAGTTCCTGTGTCTTGCTTCCCAGATGCTGGGCAAAAGTAAAGAGAGAGTCTATGGGATTACAAACTGGAGCAGAGTGTGCTGCTTTCTGGGTCTGTCCAGAGACACAGCCTGCTCTTCTCCTTCTAGGTTGGCATCAACCTGGTGTTAATGCGCGTATTGTCGAGAGACGGGCCTGAGACACAAGCCTGAGACGCGAGCATAGAGTGTATCTGTGTAAGACGTACGAGTGAAAAATGAGTCTGAAAAGCTTGTGATCGAAGCACGTAGCAGGTAGGAACTACAAGTACAACTAATGTTGTACTTAGCTTAATGAGAAGTACTTTAAATACTTGCTTTTAATACTAATAGTAACACTATCAGTAATACCTATATTTAGTTTGAATCAGTTCTGGTTGATATAGAAACCTACATAATCTTGGCTCGCCATAGCACATATATTACCTAGATTAATAGTAATGAATGTAAAGCGTACGTGTGTCATAATTATGGCATAACAAACATCCTTGTGCTTTCTACAGTCATCTGTGCAAAAACAAAGCTGAAAGAAAATGTAATCTGGACAATGTGCAATTCCAAACATAAGACTTGAGGGAGATGCAATCCAGCTCTACTTAAACCGCTGACAATGGAAAGAGGAGCAGAACGAAGAAGCAGAGGGAAGAAGAGAGTGAGTGGGAATGAAAGAAAGACTGTCAGGCATAGATAAAGCTAGTCCTCCTCCCCGACGTGCAGTTGCAGCCACTGAGAAGTTATTACTCCGTGGGGTCAGATGCAATCTTTTAATGCCTCTCCTTTCAGTGCCGCACAGGTGGACACACACACAAACACACATGCTCTCACACACTCATGCATGAAGGACAAGAAAGGTTACAGGTGCAAGCTTTCACATGCAACAATACTCAGTCCCAAAGGCCTTTGGTAGATGACCCTGAAAACAACCAGTGTACACAAACACAATGAACACACACTAGTAACATCTGTCCGTTTTTCCCACACAATATACAGCATACACACGTGTCACCTCAAACCTCAGTGTAAGAGGTCAGTGAAAAATAGCTCAACTTTGATCAGATGCTCTTACACAGCGCAACAGGTGACAGCACCCACCCCCTGCACCTAGGGTTTCAGACCTTGCCTTCTGGTTCCCGCTTCAAATACCGACTAGCCCAAACCAACAGATCCTTCATACCCTCAGCCATCTCACTGCTTAACTAAAATTGGAAAAGGTAATATCAGCTTGACCACCCAACCACACTTGGTAAATACGGCTTTGTACTTATGTTTTTACTACTTTTTATTATTATATGTTGTATTTAATTGATCTTGTGTTATTACTGTTGTCACTGCTGCACAACCAATTGCCCCTCTGGGGACAAATAAAGTTCTACTTGACTTGAAAACGGCTCCTCATAGCTGATTTGTTATTGTTTTTAAAAGTCCAGGTACACTGATAGCACACTGGATTGATTTAAAAGTCGATTCTTGTGCTGTGCTCCCGTCCTCCCTTTTCTCTGTCTTGGTTCCTATGAGGCTATGCCCCAGTCAAAGACATCCCCTTTTTTGTTGTGTTGCCATAGAAACTGTGTGGGCATCTCTATCAAACAAGATAACAGGAGCAAAAATAAGAATGTGAAAGAGAGAGGTGTTTGTGTCAGAGAGAAAGGTGTGTGTGTGAGGGGGAGGGAGCTACAATAGAGTCAATCAGTAGAATGAAATCCACCATCTGTAGTCACTGTGCAAACACTGAAACACTTCTCGATAGTGTTGTTTTTGGCGGCCTGTTTTAATTTTAGTTTTAGTCTAGTCTTTGCGTCAAGCTGTCATTTTAGTTTTTATTAGTTTTAGTCACATTCATACTCTTTTTAGTCTAGTCAAGTCTCAGTCGACTAAAAGTCTGGGCATTTTAGTCTTGTTTTAGTCAGAATTATCCATGACTATTTTTGTCTAGTTTTAGTCAACGAAAACTGACGACATTTAGTAAATTGTATTTAAGTCTCTTTTTAGTAATGCAATTCTATTTAACCCAGTCAACATAGTAGACGTACCTAGTAGTATAGACAAAACCTTAAGTAAAAAGGATGTCTCTCTTCGACCTTGTATTGATTATCGGGGTTTGAATGATATCACTGTCAAGAACAAGTATCCCCTGCCCTTGATGAACTCTGCTTTCAACTCCTTACAGGGTGCTACTGTGTTCACTAAGCTTGATTTACGCGATGTGTATCATCTGGTCCGTATCAGAGAGGGGGACGAGTGGTTGACTGGGTTCAATACATCTATGGGACATTTCGAGTACCAAGTGATGCCGTTTGGACTGACCAATGCTCCAGCTGTGTTCCAGAGTATGGTGAATGACGTTCTGAGAGATATGATCGGTCTTTTTGTGTTTGTTTACCTGGATGACATTCTTATTTTCTCTAAGGAGCTTTCCAGCCAAATCCAGCATGTCAAGCAGGTCCTGCAGCGATTATTGGAGAACCGTTTGTGAAAGCAGAGAAGTGTGACTTTCACGCCCACACCACATCCTTCCTCGGATACATCATCTCCAAGGGAGAGATTAAGATGGACCAAGAGAAGGTTAGGGCAATTCTTGATTGGCCCCAGCCCGGTACGAGATTGCAGCTCCAGAGGTTCCTGGGGTTTGCGAATTTATATCGAAGATTCATCCATGATTACAGCCGTGTGGCCGCTCCATTAATTGCCCTGAGTTCTAGCACCTGAACCTTCTGTTGGAATCCTGAGGCGGACCGAGCATTCTTGGAATTGAAGAGCCGATTCACCAACACCCCTATTCTGTCTCAACCTGACACTTCTTGCTCCATCCTTGTGCCTTCTACTCTCGTCGTCTTTCGCCTGCGGAGAGAAATTACGATGTGGGAAACCGGGAACTTCTCGCTGTTAAACTCGCTTTGGAGGAGTGGCGCCACTGGTTGGAGGGGGCGGAGCAACCGTTTATTGTCTGGACTGACCACAAGAATCTTGCTTACGTGCAATCTGCTAGACGTCTCAACTCCCGTCAAGCCAGGTGGGCTTTGTTTTTTGGACGTTTTAATTTTTCTCTGACTTTCCGACATGGCTCTAAGAACGGCATGTTCTCCAAGACGGAGGAGAGTGGGGCCAAGACTGAGACGATTCTTCCCCGGGACATCGTCGTTGGAGCAGTTACTTGGAGGATTGACACCCGGTCGGTTGTTTGTGTCAGAGTCTGCCCGTTCTGCGGTTCTCCAGTGGGCCCATGCCAACAAGATGACTTGTCACCCTGGCGTGGCTCGGACTATGGCGTTACTACGCAGACAGTTTTGGTGGCCTACCATGGGAGAAGATACCCGGAGTTTTGTTGCTGCCTGTCCAGTTTGTGCGCAGAATAAGAGTACCAATCGGCCCAGCTCTGGACTTCTTCACCCCCTACCTATTCTCCGGCGACCATGGTCGCATCTGGCCCTGGACTTTGTCACTGGGTTGCCCTCTTCTGATGGGAACACTGTTATTCTGAATATTGTGGACAGATTCAGCAAGTTCGTCCACTTTGTGCCCATCTCCAAACTTCCCTCTGCCACTGAGACGTCCGATATCCTAGTTAGGGAAGTTTTCAGGGTCCACGGTCTGCCCAGTGACATAGTTTCCGACCGTGGTCCTCAGTTTACCTCAGCTTACCTCAGCTGTCTGGAAATCCTTCTGTTTGGCCATTAAAGCTACAGTCAGTCTCACGTCTGGATTTCACCCCCAATCTAATGGTCAGGCTGAGAGAGCCAACCAGAAGATGGAGTCCACGCTTCGCTGCCTCGTCTCCTCCAACCCCACGTCTTGGGCCTCTCAGTTGCCATGGGTCGAGTACGCCCATAATACTCTCCCTACATCTGCCACTGGGATGTCTCCCTTCCAGTGCCTTTATGGCTACCAGCCTCCCTTGTTTCCTTCTCAGGAAAAGGATCTCTCGGTTCCATCTGTCCAAGCCCACATTCGCCATGGCCACCGGACCTGGCATCGGGCCAGAAAGGCCCTCCTTAGAGTTTCTGACCGGTATCAGCTCCAAGTTAATCGTCGCTGTGTCCCAGCTCCCGCTTATGCTGTCGGAGAAAAGGTCTGGTTGGCTACACGGGATCTTCCTCTGCGGACAGAGTCAAGGAAACTGGCACCTAAGTTCATTGGTCCATTTGTGGTGGAGAAGGTCATTAATCCTGCTGTGGTTCGACTCAAATTGCCCAAGACGCTCAGAGTCCATCCCGCCTTTCGTGTCTCCTGCCTCAAGCCTGTTCTCCTCAGTCCTCTGTTGCCCCCTCCTCCTCGGAGGTGGTCCTGTCTACACGGTGCGCCGCATCATGGATTCCAGACGGTGGGCTCAGGGTTTCCAGTATCTCGTGGACTGCGAGGGTTATGGTCCTGAGGAGTTGGATTCCTCGGCTTCAAATCCTTGATGCTGCTCCGGGTGGTCCGCCCGGTGGCATTCGTCGGGGGGTACTGTCATGAATCCTGCTTCCTGAGTCTGTTTTCTGCCTGAGTTGCCTGTATTCTGTCCTGGAGTCTGTTTTCCTGAGTTTCCTGAACGCACCCTGTCTGGTTGCCTGGCGACGAAGCAAGGCGGGAGATCTCTCAATTACCCACACCTGCATCTCATCAGCTATCTGCACACCTGGTCCTGACCTGACATCCATTCCCTGCCGGATCGTTAGCCATTAACAGAATGTTGTGCCTGCGTATCAGCCTCAGTTTGTGAAAAGTTAGTTTTGCTGCTCTGTTATTTTTGCTTGCTGTGAACTTACCTTCGTTTCCACTGTCTGCAGTTACTCTCCCGGGATATTCACTCCACCTCTGCCTGGTCGTCTGTTGCATCAGAAACAACGTTGGATCTGCTCATTCCCTCCCACCTACTCACCTCCATTGCCTGCTCCGTCACCTGGATTCTCCTGCTTCCACATTCAAGTCACTAAATAAATACTCACCTTTATTCTACTCACCTTGTCCTGGTCTGCTTCTAGGTTCCGCTTTAGTAAATTGTGACAAAACCAAAATTTTCTTTTAGCCAAACCCATTTCAAACAAGGTTATCTTATTATATTATTGTTACCTTATAGACTCAAGAATACATCCATTCCAGACATGGAAGATGCTCTGATTTGAATTTACAACATATTTATTTTAACATATTTTATTTAACCAAACATGTTAGAAGTACACACACATCATTTTTTATAAAATACATAAAATAAAATAGCATCACATGACAATGCCAGAAATCTTTTTATACATTCAAGTTGTACCTCCTTGTGGCAAAGAAATCCTGAGCACTAGTTGGCTTGTCCATCTTCTTGGGTGGGACTTGACTTGGGACTTCACTGGTGCCATTTCTGGAATCTAGCACAGGAATAGATACAATGTAAGGACAGATGCAGCCTCTGGAAAATCTAACTGTTGTAAATATTAATAGCATAAATCCTTGCTATGATTTTTACCATATTAAATCAACCTCTGAGTGAGTGACTTGACTGTCTGTAAAAGAAGAAAAAAGTCTACATAATCAAAACAGAAGTAGTCTAAGCAGTAGTCTCGGGAGGCATGTTAATGCCAATACCATTTGTTTAAATGTATGTATTGGTCTAGTATATTAGAATATTAGGGACATGGCAGGTGAAAGTTCTATAATCCAAAAGTGTTAAATGAATGCATACTCTGGCTAGCTCTTGATAAGCTTAAGCAAAGAGCAGTATTATAAAAGGTTATAACAGTGCCCTGGTGGTTTGTGTGTGTGAGTGGCCTAAGGCATTCTCATCTTGAATGATTTCCCTAATGGAAACCCAGCTCTTAACTCAGTGACAAAAGTCAATACATGGTAGGTGCCCAGCGACGCCACAGCCTAGTGGCTATTGAATTGCAGAGCAATAAGTACTTTGTTCATGCTCACCCTATTAGTTGATGAGGGAGTCATTACTCTGCCCTATGAAAAAGTCAAACCTATGTCGTGGCTTGTTCACTTATGAGAAGTGGTGTGAGATAAGACACTGAGAGATGGATTTTAGGTTATAATATAATATCCGGAGGAAACCACCTGAAATCCCACAACTACAACTCTGAACACAGGCTCCACGGGCTCTCACTTCCCTCTGAAATGTTTCACGGATTAGGATTATCAACAACCATATGTTTTAGGTTCAGCACAACCATTGCAAGCCATCCAATCAGGTCAGAGGAGATAAGTGTCAAAGGTTACTAACTCATGCTAGGGACCATGGGCTTTGAAGTCACATCAGACAATAATGAAAGAGTGAGGAGAAAGGTCATACAATAGGATTACAGTACAGAGCACAGGCATCACACTCTCCACAAGATCCTTGTGATTAGCTTCTCAAAGGTTTGATGTACAAGGAAATAGTGTTTTTTACTACACCAGGTCAAAACAGTGTAAATACCATAACTAATTTCAGTTTCCCAGTTATTAATTAGACAGTGCTATATGAGGAGCTGCTTTTGTCATGGAAAAAGTCCAATTTCTTCCTTACTGATATATAATAATAGAAGAATAATGATAAATAGTATACACATCTTTGGATTTGAGAATATTTTTACCTACTCATGCCATTACTTGGGCAATGACTTGGCACGTTAGGTCCCTTTTCTACTTCACCAGTGACTCACAAGATACACAATATGACCAACATGTGGTCCGGAGGTGATCTGGCATGCAGGAGGTGAAGTTATGGAGGAGTAAAGTAAGAGGAAGCAAAACAACCCCTTAAAGGGAACATTAACATACTTAAAAATAAAAATAATGACCACAGGCCTACACCTTAACTTATTTGTTATTATACAATAGGGTGATATAAAGTCTGTTTAAATATGATAAGAATGTATATACTTTATTTAATTGCTATATTCCTATGTTATATGCTCTCTGCCATATGTGTGGAAAACCAAGGCTAAATTGAAAACATATACTATCTATGAGTTATGATTTAAACAGACCTGCATTTGGCAAAATTATGGTGGCCCTGAAGTGCAAATCACAACAGCAAATAGAAAAACGCAACAGCAAATCATAAAAGACAACGGCAAATAGGAAAACACAATGGCAAATAGGAAAACACGACAGCAAATAGGAAATAGGAAAACACGACCGCAAATAGGAAAACACGACAGCAAACATGAAAACACGACAGCAAACATGAAAACACGACAGCAAATATGAAAACATTTCAACAAATCATAAAACACAACGGCAAATATGAAAACACAATGGCAAATATGAAAACACAACGGCAAATAGGAAAACACGACAGCAAATAGGAAAACACAATGGCAAATAGGAAAACACAACGGCAAATAGGAAAACACGACAGCAAATAGGAAAACACGACAGCAAATATGAAAACATTTCAACAAATCATAAAACACAACGGCAAATATGAAAACACAATGGCAAATATGAAAACACAACGGCAAATAGGAAAACACGACAGCAAATAGGAAAACACGACAGCAAATAGGAAATAGGAAAACACAACAGCAAATAGGAAATAGGAAAACACGACAGCAAATAGGAAAACACGACAGCAAACATGAAAACACGACAGCAAATATGAAAACATTTCAACAAATCATAAAACACAACGGCAAATATGAAAACACAATGGCAAATAGGAAAACACGACAGCAAACATGAAAACACGACAGCAAACATGAAAACACGACAGCAAATAGGAAAACACGTCAGCAAATATGAAAACACGACAGCAAATATGAAAACACTTCAACAAATAACACAACGGCATTAACTTCTACCGGAAAAGGTATGACCTATCTAGTAGAGGATGGACCCTCCTGATTGGACAGACGGACTGTCTGTCTTTTAACAGGAAGGAGAGGTAAAAAACACGGAAAAGCGCCTACTTTTAACAGAGAGACAGTCCTTCTGTCCTTTCAGGAGGCTCCGTCCTCTGCTAGATAGGCCCTACCTTTTCCGATAGAAGTTAATGCTGTTTTGTTTTTGTATTTGCTGTCGTGTTATCATGTTTGCTGTCGTGTTTTCATATTTGCTGTCGTGTTTTCCTATTTGCCATCGTGTTTTCCTATTTGCCGTTGTGTTTTATGATTTGCTGTTGCGTTTTTCTATTTGCTATTGTGATTTCCACTTCAGGGCCACCGTACATAATGGTTCTCTCTGCTCCTTCAAAGGAGCAGGAGGAGTAGGTGTTTCCAGTTTTTCTTTTCAGACCCTGTCATGCCTCACATTTCTCTCTTATTCTGATTATTGGTGTAACAGTAAAAAACACAATGCTTGACCTTTGAATAAAGAGCCTTTTAACTATACTTGACCTGCCTGGAGAGTCTGCCTTTGGGTCATGTTTACCCTGAACATACTTTTGCACTTTCTGCAGTCCACTCTCAAAATTCGGGGTCAGACAGTGCACAGAGATGGTCCTCTGTGATGGATTGAAGAGCTTGTATTGGCAGATAATGAACCAGAAGTTATTCACATAGCTGGTATCACTAATGGTTTTTAGTTAATATTTTAATATAACTATTTAACTATTTCAAACATAAAACTGACACATGCCTGAATTTAGAAACTCACTGTACTCTCCTATTCAAAAGTTTTCAAATGTACCTCACAAGTCATATGTATGTTCTGGCTCTGACAATGGCACAAGCAACTGTGGAAACTCATGGTAACACCGTGTTTGTATCAACACATTTAAATCAACAGCATAAACCCAGTATATCACAGTTTAGTAGTGGGATTGTTAAAGTGTTACAATAACCGCAGACTTCCTGCTAACTGAAATTTAAATGGTCTCTTACCACAACAGACAGCAGCATGAGCAAATATGTGAAGTATTTTAGCTCTAATTGTGGGCTCACAACCTGGTAACCCAAATGTTATTTGTATTTATGTGAGCCACATCTGGTCCCACCACAACTTGCAAATTCCTGTGTGGTGTTTTTTCATGATGACAGAAAATTGCCCATGACCAGTCAGCCTGGAAATCCAGACCCAAATCCCAAAGATTAAGGGTCTGGCATTGAGTAATGAAAATGGCCAAACTCGAGGGGCGGCACCAAGCATGCATTTGAAAATCTCACTGCACGCAATTGGATAACACTACGACCAATCACAACAATACATGGGGTGACGTATCCAGAGCCCCATACACTTAGCTACCAGCGGAGCTAACTCATAGATTAAACTGTTGTCATCTGTTTAGCTCGCCTCTGGCCCGCCTATATCAGATACACAGATGTGATTGGTACAGCTTGCTACAAGGGCATAGTTAATGAGCATCATTACTCAATGCCAGAGTGACTCACTGAGCAAATTCAAATTGTGCTCTCGCAAGAACTCTGGATTTCCAAGGTAGTCTAATTGGGGTGTAACTGTTTATTTACTGTCTAAGACCACATTATTTCTGGTTTTGGTCTAATTTAGTCTTTTAGTCTTTTAGTAATTTAGTTTTTAGTGTCTTTAGTCTTATTAGGTCTTATTATTGTACCGTAAAATAAAGTGCGACCGTCACTTGATATACAGAAGACAAGAAGACAAAACATTTTGAGCCATCTGGTCAGATGCTGTATTTACATAGCAACCATCATCTAGCACTGGATAACGTTAAGAGATGGAGCGTTCACAATCTACCAGGTTTACTAATCCATGAAATCTCTTCGTTATATATCGTTAATATCGTTTATATGTTTATCTCGGTACTCTTTCTTGGACACAACAAATTAGATGTCATCTTCAATCTGAAACCAATAATAAGAGACTGATGGGACAACTAATCCATCATTTTATTACATTTGCGTCTATAATTGAATTATTTTTAAAACGAGAAATAATTTGCCAGTGCACTAAAAATACTGTATGCTGCTTTGAATGGGGGAGGGTGCAGTAAGAGATGTTGGTTGGGCATCAACAACTTCCGATTTCTGATTTTTCCTGGCTGATAATGGGCCTTTGGGGGAACACATTAAGTGGGAGTCTGGGGGTCATCCCCAAGGACATTTTGAGCATCAAAAACTTCATTTCCTGCATTCTGATACATTTTTATGCACCAATTTATGGTGGAAACATCTTTATTTATGTGTAGGAAAATACAGGTGACAAATCATAATAGCCTATAAAATAGGCCAATAGGTAATGGAATATAATGCAGTAAGGGGACTTTCACATCAGGCACCTGGGCCCTGATCCGAGTACACTTGACCCCAAGTCCAGTTTGTTTGATTAGTGGGAACATTGATC
Source organism: Sander vitreus (assembly GCF_031162955.1). Classification (NCBI taxonomy): domain Eukaryota; kingdom Metazoa; phylum Chordata; class Actinopteri; order Perciformes; family Percidae; genus Sander; species Sander vitreus. The sequence continues at coordinate 11,364,904 of NC_135863.1, forward strand.
CGTGCCCAAGTCCACTTGAAAAGGTGGTCTCAGTAGTTCATGTGTTCTCCCGTATGGTTTGCATCAGGTGTGAAAACCAACTGTACCAAAACATGGAAGTGGATTGCTATTTACCGCGACTCCGAGAAGTTTTTAACTGGTTATGAAACTGTCTCAATTTATTGATGCCACGATATCAGACGGCACTGCAGCCTGTCGAGGACAGACCCATGGTGTGTTGCAAATCGCGCACTTCTGTACTTACACTAGCTATTTTGAGTACATAGTGCGTTCACATTGTTGAGCGTGGTCAAATGCAGTGCACTATGAGTACCCGGATGGTGCACTCAACGGTCAAAAAGTTGAGTGCGGAATGATGGACACTTTCGACCCTCAATGGTCGCCATCTTGGCTACGTAGTGGAAGGGGCGGAGCTACAAAAAGTTGAACATGAGCCTTTTTGCCATACTTGTATAACATATAAGCCACCTGTATGTTTATTTGGTTAATTTTGCAGTCTGTAATGATTTTTGTACCGCAAATTATGACGTATATTGATACTGTACTGTAAGCTAACCTTAGCTAACAGCGGCACAGTTTTACCACTGGCAAATAGGTTATAACTAACATTACATGTGTTGTGGCCATACTGTTGTTTGTGCTAAATCATCGTCCTCACTGTAGAAGATGTACGTTAGATGTGTGATCTTAACAAGTTGTACATATTCAGCTGTGAGCATTAGCATAGCAACATAGCGATCAGCTGATAATTGTCTGCCAGTAACATTAACAGTAATGTAATGTTAAAACGTATCAGCTGTTTCTGCCTTGATCTGATGTATATAATCCATCTCTTTAGGGACAAACGAGGACTAGAGGTCCCTCATTTAGGGGCAATGATGGCCATCAGACCGTAGAAGGATCCCCTGGAGAGTCTGAAGTCCACCCTCATGTCACTATCCCCATCAAACTAAAGTACAGTGCCAGCACTGGGACTGTATCGATCAACTGGCAGTAACGTTACGGCCTGGGGTTTGGAGCCTGTAGAACTATGAGCACAGGACTGTCTTTTAAATAAAATTCTATTCAAAGTATTTAATGTTGTGTTATCTTTTGCATTGCACTTTGCATGACTGTAGCAAGCATATAATGTTCATACAAGAATAGAGGAATAGGATCTATTTAAATGTCAATTCTGTTGCCTCTGCTTTCACTCTTGTATTGTCACTGTATGAAGACCATTTAGAACACAAAAAATTATGACTTAAAATAATAGCTTATATAATAAATATGATATCCACCTTGCCGGAGTAACGTTACAGGAATTTACTATAACACAGTGGTGCGTAAATGTATTCTAACACATGTACATATGATGTGAGCCTTTATAAAATGCTCAGTCTAGCTAGAAACATAAAAAAGTTTCAATGATGGTTTTTCTATTAGGTAAGTTGTAAGAGTAATGCTTCACAACAACAGTCTTATCTATGGGCCACAAGGATTTCTCATAAAACAGTTGAGCATTACAATTACTACTCAAATGATCAGTATGAACGTTATTCATTTTTAAAGCAGAAACTTAAAATATACATAAAAGAGAGTGAATTGAAAACATTGAATAGAGAGCAGTAACAAAAAAGAATATTAAGATACTATTACGTTTTCAGCTAATAGGAAGCGGATGACACGACGGCATCATCGCAATCTTCTTATCCTTGTGTGACACGGAGCAAATGCAAGCAACAATCAATAAAATCACATTTATTTTTATTAAAATATCAAAAATGAAGCAGGAATGTATTTTTCGCGGAAAACAATAGGTGGCTGGAATGCTCTCCCGTGGTGAAATTCACAATTTTACAGAAGAAGAAGAAGGGGTGAATGTTGTAATTGTCATTTCCGGTAAGTGCATATGGCTGTGCGCGATTTGAGACAACACTCACCTGTCAACATTTGCGCACTATGCAAGTCAGTACATAGTGTACAAAGTGTACTGCCTGTTAGTGCACTAACGTAAGTGCGTGGTTTGAGACACACGACCAGATGTGCTTCGCTGCCACCTTCGACCTGTAGTCGGAGCTTCAGCGGGAGGCTGAGAGCTCCGTGCATGACCGCAGCAGCTCAACCTCCGCAGGAGCAGAGCTTCACCTTGCTGAATCCCTTTTCTTTCTCCAATGTAGTTGTCCAATTATTAAATCATTGCCAGGTAAACACTATATTTGTCATATTATATATAGGTCACTAGATGCGCCAAATTTGCGACAGGGGAAACAGAAACATGAAACTTTGAAGACAGAATAGGCTACTCACGGTCTCTCACTGCAGCGAACCTGCTCGGGTCTATGTGCGTGCAATCTGGCCAAAGTTATGCTTTAGGAAAACCTACAGCTCAGAATAGTGTCACCACTCTCTTGTTGTGTCTCCATGTTTGATATATTAGTAAAACACATAATTTCCAAGTGGCATTTTTGTATTTTGTATTGTAATGGCAGATTTCATTTACTAGTTTTATGAAAATAAAACTTCATAAGAATGTATTAAATGTACACAATATGACTAGTGTTTCTCTAAAACACTGATTATTAGAATTATTGAATTGGATTTCTACTTTTAATCTCACATCAATCATGATGCGATGACATAAATAAACCTTGAAATAATGGAGACAGTTTCAAAAATGTGCATCAGCTCAGTTAATGATGACAGAGGCACTTGTATGCAGTAAGCTTGGTGTGTTTCATATTGCAGGCTTGGGTGTTGTATTTCACCAGTTTGCTTGCTGTCACATTTATCACCTAGTCTTGAACCAATATCATGACTTCCTTTTAGTGGCTTGTGACACGTAATAAATTGAAGTGAAACATGTCATGTTGAAAGGCCTCTGCCACGTCGGTCTAGTTTCATTCTTTATCTCAACAGCAGACAGCGAGCTGGGAGCCGCTGTGTGGCATCCCTGTGACAGGCAGTCTTGCCAATGAGCTAGTGCCATCCAGACTCATTATTCCCCCCCTTAACCTAGTTTGCTGCTTTGACAAATGCTTCTGTCTCATGTCTTCCGTTTCGGAGGGAGCCCCTGAGTTGACAAACTCATCAGCCAATAAACACACAAGCCAGTTGAGAAGTGCTGCTTTATACATAGAGTTACCATATTGCTGATGAACTGACAAGTTTTCTCATTCTTGTGGATATTATGGACCGAGGATAAATACAGAAGTTATAGAAGATTACAGTTTTTCAGGGTTTTTTTCCAATATCAATTGCTCCTTTAGTTTCTTTTTCTTTTCTTTTTATAACCTTTTAGAATAACCACAACATCCTTAAAAATATTTTTTTTTCTGTAAATGAGTCTCTTGTTTCAAAGGCTAGACATGAACTGTTAAACAAATCTCTCCAATGTCTTTTTTTAATCTTTGCAGTTCTTGACATTCCTGCAAAGTTGATATATTTGCAAATATGATGTTGTGATATCTGCTTTGTGCCAGTTATCCCCTGTCAGGCATCCCTTTACCATGGTAACAGCGTAAGCGATCATAGATAACTAAAAAGAGCACACTGAGCACTTTAAACATCCAGAATTGCTTGCCTTTACACAAGCCGTCTCATTTGTCCCAAACTGAGACATCTTTTTTAGTTGACTCTCTGCATTGTACCTTTCATATTTCATTAGTCATACATCCTTTTACTCAGGTGATTTGATTTAAAGTAAATATGAAATTTCGGGGAATCATATTCAGAAACATATGGGTGTTATTACAGCTACTATGTTTTCATTTAATCAATGTAAAAAAAGGCTAGCAACCGCTACCAAAGCCCTGTCTGAAAATGATGTTGGCAGGATGGATGTGTCACTCTCTACTTATTGTTTCGGGCAAATAAAAAATAAAGTACTGCTCCCCTCCCAACAAGAAATCATCTAACATGAATATGTCAGACAGAAAGCATTATGTGAAATAACTGCAGGGTAAGACAGTTCCATATTCACAGAATGCCACCAGAGTGCACCTCAACGTGTGCCCTAATTGTACAGTATATCTATATACATGCTACTAGTCAGAGGATAAGTGGCAATTGGGAGAGTCGGGACTTTTCCCGGTGGGCTGGTAGTGTTACAAGGCCGCGAGGGCCGGTCTGATCGACCGCTGCCTGCTGGTCAAACTGTGCAGCCTCTGCTCAACCGGTGGTCTACAAAATTTCCCGGTAGATGTTTTGGTCCCACTCTCCCGCTGCTACTAGTTCTCCTGGACTACAATGCTCCTCCACAACCTGCACTGGCTACTGGTGGCGGCTCATATCTGATTGAAGTCGCTGGTACTTTCCTACCATGCTGTGAATGGTTCAGGCCCATCCTACATCCAGGACATGGTCAAAGCATACATCCACTACACTCTGATACTGCCAAACTGCGTGCTACTCTCTCACTACGAAGGCGGCCCGGCTAGCACTTAACAAAATCCAGGCTGTTTACTGTCCTGGCTCCACAATGGTGGAACGAGCTCCCCACTGACATCAGGTCAACAATAACTCACCTGTTTAGATTGCATCTTGGCTCATGAAAAGATGAAATATAAAATATACCTTTCTCTTGTTTCTAAAATGTGGCAATTGAAGCAGCTTTGCTTATTTGATGAATTTTATGTACTCGCATTATTCATGAAATTTTTCTGTGACATCTTCATAGTTGAATGGACTTATTGTAACTGGCTTTGGATAAAAGTGTAAGCTAAATGAATGTTATGTAATGTACTACACAGGTTAGTACAGGCTTATGACTGGTATGTTTATATTTGTCTGCCTAGCCTTAAATACAGTCTTGTATGGTATAAAAGTAAGTCATCTTAGGTAACATTTGTTGGTTCAAGACAGCCTCATCTGATGTCATACTGGAAAATGCTTTACCATTTGAAACATTTTGAGTATAAATTAGTTACCTCAATAGCTGGCATAGCAACCTATAAAGCATGGCGTATTAGGAAGAAAACTAACGGATTAAAAATGGATATTAGATTAAAAAAAGGAGAAAAGTATTATATATTTCTTCTTCCAACTAGCTTCAATCAGAAAGTGAGTACTGTGACATCCTGTCAGACGTTGCATGTCTTTGCACACACATTTGTTTGCACACACATTTTCCACAGTTTGTGCTCAGGTGTCCGTGTGCACAGCAGTCTCCCAGTCGTGTAAAATATACTTTTCATAATAGAACAGGCAGCAAAAACCTCAAACAGTAACTGTATCCCGGTGGACGAGCTTTACTCTGTGCTTCACAAAAAAAAAAAGTTGCCTCATTTCCTGTACAGTTTTACGCCGACTTTTCTAGTCCAATCTGATCGAATAAGCCCTTTCCTCGGTTTCTCCCTCTCTCCTCTTTACTTCAACTTTCTTCTGAGGTGAAGATTGGTAGTTGCTGTCTATTTTTAGCTGGAGCTGCATTGTCTTTTAGCTTTAGACTATTTCGCTCAGTTTCACACTTTTTTTTGCTCACGCACAATGATCTTTTAGCTCTTTTTTGTGCGCATTCCCCAGGGGATGAAGCTACAGCAGTTGGAGGAGTTTGGCAAAAAACGTTTCTTAACTACAACTAAGGCATGTGTTCAGAAAGTTACAGCAAAGGATAAGAACTTTGAGCTGGGATATCATCTCACGAGGGTGGCTGTCATGTATGCAGGGATTGGTGTTACATACTTGCTGAGTCGCTCAATGTGTCTCAGTGCAATGTGCTGTGTGTTATGCTTGAGAGGGTTTTGAGAACATGCCCAGATGGTGCTGTCTTCACTTTCTTTCTGTAAGCAACTGGTGGCTTCAGGATGGTTTCAAGTGATCTAGTACTGATCTCATTTGCTTTTAACATGAACCTGAGACTCGCGGCAGATTGGCCTGACGGGATAATTTCACATCAGGAAGGTCACTCTGGATTACAGAAGATAAACCCAAATGCCTGACACATAATGAACCACTTTTTATCAACTTACTATTTAAGTGAAAATGCATGCCAAGTAAATAGGCAGAGGCAAATGTAGGAAGAGGAACGCAGCTTCACTTTAGGCAGCACAAATTGAAGCAAATATGTGATGGAACCTCTGTCTGGGCAAAAAATGTGTCAAAAGAAAAGCCGGCTTCAAAGAGGACTCCCTCCTTTCACCTACGGTATGCTCCAGTTTCATTCTGATCAATATTGTGTGTACAATAAATTCTCTAGAGATGACATTGGTCAATTCCGACTTTGAACATAGAACACATTGATTAGCTTTAGACCAAAGTGTAGAATAAATAGGTTTTATTTTCAAGGGACCTACACTGTCTCATGATTATTAAAAGACATTAACATTTTATTACCAGTAATTTTCAGGATTGGACTAGATATAGAATAGATAGGGGTTGCTTCTGCTGCAGCATGTGGTAAAAACTGTCAAAATCATGTGTATGCTTAGACATGTTTATGATTGGTCAGGCATGATTAGTTTGTTTAAATGTGTGTGCTTATCAGAGATGCAATTTGTAGGCTGCAGTAAATATGCTGTATTTTGCACAGTAACTGTCAAAATGTGTAACCAGAGATGCAATGGCTAAAAGAATGGCTGTTGCTTCAGTTCTGTCCGCACCATCTGTAGTCACACATTTTGAAAGTCACACAAAGTAGCGCAACATGGTAACATTCCAGCAGTGCTTTGATAATTTTAGTGTTATGTGCAGAAATTGTTATCATCATCTGTATGGAGTTATAATAGACTACATCTACATTTTTTTCTTCTTATTATAGCTGTTTTGTTCACTACAGACATTATTGGGCCAACTGTGGCTCAGGAGGTTGAGCGGGTAGATATCCAGCTCCTCCTGTCCTGTCCACATGTCGATGCGTCCTTGGGCAAGACACTGAACCCCATATTGCTCCCCTTCAGTCACACCAGCACCTTGCATGGTAGCTGCCATTGGTGTGTATGTGTGTGTGTGTGTGTGTGAGAAAGAGAGAGTGGGAATTAGAGGCAAATTGTAAAGCACTTTGGATAAGAGCTATATCATGGCATTTAGGGGTGGTGATGGCGCAGTGGATAGGACACATGCCTTTGGTGAGAGTGACCTGGGTTCAATTCCCACTGGGATACATCAACCAATGTATCCCTGAGCAAGACACTTAACCCCTGGTTGCTCCAGAGGCGTGCGACCTCTGACATATATAGCAATTGTAAGTCACTTTGGATAAAAGCGTCAGCTAAATGACATGACATGTAATATAAATGTATGTATTACACCTTCTATTTTATAGCAGGAATATGAATTATGAAAGCAGCAATGGTACATATGTGTGATTTTTGTAACCAATGTAATATACTTAACAATAAAAATATGTCAGCTGAAATGTGTGTACCTGCATAATTTTCTTTTTCTCCATTTCTAGCCTTCAGGGCTACATAAGTGAGGGCTACATCAACAAGTGGTCATTGAGGGACAGGATGGGAAGAAGACAATTATGGATCCCTCCTTCTGGCAACAGCTTCATTAATCATGTTCCCAATCGATGGCTGAACAGGAAACAGGGGTTGCCTAGTGCTTCCCATTAACAAACAACACAATAGATTGTTTCCCTATTCCATCTCTCACTTGTTGTATCTTTGACCCAGTTTGTCTCTAAATGTGATTTGACTTTCTGCTGAACGCCCAAGTGTAAATGCCCTGATGTTTCAGAGGAAATACTGGAAATAACAATCCACACTGTGGCCAGCCATTCGTCCAGGGTGGACAGTCCACTAGTACTGTGTAGTATTATACATTATTAAACCAATTGTATGCCCTTTATTGATGTTTTGCCCTTTTTGTATATGGCACTGCAACTATCAGTCATTGTTGAAGATAATTTGGATCAAGGCATCAAGCAGAAGATTAAAATACAGAAAAGCACATTTTGAGAAGAGGATGTCGCAAACATTACAACTGAACTTGTGGAAGCTTGTCAAGAAATTTACACTCATAAATACAGAGCTATTGTTTCATAGTCTCAGTGTCAGCTCTGACAGTGCCAATGTACTACAACACTGTTAATAGCGCCTCTTTTCTGCTGATTATATCTTATCCTTTGTTGGTGTCGTGGATTATCTCACTTCCCTTCAACTCAGATAAATGTTATGGGTCCCAGAGCTGGCCAATGAGCCATGAAGCATGCTTTATTAATTGAAAAATCTAAAGAGATAAAGACCATACTGCTGCTAAACTGAGGAGCACAAAAGGTAATGAAAAGGTACAGGCAGCAATGCAGCAAAGCTAAGAGGTAAAGACAGGTAGAATAAGCAGTAATACAACTGAGGGTGGAAGTTAGATAGTTTCTGGAATATCTGTATGAGTCTTGAAAGACTGTACAAAACACATATCTGTAAGTAACATACTTAATATACCAAATATTATTGTCAAGATCACATTATTCAATTGATTGGTTGAAGGCAAATCGTAAATAATATGAGCCTGTCAGAGACAGATGCAGAGGGATGAAAAAACACAACATACTGTAAATGCAAGAAAGTTGGTGTGCTGCAGAAAACCTTTGTTGAGACCATGATGGAAAATACATTATAACCCTCATCCCTGAAGTATTTTGGCATAGTTTTGGTCTGCTTCCACCACCCAGCTTAATTGAAGTGACGCTGTGGGATAATATTCAGAGAGATCCGTGTTCAGGTAAAGCCTGCATCTTTTTTGGTTGTTGGCAAGTTGGCGAGACATTTCACTCTCAAACACGTACCTCAACCTGCTGGTGGCACTAGAGGAAGAGTCCGGGGGTGGCCAAAGCCAACAGGGGCTCATAATTCCTTGTTGATGATTGGCTTATTAGTTTGTGGGGAACCCCAAACCAATCACTTCCTTTTCTGCCTCCTTCCATAACACACCGATAATCATATATCCAAGGTATTTATGAAGCCCAAAAGAACACAAAAGTGTAGAAAACCGCAGTTGACATGCAGCCACTATGAAAGTTTTAACTAAGAACATCACGTTTGGCTTTTCCTGCTTTCTTCTACTACAACAGCCTTTGCGGATGCTTGCTGTAGACCAGTCCACTGCACCCATTATAGTGTCTGAGATTAATGGTAACTCCCACATGGACAAGAGCTCAGCTCAAGTATGTACATATAAATTGTTACGGACAGTGCGCACTGAGGAGATTTTGCTCAGGCCACCACACAGAGCACAATGGAGCCCTGATTCGGTTATTTGGTTTAGATAACGGAGAGATTGTTGCCCTGGTTAAATGTTAATAAAAGATAATCTTTCTAATCATAATAATGACAAGTCTCCTGTGTCAAAGACAAACATGCTATGCACTCAATCACCATCCTGACCTCAGCACCCTTTGCAACACAATATATTGTACAGTATATATGAAAATCATATTTTTCCTTTCTGTATTCACACCAAATGTCGGCATTGTACATAATGTGCTGCAAAGTTGTCCAATATAACTGTAATTCACTTTTGGATGAAAGATGGAGGGATGGAGGATTTGAGCCTTAGATTTTCTCCAGCTTGTCGCAGCTTGTCTCTGACATGGATTTAGGAAGGCAGATAACATGTGGAAACCTTGACGATTTTACCTTGCGCTCACACCCACTTCCCTCCCCTCATCTCCTTGTATTTTATCACCTCATTAGTGCACAGCCCTGGATGATTCTTCAAGGAATCGTAGGTGTTAGACATCCAGATGCAGCACTTTATTTGTTCCCTGCTGTTTACGGACGATTCCAACATCCTCCATGCACTGATGTACTAATGGAGCTACAGCCATGTGAGACACATCATGACTTACAGTATGTTGCTACAGTACAGTACATTTTGAATGCAGGTTGTGTCGGAAGAAAAGCCAAAAGGTTTCAAACAAAAAATGTCTCCCATGGCCCACCGTGACTTGAATCCCCTCTTAAGAGAATGTGCCCCTTCTACTTATATTCAAACACAACAAAACACCGGGGGACCAGAGTTAAGAAGCTGTGTACAGAGCAGTGGTTTGACAGCAGAAACTGTCAGATGGCATCTTTATTATGTTTTATGAGGAGTCCTGAAGGACCGCACAAGCATCTGTTTCCCCTCTTAGCTGCCACTACAGTCATATAGAAATCAACTGACTTCACCCATTTGACAGAAGAGGACATGATTTCAGGAACAATGCAGCCCAGACAAATGTATTGTAGGGGAGGGAATAGGGGGAAGTGCACTTTAAGTGTGTTGTCTGGGATTCATGTATTCTCCGAGAAAACCTCAACCATTGATATAATGTAACTAACTACATTTACTCAAATACTGTACAATTTTGAGGTACTTCTAGTTTTTTCTATTTATGCTGCTTTATACTACTCATATGTTATATAATATTGTACTATAGTTAACATAGACTGTGAAAACAGTGGACGTAGCATCTGTGACGTCACTCATTGGTTTGTGAACTGCCATTTTGAAGCCTGAGTTTGGCAATAATGGTGTCACCATTTAGATTTTTTGCAACCAGATGTGCCGATTTTTGACAAGAGGGTGGAGCTGGGGAGTATGATGCTACGCTAAGCTAAACGCTAAAGGGGGAAAGTTGCCGATTTTCAACCCTTCTGAAGCAAGTCATCCAGTGGAGATTTACTGGCGGATAAACGCGGTACTACCGCCATTCATCTGCATGTACGGCAGTACAGAAAATCTGTAAACTTTCCCTTAAGTTACCAGCTAACGCTAGCCAGACTGATCTCATGAGTGATGTATGTATGACACGCCAATTCGTATGCCATTTTTGGCGCATACTCGCTTTTTAGCGTATTTATCAACGCCGTTTGGCTACCATTGAGTTACATTACCTTGCGATTGCGTGTGAATTTACGCCGTAGCGAGTAGTATGAAAGGGCGAAAATACACGTAGGGAGGATGGTTGGGTAAAACACAGGATTTTCACCCAGGAGACCGGTGATCATGTCCCGTGTGTCACGTTTCCTTCGTGTCATGCGTGCCACGTTTCCTAAACTCAACCGTCGCTTTCTTCTTTTACTAAACCCAACCCTGTTCTTCTTTCCTAAACCCAACCGGTTCTTCTTTTCATAAACCCAACCTGCATGTCACGTTTCCTAAACCCAACTGTAGCTTTCTTCTTTTACTAAACCCAACCGGTTATTATTTTCCTAAACCCAACCTGTCCGCTGTATACAGCGCTCAAAATGCGTACAGATAACATGCCACTTGGCTTAAGAAAGTGGGCGTGTATGTTTACGCGAAGTCATGAGCTTGCTAGCTTGGTTGGCATAATACTAAAGACATTTTTATGCGACCAAATGTTTCAATAAGCTTTGATGACACCACCCACAAATTTGTTCAAAGCTATTGTACACAGTGGCATAGATACGCATTGCTAAACCTCTGTCATGATTGATAGGTCGGTGTGTGGCCATGTCCCTAAAGCATCCTGTTATTTCATCAATTTAAAAAAAAAATGGGACCATAATTTACTAAATGAACATAATGCTGTATTGAAGAAGACTTGAAAGTAGCGATTGAGACCATAAAGTCATTAAGAAAATGTTTATTGAGGTAATGAATCAAGTGAAAAGTACGGACATTTTCCCATAGTGGGCCCCTGCTGGAAATTAAAAACAATGCAGGTTTAAGACACTTCCACATTGCTTCACTTTTCAGGCCCGAAAGCTTTGTCCATTATTTTTAAATGACTATGGTAGTTAATTTGGTATCAAAAATGAAAGTAACTTATACAATAGTAACAGGTGTTTTAAGTTATATGGTAGACATTTCAGGTTCAATGTTATGCTGGGATTTACACAAAGTCACCATGTATCAATAAGGATAGAATTACAAGAAAAACTTACTGCACAGAAAGATTAAAGAAATATCTTTGGGGATCTTTGGTTCTTCATAATTTACCGTCCGAAATGGGCGCTTAGCCGTATAATGAGTACTTTTAAGAGTATTTTGTTGGTAATACCTTCATATTTGTACTCACTGAACTAGAATTTTGAATCCAGGATTTTTATTCAAAACAGTATTTATAAATTGTGGTATTGTTACTTTTACTTCAGTAAAGGATCTGAGTACTTGCTCCACCACAGACCACAATTATTTTCATCAGAGAGCTGGCTGTGCAAAAAAATGCTAAATTCAACAACAGGGCCAGGTATAAAATAAAAGCAAAGAATGCAGTTATTATTAGTTTCCAAAATTAAATTGCTGTTGCTGAAGCCACTAAATATAGCAATCATTAGTTTTTAGATTTGTTAGATACAATTAACCGTAAAACTTGATTAAATAAATTAAATAAACTTTTACATGTAGACCAGACAGTGAAAAGGCTGTTACCAAATGTGCACAGGAAAAGGTGAATGCAACTTCTTTTTGAATAATTATTTAAGGCATAACATTAGCATTCAGATTCAATACACCTTGTGTCCCTTACATTTGTGCATACACTGAGACACTAGAGAGACTGCATGCAATTTCTTATGTTCCCAAATATCAATAGTTTCAAATTGGAAACTTTCCTTCTTATTCATGTATACTTTTAATTTATCTCAAAGGTTTACATCGCAAATCTCTTTCCTCATAGTTGCTCAAATGCAGGTTCAGATATGTGTAGGAGGACGTGGGCTCGCAGTGCTTCAAATTGAATGGAATAATATCCACACATGTGACTCATAAAGGGCACCTGCTCTTGGGTTCCTGCTGGGAGTGTTTTCCCAGCAGTCGGTGGAAGATCAGGGCTGAAGAAGGAGCAGGGGCCCAGTGGGTGACCACATCTGCAATTTGCGAACATGAAGGCTAAGAAGTAAGGTTTCAGGGCCTAATTTAAAAGCTGTGAGGGAAAAGAAGCTGTAGGCAAAAAGACTGAAGCACCACCAGTTGTGAATCTCTCAGAAATGAAGAATTTCATTTTGAAACACTAAATATGCATTAAAAAGGCTACATACATGTCTGCTTTGTGAGACATATCCATTTATTGGATTAAATTAAGTATAATAACCTAAACTTTGATAAACAATTGAAATAAAGTTGGAAATCATTGGAAGCCTTGAATTCATGGCAGTTGAAAGTAGTCAAATTACTAGTTTAATAGTATCAGAACTATTAGTGGCTACTACTTTAAATATGGCTGTGATTGTTTTGATGACTAACACACTAAAAGTAGACACATGGAGCACAAACAGGTCTAAATGTGCACAAACACTGTGTATGAGGGGCCGCCAGGGACATTATTCAGAATTACGTCTCACAAACACGTGAAATGCTCTTACATACACTACTGAAACACTCACATAAACAACTGAAAGATTATTCGCTCGCACACACTACTGAAACGCTCTCACACATACAAGTGAAACGCTCTCACACATACAAGTGAAACGCGCAACACTGAAACGCTCTCATAAACGCTACTGAAATCCGTTTCAGTATTGTGTGTGAGAGGATTTCAGTTGAACAGGAAGGCATTTCAGTTGACACACACAATACTGAAACAGATTTCAGTAGCGTTTATGAGAGCGTTTCAGTGTTGCGCGTGAGAGCGTTTCACTTGTATGTGTGAGAGCGTTTCAATTGTATGTGTGAGAGCGTTTCAGTATATAAGAGCGTTTCACCTGTATGTGTGAGAGTGTTTCACTTGTAAGTGTGAGAGCTTTTCAGTAGTGTATATAAGAGCATTTCACTTGTATGTGTGAGAGCATTTCAGTAGCGTTTATAAGAGCATTTCACTTATATGTGTGAGAGCGTTTCACTTGTATGTGTGAGAGCGTTTTAGTAGTGTATATAAGAGCGTTTCACTTGTATGTGTGAGAGCGTTTCAATTGTATGTGTGAGAGCTTTTCAGTATATAAGAGCGTTTCACTTGTATGTGTGAGAGTGTTTCACTTGTATGTATGAGAGCTTTTCAGTAGTGTATATAAGAGCATTTCACTTTTATGTGTGAGAGCGTTTCAGTAGCGTTTATAAGTGCATTTCATTTGTATGTATGAGAGCTTTTCAGTAGTGTATATAAGAGCGTTTCACCTGTATGTGTGAGAGTGTTTCAGTAGTGTGTGCGAGCGAATTATCTTCCAGTTTTTTATGTGAGAGTGTTTCAGTAGTGTATGTAAGAGCATTTAACATGTGTTTGTGAGAGGTAATTCTAAAAAATGTCCCTGACGGCCCCTCATACTCTGGGCGCCTGGGTAGCTTACCTGGTAGGGCGCACACCCCTATACAGAGGCTTAGTTCCTGACGCAGCGACCGCAGGTTTGGTTCCGACCTGCGACCCTTGTTGTATGTCATTCCCGCTCCCCTTTCATGTCTAAGCTATCCTGTCAAAAATAAATGCCAAAATAATAATAATCTTAAAAAAAAAAAGTGCACAAACACTACACAAACAAAACCACACATAAAAGCAAAATTCCATCTGCCTACTGAAGATGTTTACAGAGTGTGATTTGACACTAGGAGTGGTACGGTTCACAAAATCCACGGTTCGGTTCGTATCATGGTTTTAGGGTCACGGTTTTCGGTTCTGTACGGTTCTTGTTTTTTTTTCTTTTAATCTTTAACACTCAAGAAATATACTTCAGCATATGATATATAGCTAAAATTAGCATATTGAATGCATTTTGCACAATACATGCACACAGTGGCAGTTCTATTGTTTTATTTCCACTGTCATCATAGGTAACATGAAATCCAAAATGTTCCCACACACCAGACGATATACGACGCTGGCGCATCCTCCAACTCTGGGCAGCCTTCCTTATCTCTCCCACTTGACATTTCTGCATGTGACGTGACCTGCAGCAGCAGCAGCACTCCACACTCCACCTGAGGAGCGGTCTGTTCGGCAAAAATCTGACGAAAAACTTTTAAACTGACTTTTGTCGATCAAAAAAGCAGACAGATTTAGCAACTGTATGGCCTATTTCTCGCTTAAAATGTTTTGACGAACCGTGCGACACACACACGCTCCGAACCGAGACAAGCGAACCGAGCGGTTCGGTTTTTTTTTCATGAACCGTACCACCCCTAGTTGACACACACACACACACACACACACACACACACTCCTTAAATATTTCGACCATGCTCGCTGGATTTAGAGACAAGGCAACAGAGAATATGAACCTACATATCTCCACTTTAGATCGCTACTAGATTGTACTTGAGGAAATTCCTTTTGTACTTTGAAAGAAATTGCCAATGTAGCTGTCTGAATCTCAATTTTTTTCCTGAGTGCTGTGACTCGCCTGCTCTGCAGGAGGGAAAAAAAGTTATAGATTTTTCTCATATTGCGTTTATGGACAAGTAGCAACAACATCAAAACAAACAAACTTGGAGCCACTCCTGCCAGACAACTACTTTAGAATTGATTTGATGTTCTGTGCACTATAAAACTGTTTATACAGTCCAACAAAAAGAAACCAATAAGACATTCTGTTTTTATGGTTAAAGCTGTATATATGTAAGGTTTAGGCTTATATTTTAGACATCTTTTTTAGACTGATGTTTATATTCAGGCCAACATGAAATAAGTGAGGGAGAGATATGGGGCTTGGTGTAGGGATGCACTGATACCATAACAATAACAAGCTAAAACGAAAGTTGTCGGTTTGTAGTCTAACTGTTTATACAGTTATAAAGCCAAAAGTCTTTAAATTTAGACAAAATCTTGTGAACTTAGCTGCTGGGTAAATAAACCATCCTCTCTGCTGAAGCGGTAAAACCATGTGGCTACCTAATATGCACGTGCATGATGTCATCGGACTTTGCTTTATGCATTCTTTCTAAACCTCACTCAGTATTTTGATATCAGGAATGATATGATTTATTTTATTGACACTAGCTCAGAAAAATGTCCAGCCCATGGGCATTGAGCTTTGAATAGAAAAAAGGCATGGTACTTTGAAAATACTGCTTTGTTCTAATTGACAACAATATCAGAGCAGGCCAAAATCATCCATCCATCCATCCATCTTCATCCACTTATCTGGTATCGGGTCGCGTGGGTAGCAGCTCTAGCAGGGGACCCCAAACTTCCCTTTCCCAATCCACATTAACCATCATCTGTGTGTCTAAAAAAACACTCGGACCCCAGAGGGATTATTAAGTACTCGTATAGGTATTCGGTATCGGCAAGTATTTGTACTTGGTCTTAAAAAAAGTGGTATCGGTGCATCCCTAGTTTGGTGCCTTAATTAAGGCCACTATGCACAGTTAGGATAAGCAGATAATGGATAGATGGATGTCCACTTGTGTATTCGAGAGCTAATAAATGAATGTTTCTTAAAATTTCAGTGATTCTTTACACTAAAGGGTCTTACATTAAGGGTCAATCTGGAAAAAAGGAGACAAAACATTGCATACAACTCCCTGTAGAATACTGTGATCTTACAAAAAACTTTAAATGTCAAGGTTTTTAGGTTGTTGGTGTTTTATTGTGTGTGTTATTTCTTGCTACTGACATCAAAGCAATTATGCTGATATTCAGGTGTTAAGGAGCCATTCAATTTAAAACATTAATCCCCATTGTAACTTTTAATTTAAGGACAAAACTCCAACATTGCAGTCAGGTGAATTTATAATGGCAGGAAGAGGGACAGACATCTTAAATGTTGTTGCAAATACTTTACGTTTACATGTGTAGGATGGTGATGTTTATAGCCAGCTGCATGCTACTGTACAGCATTTAACTGCATTTATACAGTACCAAGATAAAATGTTTTATTGCTACGAAGTCCAATCATCTGCCATCCAGCCCACAAAGAAATTACCTACCTTCTTCCTCTCATCTTAATCCACCCTCACCCTTCTCCCTCCTAAATATTTCCTCACCTACTTAACCTTTTTGTGTCCCCAATCTCCTGATGAAGTCCTGAAACTTGCATCTTCTAGCAGACGGCCCCAATGGACTCTTAACCTGAACCCTTTGTCACTCTTTCAGACCAGTGCTGCAGATCTGCCCCACTTTCTTGCATGCATAATGAGCTCCCCGGTCACATTTGGCTGTGTGCAAGCTGTGTTCATTTCAGCGAGAGTAACGTAAGAATAACTTGAGCAAGACTCCTCAACAAGACACCTTTTGACATAACTAATGTCAAGAACTCCAGATAAGTAGCATTGCCTTAATTCCTTTCCAAGCAAAAGTCAGAAATACACAACCTACTTGACCTGCCTGACCCAACTGATCCATCTCATTTCTCAACACACATTCAGGTCCTCCAGGGTCAGTCCTTGCCTGACCTCTTATTTCCGCTCAGCTATTGCTGCATGCAATATCTAACACTAAGTGTTAGTACGATCAGTGAAACTGAGTCCAGCGCGAGGGAGATCTGACTCAGAGGAGGAGAGGTTAGTGAGGGCAGCGCATCCACGGCAGGTGACAGTGTGCGCACGGATCCACTGCGCCACGCATAGGTGAAATAATGAAATAGTAAATAGGACTACAGTAACAGAAATATGTGCAGAATTAAGACAGTCAAGACGGCCCAGTGTTTGGTGGACCGGGTACACCTTGTTCACTTAAAGGACCATTCCGGTGCAAAATGAGCCTAGAGGTTAATAACAGATGTGTACCCCCTTGATCACTCTCTGGGACATGTTTTCATGCTAATCGAATGTGTTTGTAGCTTGAAAACAAGCTAGCGTGGATCGCTGATTATCTTACAACGCTAGTATTCAGGGCACAGGGAAAGTAAAAACAAATCGCTATTTATACCACTAAAGAGGCTCAACACATCACCACACTTCAACGGTAGCATAATGAGGGTCCCTAAATGTTAACTGAAGCATTGAGAACATTGTAAGTGTACAGACAGTTTATTAAAAAGATAGTTTAGAAAGACAGTAGCTCCCAAGACGGCGGCAGCCTGCATACAAGAACGCGACTGTCTTTATAATCTAAAAAAACTACACATATTTACAGTTGCATTTACTGTGAAACTGTAAATTGCTACTCTGATTTGCACTATAAAACTATACTGCTACTACTTTTACTACTGCTGCTGCTAATTTCACTGTTGCATCTACTAATGCCACTGCTGCCAATATAACTGTTCACTGATCCTCATCATGTTTACTGGTCCTGTTTGTCATTATACAATTTAAATGGTCACTGCTGATTTAAGGTGTTGTCTTGTGTATACTGTTACTAATCCTAGTTGGATCCATCCCTCAAAAGAGCGGTATCAGTTACCTTGATTACAAAGCCTTAGCAACTAAAACGTTGCTTGGAGCGCCTGTTGCTAAGCTTCTTCTTCAAACCTTGATATTGCTTTCTCTATAAATAGGTTCATCTCCGCTGAGGTCAAACTGCTTCATTCAGCTTAGTAAATACAAAGTCAGAACACCATTTATCATCAGTAGAGCAGTGCATTTAAAAGATTTATAATTTAGTCATTAAGCCGGCACTCTTATCCACACCAACTTAAAATGAAAGAGTTTCTGTCTTTCTGATACATGAGCAGATTTCAGAGAGAGTTAGTTGGTTAGTAAAGCTGTCAAGTGCCTCCAAACATTTGTCTCATTGTACTTGGTGCATTGACTACATTTAGGTTTATAAAGTCTTCTCATCCTTGTTGTACCTGGAGCACAAGTGTTAGGGAAATTATGATACATACTTTCCCTCATTATTTATTAAACTGTTTGCATAGAATAATATTATATTCTTCCTGTCTGTTAAATTAAACTATTTGCATAATAAGAAACCATAACACTGCTTGAACTCACAAGATAACATGGGAGCCGCTGTTTTGTCCTTGTCTGGAGCACGGTGTGATGCTGAGGAAAGAACAGGCGCTCACTGACTAGATTAAGGGAGACGTCATCGACATCTACTCTGTATCATGATTTATAACATTTCACTTTGTATTATAAAAAGCAGCTGTAGAGAGCTTTTCGTTAGGTCATTGTCTGTACTATTCTGTAGTGCGGAGACAGCCTCCTTGTTGGGTTCTCAAGTAAAATTAACTTTGACTATTTCAGTGGTCCTGTCTATTATTTGATAATGAAAATATTCTAACGACAAGCCACAGTCTAAACTAACTCTTAAAGAGTTTAACAAAAATTCAAAAACCATAACTAACTTCAATCCTTAACCTGACATTACACTATTGCTACTAAAAATCACGCACTCAATGACTTTGTATTCTCACTGAGCTGAATGAAGCAGTTTGACCTCAGCAGAGATTAACCTATTTATTAAGCAAGCAATATCAGTGCTCGAAGAAGAAGCTCAGCAACATGCCTTAATATTTTTAAACTGAAGGTAAAACTCAAACTTCTTCTTAATAGAATACAAGAATACAAACACGTTGTATTCACGTCATGGTGAATTGTCCTGATTCAACTTTCATTAAGCTTAAGGATAGTTTGAATTTTATTTTTCGTCAATGCCAAGATATACAGTATCTCTTCATGAAAACAAAGTAGTCTTTACAGTATTGTTGTGGGCGCTTTGTGTATTTTCACCACTCAATAATGTTACCAGGCATTCTCCTTCACCTTGACTCGTGAGTCCTTCATCTATAAATAGGCTTATCTCCACTGGGGTCAAGCTGTTGCGCTCCTTTTTGGTCGTGCAAACAGCAGTTTGTTTTATAATTGGACGTCTCTTCATTCTCGTTCCTTCTCACATGAAAGCGTTTTTTATATCATGCAGTGTGTACACTTGTAGCATCACACCAGTGGACATTACAGCAGTTCTGATTTGCTCTTTTTTTTTTTTAAATCAAACAACCATCTGGAGGCTTTCAAATGGGCTTAATGAGTATTGCCTTGCATTGCTCTTGCATTTGTGCACTAATGATTGAATGTATATGCAGGTGCACATATACAGATACATGCATGCACACACACAAATGTATACACACTGTTCTTTGTGCCCGGCTCTCACTGTTGCTCTGCTTATGAATACAATCATCTTAGTTGTAATTACTGTAACCACATAGTCATGTAATATGCCATATATGCTAACCATAGTATCTTTTTATACTTACTGATATACATATTGTAATACCTTGCATAACTGGAGCTCCATTTGCTTCACTTTGTCATATTTGAAAACCAATTGGCACCCATACAGGCTCCTGTCCTTCAGAGGCTGCAGCCAATGAAAAGGACATTCCTTTTTTTTACCAATCCAACTCCAAGGGTCTGAGGTGGAGCAGAAATAATCACCTCAGTGGCCTTTTGTGCACTCAGCAAGGCAAGATGGGGAGTTCATTTGTCGTGAAAATTTATATTTCCCTTTTCCTTGGCTCCTGATGTTCTACCTTGCCCACCGCACACACAGCAGTATAGGTATTCTTCTTTCTGTGGGCAGCAGCCACCATCCCTGACACGTCACATGTTTTATTGCCCAGTAAAGCATAATGCTCCACTCCTTTTTGATATTGAATTATTTATTTTATTTTCCTGTGCTGCCTGTGAGCCCCTATGAACGATTGGGCGCCTCGGGCCTGCTGCAACATGATCTCGAGGGGTATTAAATATATTGCTGGTATTTGTTTCCCGCCTCTAAGTGGATCGGACAACACTGCAGACAAATACTCATCCTCCAAAGTAGAAGTGCCTCGACAACAAAACAAGTATGTCCCCTGCTCCATAATCCTTATTGCATCCAGCAGTCTGGTGGGGATAGAATTGGGGAATAGAAGACTATTAATATCAGACTCCGATTGTTTTATGATATGGATCACATACCAGTATAGATTTTGCACATGAAACCTGTATATTTTCACAAATGTAGTGTGTGCAGTTTTTAATTATTATTTTAAAATACATTTTACATCTATTTTCACATCTATACTTCGGTAGACTCGCGATCGCATTTTTCATTTGGTTCGGTTTGCGTTCACACTGCACTTTGTCAAGCACCAAACATTATGAACAAATGTCACACAGTGAAAATAGTCGCTGGTCTATTGGACAGAATATCCGATTAAACTGGCCAACACTTCTGGTCTCACAAATAATGAAGCAACACAAAATTTACAATGTGTTGGGTTTCTGGTTTTGCCTTGGCATTTCTAATAATTTAGAAGAAGGCGAATTGAATGGAATGGCCCTAAAGAGAGAGATGATGATGTGTTGTTACATCATCATCTGATGAGCAATGTATGGTCATAATAAGTTAAGGATTGGAAAGTTATTAATCTTTAAATCACATTTAAATCCATAAATTGTGTGCAAGGTTGAAATCGCAGGCTAGTAAATGCACTGTTTTTTGGTTTTCTTCCTGTATTTGGGTCAGATTGCATTCTAACCTAAAGTAAACCGAACTCTAGTGCACTTGGAAGTGAACCGAGACCCCCGTTTTCAAGCGGACAAGAGTTTGGTTGTTTGGTACCCAAACAAACCAGAATATCTGATGAAACGCTCCAGGGTTCAGTTAAAACGGACCAAAGATGTGAAAGCAACCTTAGCACTTTTATTTCACACCTATCTTAAAGCAACACTAGAGAACTTTTCCCGCTTCGGTCCCCCTACAGGTTGGAAGCAGAATTGTCCATTACATTACATTATGCAAGTTTGCCAGATCGGGTAGCGGATCTGTAGTTCGAATGAACTGGACAATGTAACGTAATGGACAATTCCGCTACAGGCAGTGCATGAAAAGTGCATTTTTTGTATGACACAATAACATCTACACTACACAAACCAGATTTGTTAAAAAATTGTTTTCTTAATAAATCTACATATTGAAATATTATTATATAAGAATATATAGAAATTATTATATTGTGAGACTGAATGGCCATTTTATTACCTGTCCATTAATTATTTTGACATAAACTTTTTGTTGGTTCTTTTCTGTTGGATGATTTGATTTTGCCTAAACAAACCGATTGAACCTGCCCGTTTAATTTTTTAGTTAACTCTGAGGCTGAAAACAGTCACCATTAAGTACAGCAAGTTTACAGAGAACAGCAGACAATATGAGAATATGTGCTGCTCATGCAAAGAAATCTTACCGGTTACATTTGCTGCATCATAATGCCTCATATTGTTATGACAGC
The DNA here is from genome assembly GCF_031162955.1 of Sander vitreus. Taxonomy (NCBI): domain Eukaryota; kingdom Metazoa; phylum Chordata; class Actinopteri; order Perciformes; family Percidae; genus Sander; species Sander vitreus. Next base: position 11,386,875 of record NC_135863.1, read on the forward strand.
TTTTTAGAAAGACTGATGAAAGAAACTCTATGAAAGAAACATTTTCTGGCTGAGGCTAGTGAAACAGAGGTATAGCTTTAAAAGAGGGCAGGACTTTGGTTCTCTGCTCATGAGAGCAACACCAGACCTATTAATTCCTTTACAAAATGTAAGATGTGGGTGTTGGTTCAAAAGACTGGAATCTAGCTAAGTAATTAATTTAATGCTTCACTAATGGACTTTGGGCAGAGAAGGTGGCCTGGTGAATATAAATAAAGTACAGGACAGTTCTGTCAAATTCCAGATCACAACAGACTTAATGCTATTTAATGCAAAAATGTCAACATGTAAAGTAAGCTTATCTACAGTACCAGTTACCCATAAGATAAGTGTCAGGACAAAGTTTACTTTGGTTTGTAACTCTGTGACAGCTTAGAACTGCTGATGAAGACTGCGAGATGCAGTTGAAAGCTCCATAAAAAAGCTTGTAAACTGAAAACAGTTCTTCTAGACAACAACTCTTCTGGGTCAAAAACATACATACAATGCTATTGTTTGGTTAAATGTCCCATTGGCCATTTTCACCCTTAATTAGGCACTTTGTTAGCCATCCACAAGCTTCTGGCAAGCTTCTGGTTGAATATTTGACCACTCCTCTTGACAGAATCAGTGCGGTTAGTTTTTTTGGTTTCCTAACACAGACTTGTTTCTTCAGCATAGTCGACGTGTTATCGATGGGGTTTTTAAGTCAGGACTTTGGGAAGGCCATTCCAAAACCTTAATTCTAGCCTAATTGAGCCATTCCTTTACCACTTTAAATGTGTGTTTGGGGTCATTGTCATGCTGGAACACCCAACTGTAGTTAATCATAATTACTAGTTAAGAGGCCATGCCTCAAAGCAAATTTGATTGACACAGCTTTCTACATCACCAAAATTGATAATTCAAGTTGCTGTAAGTATATTTTCGACCCAGCAGATTTGGTCACATTTTCAAAAGACCCATAGTAAATTCAAAAAAGAACCAAAAATCTTAGTAGTTTTTTGATACTTGTAGACAATTTGTAGAAAGTATGTAAACTTTTGACCACAACCGTATAGAACCAGTGTCTTTTTAAACAGCTCCCAATGGGTGAGTAGTAGAGGAATTCACATTTTATCCACGATTCAAGGCCAGAATGTCCTGACATAATTGTAGGACTTCATTGGAAATCATGAAAATCCTTTACCCAGTATTGATGTGGAACAGAAGTGCTGGACGACTGCAGTATCTCTCTCACACTAATGTCATCTCCATATATCTGCCTTTCTTATTACTACCCTCTTCTTTCTCTCTCATTCACTCTTTGAAGTTGTAACAAAAGAAAAAAAATTGAGAGAGTTAACACAATTTTTGCATAACCAGCCCATCAGTCTCGTACAAAATCATGTTTATTCATTTTGCCCTCAGGGGAGAGGGGGTAAAAGGGAGATGATTAAATTCTAATTTGACCTCTATCATAATTTAGCTGAGCCTATTATAATGTCAATCATTTGAACGCAATACTGCAGTGAGGAGAGGGAGACCGTGTGGCAAAGGAAAGGGGATTATAGACAGTTTATGGACCACACAGTCACTGTATCAAATTGGTTTTATCCAGCCACATGTAATATTTTCCCCGGAGAGAACAGAGCTTGTTCAAATGTTCAATGAGTGAAGTGAACATGGGGCATCAAAGGAATGATGGACTTGACTATAGCTAGGGAAGGTTGCTTTTCAGTGTGTAAAATTGTGCTGCATCGGGAGAAATTATTTGCTTATTACAAGGCTGAGTCATACAGTAGATTTGATGAGCTCCATATGATGAAAGTATTAGGAAAGAAACATTTTATGTGATGCATGCATGTGATCTTGTGTTGCAGATGAATATAATGACAGAGTATTAACAAGGTGTTCGCTCAATGTCACCTCAGTGTTTCTTTAGCCTGTGGATTTTGACAAGGTGACAACAGCACTATGTATTAATGTACCACTAAACATAGAGGGCTCTGTCATTTTCAGTTCATTAGAAGACAAAATGTACTCTAAACAAGAAGCTAAGCCAAAAAGCAAGAACCTGCAGACTGGACTCATTTCAAAAGAGTACTCCAGCAATTTAGCATAATTTAAAGCCATAGTGCATAGTTTTTGTTGCCACCATGGGGAATTCTAAGTAATGACAACAACACTGTTGGTGCATCCCGTCAAATTGAGGAGGACACAGAGGAAAAAAAATCTAAACATTATGGACTCTTCAGAAGAGGTAATAATCTTGAAATTTGTATGTCCTCTTCGTCTCCAAAGCTGGACGCTGACTTTGCCCTTTTCTCAACGGTGACGTAAAACGCATCACTCGAGACGCTGCGCGTGAATGTCGCTGGACTCCTCCATTTTGTAAACACAGCCATACTCTGATAGGCTTTATTAGCTTTGTATCAACATAATTGGCAATGGCTTGAATGTAACGTTCATTACATTCATTAATATGACGTTCATTAATATAAAATAGTTGTGCAATTCAGCTTTAAGTTGAGGGACTAACAACAGACAGATGAAATTGAACATTATAACCTTCATAGATGTAGGGTTCATTGCAAGACTGTACTAGAGTAACTAGATTAGTTTTGACTCCTAATAAACTGGCAACTTAAAGGATAATTCTGGCGCAAAATTAACCTAGGGGTTAATAACAGATGTGTACTCACTCGATCATTCTCTGGGACATGTTTTCATGCTAATCGAATGTGTTTGTAGGTTGAAACAAGCTAGCGCGGACCGCTGATTAGCTTACAATGCTAACAGGGAAAGTAAAAACAAATCGCTATTTTGTACCACTAAAATGGCTCAAAATATCACCAAACTTCAACGGTAGCATAATGAGGGTCCCTAAATGTTAACCGAAGCATTGAGAACTTTGTAAGTGTACAGACAGTTTATTGAAAAGATAGATTATAAAGACACTCGCGTTCATGTTTACATGCGGCTGCCGTCTTGAAAACAAGTCATGACTTACAGCTGGCGATGCAAACTAAAATCAAAAGCAATTTGCTCAATATATCTGAAATAATCGCACTGATGTAAAATATAACTTGTCTAGTGTACTTACTCGGTGGATAACTGTCCATCTGGTCCCTTCGGTCTGGATCGCCGTCTCCAATTTATTTTCGGGACATGGAAAAAGTACAGCCCTGTTTATCAGAGAGGGGAAATCTTCAGACTGTACAAAACACTGCGTCTCTTGGGTGTCGCGACCCAACAGTTCCCACTCCGTGCAACACAGACACTCCTGTTCGGTGGCCACAGCTTCACAATGTCCGTAGGTACACCACCAGTTTCCCGAAGTACGAGGTTGTGTTGCGGCATTGACTACCGGTAGCTCTCTCTCCCTCGTAGCCCTTTCCGGAGCTCCCGCAGCTCTTTGTTCAATAATCTGTCTGTACACTTACAATGTTCTCAATGCTTCGGTTAACATTTAGGGACCCTCATTATGCTACCGTTGAAGTTTGGTGATATTTTGAGCCTTTTTAGTGGTACAAAATAGCGATTTGTTTTTACTTTCCCTGTGCCCCGAATACTAGCATTGTAAGCTAATCAGCGGTCCGCACTAGCTTGTTTAAAGCTACAAACACATTCGATTAGCATGAAAACATGTCCCAGAGAGCGATCGAGTGGGTACACATCTGTTATTAACCCCTAGGTTCGTTTTGTGCCAGAATTGTCCTTTAACATATGTAAAATGTGCAGTATTGATCCATTTAGACTTTGTCTACCACGCCTCTGCTGATCTGTAAGGAACAGTAGATCTCTTCTGATGCTGCTTATTGATGGCAGAGGATCCTCAGTGATGTTTACATGTTGTCTTGCTGTCTGGGAAATCTCTCTCTGTGTTTTCTCTGTGTTCACTGTGTTGTGGGATTAGCTGTTGCTGGTATGTGTAGTGGGCGGTATATATATATATGTAGAGAGAGAGAGCGTATAGAATATAGAAATAGCAAAAATCAAGCTTTTCATAAAGCCTGGCTTGGAAAGGGGAAAGAGACAAACCCTCAACAACTCCAACTCATCACTGCTTTGATTTCCTGTCTTACTTTTTCTCGAGAGATAGACAGCGAATAATGTGCAAAAAACTATGCAATACCTAGCACTATCCAATACTTATCGACAAAAGTGCAAATTTAAATGCAATGTATACTGTAAAATGATGGTGCAGGTTTGGATCAGATAAAAGAGGATGAAAAGGGTGTATCCAGTGTTGAATGTGTAGTGTTCTTTATGGTGGCCGACAGGGGCAAATGCCCTGCAACTTAAGAAAACACATGCAAATAGACAAAACACAAGCAAATTAAGAAAACAACTTCATTAATTTGACAACACATGTGCAGCATTCAGCAAACACACTGCAAATGCACACAACACAACCAAATACATAACGGAAGTTCTCCAGACCTCTAGAGGGAGCAGCTAAGTGGAACAGCTTGATTTTCGACCCCACGGGGAGAGAGCGCTCTGCCTTTTTATTAGAGTCGGGTATGGCTGCAGCCTGGAGAACTCCATAGACTGTATATTAAATTCATATTATTATTATTATTATTATTATTATTAATAACATAATATATTAATAATATACAGTCTATGCTCCCGTCTCATGCCCTCCCGACTGGTGCCGTTCCCGAGCTCCGTCTTCTCAAAATAAAAGCTTGCGTCTGGTCCGCTATGTCGTTGTACTTTGGTGTGTTGGATGTTTGTGAACTAAACAGTACGGCAGTCATGCTAATGAATACAATGACTTTTTCAGCAGATGTCTTACTTACAACACGTTGGAGTTAGCAAAGCAGTTTTCTGTTTATATGTGCGAGCGGGATTTATTCAGTTTGATAAATCCTACGGTAAATTGGCTGGTTTACTAAACAGGAGGGACTAGAAATCCTGTCTGTTTTTTGTATTTCAAGAGCGAATTGCTCCACAATATGCGATTGATCACTTATTTTGTTGATAACCGTTGTTGTATAATCACAATATTACAATTGAGCAGGCCTATACTTCAGTAATGCGCCTTTTGGACCTCGAAATTAAACCCTCTCATGTAATATGGCTTAAACAAACGTCAACGTTAAACACTGATGCAGTTTTAAATGTTTTATTACCATAAGTTTACAGACGTCTCTGCTGACTGAGTATCACCTGTGACCTGAGCATCAAACAAGAAAAAACATATCTCAAACATAGACTTAATATATACAGTCTATGCAGTTGCGCTCTCTCTCTCTCTATCTCTCTCTCTCTCCCCGTGGGGTCGAAAATCAGGCTGTTCCACTTAGCTGCTCCCCTTAGGGGTCTGGAGAACTTCCGTTGTGTAATCTGGATTAGAGTTTAGATTATCTGCCCGAGCCCGAGCCCGACCCGAGCCTGAGCCCGACTCGAGCCCGACCCGACTTTCGGCATTTGTGTTTTTTTTAATCATTACTTTATTAGCCTAATTGGGTGGGGAGAAAGCTATGCTATAATCAGAAATATTATCTATATAGGCTATATTTAGGCCAAAGTAACAAATGTGTCCAAAAAGTTACACAAGTTGGACTACAGTTACAAAATGCAACACAATGTGCACGGGCTCGGGTTGGGTCGGGCTTGATGTTTTGGGCCAGATCTAAGCTCTAATCTGGATGCTGCGTTTTTTTTGTTGCATTTGTTTTCTGGGTTTGTGTGCTTTTCTTTTTGCATCGTTTCATATTTGCAGCGCATTTATGTATTTGGTTGTGTTGTGTGTATTTGCAGTGAGTTTATGTATTTGGCTGTGTTGTGTGTATTTGCAGCGCGTTTATGTATTTGGTTGTGTTGTGTGTATTTGCAGTGCGTTTATGTATTTGGTTGTGTTGTGTGTATTTGCAGTGTGTTTATGTATTTGGTTGTGATGTGTGCATTTGCAGCGCGTTTGCTGAATGCTGCGCATGTGTTGTCAAATTAATGAAGTTGTTTTCTTAATTTGCTTGTGTTTTGTCTATTTGCGTGTGTTTTCTTAAGTTGCAGGGCATTTGCCCCTGTCGGCCACCGTAGTTCTTGTATATAATACAACACTCCACTAAAAACAAACAAAAAATTGTTGGCCCCTTCCACTCTCCTCAAAAAACAACCCAATCCCTTTTCTCTCAGGCTTCTTCAAAGCTCTTCATTTTGTCACCACTTAAAACAGGTCACCCTTGGTAGAAATGGACTTCCTCTTTCAGATCTTCGACAAATCATTTTAGGTTGCTGGAAACACATACTGTAAGTCTCAATTTTGCCAAGCATGACAGCAAGCACAGTGATCATATTAGAGCAGCAAACAAAGTCCCTCAAAAGTTCATGCGCTAAAGTAGTATCTTTCTATCAAAGCAAGACAGGTACTAATGAAAGCAATATACTCAACCTATCAAATTAGTTAATTTTGGAGACAAATAACATTATCTAATATGTTCCCACCAGAAAAGTGCATTATAAAGTTAGATTATATAATAATATTATATAGGAATATTAGGTTTTTAAAACACTTTATACAGAATACTTGATGCATTTCCACAACTTCAAACTGTGCAATACCAATAAACGCTATATGGATGTGTTGCCAGTGTGGAGTCACTTTAGAAGTGAAGAGGAGAGTGTTTTTGTTTCAAAACTGCAGTATATGTTGGCCCCGTTATGAGGAGACCACAGGAGTGAGGCACTTTGAAACCACTCAGAGATCCTTCAATTGTAATGCTTGAGGAAAGGCTCTATATTTCATGTCAAATGTCTATCTATCTATGCCTTGGGTTATAGAACGTACTTTTGCCCCACAAGAAGTTACAAAAAAGAATAGCTGAAGTAAGAAGTAGGGCTGTCAAATGATTAATTTTTTTAATCACGCCAAATTTCTATAGCTAATCGCAATTAATCGCATGTTTTATCACATGAATAAAATTCTATTATTTTGCATTTCAGAACTGTTTTTAAGTACATATTAACAATGGAAAGCCATTCTTACCAGTGTATCTTAATTGGGAATCAAATGAATGCAAAGAAAGTTACTTTATGAACTTGACTTTAAGATTTGTAATTGTTTATTATTTATTTACTGTAAACAAAAGAAAAATGTGTGAATCTGTCATTATTGCACAATTCCTACAAGTACCTAACCTAACTAAGATGTAACACTAGCACTTTGCTTATACAGTACAAACAAAATGGTCCAAAAACCGAATGCCAGAGCAGGACATTTGTAACCTATGTAACAATTCTCCTGGACAGAAAAGGGGGTGGACAATGTCCCAAATGACAAAAACAGTCAAAAAAAACATACAAACAACACAGTCCTAAAACCGTATGCTGATATACATAGTCAATATAGTGTGCAGTAAGGGACTGTTCGTTATTTAATTAAGGGGCCACCGGAGGAGTTTTGGGGCCTTTAGTCAAAATAGACCTGACCCTCCCTTCACCAGCATTACATTTTGGATGACCCACCAAAATGATTGGGAGAAAAGGGATGACCCTCCCCAACAACTTATTGTACTGGTTTGCGCTTGGCAAAGATGTACAGTTTCCCATTGTTTTTCTACAGCCATGACGTAAGTAACTAAACCTCTGCATTCTCATGTGACGCATCACACTCCTCTGTTATGGTGTGGTGGCCATTTCAGTAGATTTAGGCTGCGTCTCATTTCTCTGTCTTAACCCTTCCCCTTACCCCTACCTCTTAGTTTTGCGTGCTCACGTGAGAGTAAGTGCTGTCCCAATACTCATTTTGGTCGAGGGGTAGGGCTAAGGGGAAGGGCTATATACCCCTTAATGCCAAGCAAGGACGCGAGCTTACTTGAAAAGCAAGGGGGATCCAGATACATTGCGCAACAAGGAAAATGGCTGCCAGGTCGACCAGAGAGACCCATAAATGTAAGTATTTTCGGCTTAAAGAATTGATTTAAAAATTACGACGGTCTTGTTTTGTGCTCTACACAGTCCTGTACATATATATTTGCAACCATATTTGTAATTGAAACGTTTTTAAAAATCGCTAGCTTGCTATGCTAACGCTAATGCTAAAGTTAACGTTAACGTTAGCTACATTGCTTATTTGCACAACAGTCCCACATTTCTCTGCCTTGAATGGACTCCATGCATGTCTACAGTGTTAACTAAACTCCAATAGCAGCGAATTTCGTTTGATATCAGTGTATAACACTACTTGCTTTGGAGACCATCCTGTATCACACAGGGACGCCGGAGGAAACCCAGCAGCTGATCCACTTTCTGGGCTGAAAACGAGCAGAAGTTTCTGCGTTCATGTTGTAGCCATTCATTATTGTATTGGTACTGTATTATTGTAAACATGTGTAATTCATTCCTGTTCATGCACCTGTACATTGTTGTTGGTTATGATACAGGACACTAATGAAAGAAATGGGGTATGGAGGGAAAGGTTACTGGCCAACAGGCATCAGACTGGTAGCTGTAGTTTTTTGTTTGTTTATGGTCTTGTGTGTCTTTTTTAGTTTTATACATTTGAGTGCCTTTTTTCTATATGTGTGACATGTAAGTTATGGTTCTAATTGTTGTAATAGTTGTAATAATGTTTACTTTATTGGGCAATAAAGACAGCTTTTTGTTAACAAAGAAAGTGTTTCTGAACATCATTGACAGTCAAAACAGTGATAACTGAAACAGACCATGCAGTGTGTATACAAATATGTATTGCAAACAGACCTAAGTATGTATGATGATGTAACCAAGTGGCCCCTTACCACTCGTTTTCGAGGGCCAAGGGGTAGCGGTAAGGGGTAGGGGTAAGACAGAGAAATGGGATTCAGCCTTACTCTCTAACATTGTTAAAAAACAAACTAAATGCACACTTCATGCATTACTGCATTACTTAAAATACTAAGTTACTCATCTAGTGAACTAGTATTCACATGAAATAAAACAATAAAACATTGAGACCATTCAGCAAAGCACTCTGGGTAATTCAACACTGGTTGCTATGGACTCGTCACTAGGCTTCCTCAGTCATTGTATATTTTAGCATAGGTGCCGAAGCTGAACATTTTCCAAAACTCAATTTCTCAGATGAGTGTCAATTTGGGAGCTTGCATGTTACCACTTCTTCCTTCTCAAATGCCTTGAAAAGGCTGTCGTTTACACATTTTCACAAATAATCACAAATAATCACCGGGACCGAAAGGATATACCTCCTGTCTCATGCCGTCCCGGCTGCCGGCTGCTGCTGTCTGCAGCCGAGTTTCAGCTTTTCAAAATAAAAGCTTGCGTCTGGTCAGCTATGTTTTCGTACGGTGTTTTGGATGTTTTTGAACTAAGCAGTACGGCAATCATGCTAATGAAGAAAAAAAAAAAATTCAGCAGATGTCTTAGTTACAACACGATTGAGCTAGCAAAGCAGTTTTGTGTTTATATGTGCGAGTAGGATTTATTCCGTTTGGGTAATCCCACAGTCTCTAAAGCTACAGGTCTGGCTGACTGAACAGGGAGGAATCCATCTGCTAGCGATAAGGGCCGAGACTGAGAGAGCTACATGGAGCTACATGGATAAATATGCACCAAACAAGCCACTTTGAAATTTTGTTCTACTCATGAATACAAAAGTTGGGTGATCCTTCCCCGTAGACCAAAAAAAAATTGGATGATCCTCCCTTCAAAAAAGAAAAAAAGACATGACCCTCCCGTATTTTCTTCCGGTGGTCCATTCCATAAATACCGAACGGTCCCTAACTTTATTACATTAACTAACATTACTCAATGACGTCCAGTGATCACCGGTTAATGAGACAGCGTTTGCACTTTGCAGCAGTTCCAGTTGGGCTGCTTTCTCTGTGTCGTACAGGCTGTGTATGCATGAAACTACTGTCCCCCTCAACAACTTTTTAAAAGTAAACTTTCCATTCAGAATCTTATTGGCATCCATTTCGGCGTCTCGTGCTCGCCATCCACTCAAAACGTAACGTTAGCCTACTACTCTTTGGCCGGCTCGCAAGCCCAAACAAGTGCGTGCGCATGGTGTGCCTGTTGTTTTGTTTCCGGTCTAGCTAGATCCGGTGTGGTGTTGTAGTTTTTCTAACGTTACCAGTTGTTGCAAAATGTGAAAAAAACTACAAAGTTTACTAGGCCAAAAAGAACATTAATCTCACAATAAAAAAATGTACGCCATTAAAATGGGTTTTCGTTAACGCCGTTAATAACGCGTTTAACTGACAGCACTAGTAAGAAGTGTTTTTCAAAGCAATATAACTGAAGACATATTTTGAAATAAGGTCTATAATTCCAATTTCAGTTAAAAAAAATTCTCTTTTCTATCCTTCTTGCCAGTTGATGTAGAACAATAGTGAACATTTAGCATATGTAAAAACATCTTGGTGTAGGAAAAGTGATTTCTCTGCACACGTCCAATAAGAGAAACTCAACTTTAACACCTAATTAATGTCTGTGTGATTGATTGCTGACATCTGGGAAATCCAGTGCAGAAACACCACACCACAACAATAAACAGTAGATTGAAGGACAGAACTGGGTTGAAAGTTGATTTATGGCTGGACCGTGTATGGTCGATGTGCTAAATTGTGGCCAAATGTTACACAGATAGTCAGTGGTTGTGTCTATAATGTGAATTCCTGGAGAATTCTGACTGAGAGGGACATGATTTTACACACTCGGTGCAGGATTAAATTACTTGTGGAAGACACATTGACATTATATCTAAGTGTGGTGGGAGGGAGGGTGTTTGTGAAGTTGTCAGCTGGGGGTGGAAGAAAACCTAATGGCTGATGATCACTCATTGATCCATCAGCCCACCAGTAGTCACATCCCAAAGGCTCATTTCTGACCTCCCTCATTTTATTTTTCCTTTCCTCGCCAACCATCAGAGCCTCCCAACATCCCGCAAGGTCTCATTGATCGGCGTCCGTCAAGGGCACAGTGGTTGCGTGTTTGGAGGCATTCTGCAATATGGACTCTTAGACGGTAGAAGTTAAGATGAGTGCTGTGGACCACTTACTGTTGAGAGTCAGCAGGGACGATGATCAGGGGACCACAGCGTAGTGCAGCTCAAAGATTGAGGGCTTACTCATATCTCCACCTCATTACCTTGTTATTCCAATTTGTAGATACATTCTTCGGCACAGCGTTACCTTGACTCATAAGTGGACTTCTCTTCTGCCATTAACCTGGAAGGAGGGAGAAAAAAAACATACAGAAAATATGAATTAGAACAGCTATTTCCCCATGTACAGAGTTAGGCGTCCGTCTGCCCTGCTCTAGTGAGGTGATTTTAATATCATCCAATGTATTTGTACCAGATATGAATACCTGCATCCCCTGCCTATGTAATTAATTATAACACTGTACATGTGTGTGATTGCAGAAGACAGCTCAATTTAAACTTGTTTGAGAGGCTAGCAGGATTACATCTATTCCATGAGGTTGAGATTTATATTTAAACATTGTTTCGTGTGGGAATGATGTAACCCGACATGAGCAATATTGAACACCATTCTCAAACACATGGATGATTGAACAATGAAGCTTCTAGTTGCATCACAATCCTTCAGACCATTGATGTATACAGTATGAGTAAGTAAGTAGGTTTCCAAAGGTTCATAAGAGATGTTTTTGACCCTTTAAATTTAAAAAAAAAATGTCTTAAAAAATTTATGTTATTGTTTTAATTGTAGTCAAGGTGGAAAATCATGTAAAACAACATTTAGTTGTGGGTCACTGTTGTGAATATGTAACAAAACTCAGTAACTTGGTGTGTAATGGCAAATTTACATTTAAGCATGATTCTTTATATTTTTGTCTTATTTTCTTCTCTGTTAGCTTTCTCTCACAATGCTGAAAGGGAGTTTATTCCCACATGTAGAATCTGATTCTAACTAAGTGAGAATCACAAAGTCTGGAACATAATGTGAGCACTGTTTGTCTGAACAGATAGGGGTTACAAGGTCACCCTAAAACTATCTCTCCTGATACATTTAGTTTTCCCATGCCAGTTGAGATGCAACTGGGGGGGGGGGGGGTGAAAGTCGTACAGGAGGAAGGAGGCGAAATGGCTCCAAGATGTCTCTTGTGTTTTTTGATTGTCTTCATGTGTATCAGATTGCCTGTGAGAAATGTAGAGTCATAATAAGCCAAGTGCGTGTGTGCTGTCACTCTGAAGATGTATTTAAGCTCAGTGTTTCTGTTCACTCATTTGAAGACACTTTTCCACACGGGGCTTCTGTGCCTTTTGTGAAATCGTGTTACTCCTATATTTGCAAATATATTTATAATAAAATACAAAAACCTAACTTTTAGGTTTAAGCTTCGATTGTCGTTATTTTCTTTCACCTTCCTATTTTAAAACATCTACACCTGCTGCATCAAAAAACTTCCACCACAAACTTGGTGTCAGAAGTGGGATCAGATGGAAAACAGAGAGAACCTCCGTGGGTGCCTGAGGATTTCCGGGATCCGGGATCAAACTGATGCCGCCTCATACCTTGCTTAAAAAGCATTCAGAGAGAGGGGATCAGTGACCGCGGAGGGCTCTACTGGATCCATACTAATCTTAAAGACGGAAGCAATTTCAAGCAGCAGGGTAAGATAAAGATTTAAATGAATTAATTTGAAAAGTAATTTGAATTGACTTGTGAAATTTCATGAAGACACTGAATAGACTGATAACCTCTTTGGTTTTTTTGTATAAGGGTTTGGGTAAATAACATTCAACAGACATATCTCTGAAAATCTCTTCGATTAGTCGTGACATTAGATTTTTGGTAAAATCTAACGTGACAGTAAGTGAACTGTTCCGGATTTTTGTGGGTTTCTCCGAGTTAAACCCTTATACTGGCAGTAAGTGAACTGTTCGTGACATTAGATATTTGGTAAAATCTAACGAGACAGTAAGTGAACTGTTAACAGATTTGTGCAGATCTTTCTCCGAGCTAAAGAACTGCCTTGCAACGACGGTTGCTCGAAGGTTAAGAAGTATACTTCCCTCATTTTTTTTAGAATGGGCTCCGCAAACTCGTCACCAGTCCCGAAAGGGCCTGTAATTGAAGAGATGATTAAGAAATATGGGCTAGAATGTACAGAGGGTTTACCGTATTGGTCAACAAAGTTTGGGTTTTCCAGACAATGGAATTAATGGGAAAATCAGTGATTAAAACAGATGATTTAAAGCTAATAGAAAAGAAAAAAAAACAAGGAATGTTTTAACTATGGATAAAAGGTGATGGTAGTGATTCAGGGAAAGAATGCAAAAACACACATACACCAATAACCTCCTCATCAGTTCTACAACCTAACCAAAGCCCATATTCTGAGCTTTCCAGTTCTCTACAAGCCCAGAAGACGAGCTGGGAAAAACGGAGGGACGAAGAGGACACATGTTTTGTGCATCGTCGCCCAAATCCCAGACTCAACTCTCGGACATGACCGACAGCATCCGTCACACATGCATCGGGTGGAAAGACCAACGAGTACGTGAGAAAACTATGTTTGAAGCGTCTGTCTGCATGTTACAACAGGCTGGTGGGCAACATATGGAGCGCAGACGCAGGCGGGTACCATGGACAAAATGATGAGCCCTACAACCCAGACCAGTGTTGGTACTGCAAGGACTTTGGACACTGGTTACGTAACTGCCCGAAGAAAAAGCAAAAAAACCACCTCAGACGGAGAACAGCACTTGTCCCTCTGATTGACTGAGTCCAAACACTGATGAGGTAGGCTACTGCAACCACACACACACTCGCTTCATGCAATGAAGAAATGCTTTGCACTGATACACATTTTTTTTTTTTTGCTATTAGGGACAATTGATAGGTTAGAAAGTTCTGAAAAATAATCTAAAAGTTAAACCAACTTTTAGTATATTATCTTCTGAAGCCTACAAAGAAAATGCCTACTATTGAGTGTAAAGTTAAAGGGGTTCCACCCACTTATTTAGTTGACTCTGGTGCTACAAACTTGATTATTAGAGCTAAAGATTTGACACCGAAGCTTAGTGGTCATTCTATTTGGTCAATTGGGGCTACAGGTCAAGCAGTAAAAGAACATTTCTCTGTTCCTTTCTCATGTACATGGGAAACTGAAGACAGTTCAGTTTTTTTTTGGCGTCTGATTTATGTCCACTTATTTTGCTTGGTCGTGATTTAATGTGCACTTTTTACATTGTTTTAACCTCAACACCTGACGGATTGAGAATTTCTCGTAATGATGCATCTGATATACCCACATTTGTTAATTACATTGTGGCTAAAATGTCCTCACTGAGGCGGCGTCTGTAATCAGCCCTGCCTCTGACTGTATGAAACCTGACAACTTACATTGCACAGCTCATGTTACTACAGGGCCCGATGAAGAATGCTCAAAACGGTTCTTCAGAGACATAAATGACAGTTTGACAAACTCACATGTGATTTGGACTGATACTGACTGTGTTGTAGCTGCATGTTTGACTGACAACCAATATTGTTTTTTTAAGTGCCCAACTCCTTGTGTGTTTTTTCTACATCTCTCAAGGTTTGAGCACCTGCTATTTTCTCCTTCGGGAGAAAGTTTTTTTATTGGTACAGTGCTGTTTCATGTAAAGTTAACAGAATAGCAGTTTTTTCAGTTTAATGTTAACGATTAGGATTTTTTACTTGAGCCTATCACCTAAAATGTCTGTGCACGTTCCTGATGTCACTGTAAAACGTTTTTGCCGCAGAAGGCTATGAAGCTGTTTTTTTTTTTTTTAAACTCCAGTTTGTTCAACAGGAAGTTTTTTCTGGGTCATGTGATCACAGTTGATGGTAAAATCCATCTCACCCAAACACAAGTAACTAACTGGAACTTTCCCAAACATATAATTTAGAAAAATTATTGTCCTACTGGGAATATGCGCCTATTACATATGTTTATTTCTATTTATGCAGTTATGGAAGCTCCATTGAGCTCCCTGATCCATGGTAAGGGTCTCAGTTCACATCAAACAAACTCTTGGATGCCCGAAGCTGATGAAGCGTTCGTGAGTATGAAACTGGCTCTGCAGTCTTCCCCGAAGCTGGGACTGCCAGATCCCTAAAAACAGTTTGTGCAGACCGTTGACAAGCACAAGAGCTGCATAACCTCTGTGTTGCTGCAACACAACGGCGACAAACTCCGTCCGGTTGCAAGCTTCTCTGCTAAACTCGATTCTGTCGCTCGAAGCATTAAATACGTCCTGTTCCACATTCTGTGTTACACATTTTGTGGGAACAAAATGGAAAAATCTATTTATCTGTGGCCAGGTACCTTAGATATTACTACTCTGCTAGATTGCCAAATGTCACTCTAACAGATGCACTGTTCTTAACCCTGATTTCATTTTTTGACATTTCTTCTCCCAGAGACTCTGGCACTGGCCTGAACCGTGTGGGCTTCTCTGTTGTACCTGATTCTGATGCTATCTGATTTGGACCTCTGCCATCTCTTAGCACAAGCAGTAGAGCTCATGTGTAAAAAGGGGGTGCAAATAGACACTCCGAAAAACAATTGAGGGAAAAACAGTTGTTTCATAATAATGATAAAATTATTTTTTTATTTTTGATAGAGAATACTGTCAGGTATGTGTCATGTCAAAGCAGACAGCTAGTGTAGTAGCCAAAGCCCTACTCACTGAAATAATTCCAAAATGGAGAAATCCAACCAAAATCTCAAGTATAGTGGTTTGCATTCAAAATGCAACATGCCTACCCTTGACAAGAGCTGCCTGTTGTACTGAGGGTTATGAAAATGCGCACGCGCAAGCGACTTAACCTGTCACCCTTTGAGATTTTGTTTACAGCACCTCCACACATTGGACTTGGACGAAAAGGACACCCACCAGACACACCATTGTGTGAGGACCAACTGGTAATGTATTGTATCGCACTGCAAAAAAGGCACCAATTCCTGATGACATCTAACAACCACAACGAGAGCAGCAGAGACACTCAGTGAGGTGAATGGTAACCCCTCACTGTAGACTAGGCTTACAGAGGAGCAAGGCCAGAGAACACACACACACCCAGAGATAAGAGAAAGACAGGAGTTGTGCATGTGGAATTTAGGTTCAGCAATGATTTTGAGCAAGGGCGTAAATCCCAGAGGGGTCGGGGGGGTCAGGACCCCCCCCCTTCTAAGGGTTGTCTCCCCCTAGAAATATCATTAAAACAATGCTGTGTATTGTAAATAACATAATGATGTATACTTAAAATATCTGTCTAAGTAGTAAAACAATACAAACCCCCCAAAAATGCTTTTTTAAGTTTAGAAACATTTTGAGTCCCCCCTCCTTGCCTCACAATGGTTTGGTCCACTGCATGCTGTACGTTAGGAATCGGATCTGCACTCGACTCACACAGTCACATCGGGTAGTGACAGGAATGTAGTAAGTAGTCGGTTCAAGTCTGTTTTATTCACATTAAACATCCGATGAAGTTGTTCTTTTCTCAAATAGAAATGATGCTGAGTAATTAATGAATTAGTTACAGTGATGCCAGTAACGCGTTACTCTAATCTGACCACTTTTTTCAGTAACGAGTAATCTAACGCGTTACTATTTCCAAACCAGTAATCAGATTAAAGTTACTTATCCAAGTCACTGTGCGTTACTATTTTTGTCATTTTCCTTAGTATTTTGCTTTCTTCTTGCGTCTCGTTTTCAAGTCACGTTTTCAGCATGAGGACAGGTCACGTTTTCAGCATGTGGACAGTTCACTTGTACCACGCAGCGACACAAACGTAAACAACAATGGAGGGAGGAGAGAGAGATGCACGTTTTCTAGCTGGAAATACAGTCACTATTTTGAGTTTGTGTCAGCTAACGACGGCAATATTAAGGTTTGTTGTACACTCTGTGCTGGTGGCGACAAAGTGCTATCTAGCTACAAAAACACTACGTCAAATTTGAAGAAACATTTGGAGTCGCAGCACTGCAGTCAAACTTACAGAGCAAGTCCCACCAGGTGGTGCGAAGGAGAGAGCAGGAGGTCCCCCACCACCCAAACAACAAAAGCTGGACCTCGGTGCAAAACCAGTAAGTGGGGGAGAGTTGAAGAAGTTGATAGGGCAGTATGTTGTAGCGGAAATGCTGCCCTTAAACACGGTTGACTCGCTCTCTTTCGTGCCATAATAAACAAGATCCCTACTACTGGCGATGCCGAGCTGCCTCACAGTAAACTGGTTGTCATTTTTATGTTGAGGCTGTGGGGGTATTGTTGGCAGTTGTTCAATGTAACTAATAAAGTAATCTAACTTTGTTACTTTTAAAATCAAGTAATCTGTAAAGTAACTTAGTTACTTTTAAAATCAAGTAATCTGTAAAGTAACTAAGTTACTTTTTCAAAGTAACTGTGGCAACACTGATTAGTTAGTGTAATATAGTGTAACGTTAGCTAGCTTGTTTTAATAGCTTGTTGGATAGAAATGCACCCACTACAACTAACGTTACCACGGCAATAAGCCTAACATTATGTGTGTGAACTGACATTAGGGTTAATACTGAAGATCTACAGTTGTGTTTGAAGTGGCTGATCAGTGGGTTTGCTGCAGTTAAATATATATCCTCTGTCCCAGACGAAACCTAATATTATATAAGATCATATATAATATATAATATATAATATGACCGCGTGGTGAACCTACGAACCTAATTCATATTTGATGAGCTTTACTAGTGGCTCACTAATTTACATTATGATCAGCTAATTTAACAAGTGTACAAAATGATTGTATTTCTTTTATATGGGGACACTTTTTCAAAATAAGTCATTATGTTTTAAGGTATTTTTGTGGCTTGTGTACACATGTCCTCTACGAGTATAATTGTGGCTGTATTATTTGTGTCCCCTTCAAAAATTGCTCTTCAGAAATTTTATGTTTATTGTCCCCCCCCTACTATTAGATCAGATTTACGCCCATGATTTTGAGGTACAGTTTTTGACATGAATGATATAATATAATATGTTCCCATATCAGGTAACAAATTGGATGAATAGACTTCAAATTAGAATGCTTATGTTTGCTCTACTAGACCTAAAAACCTTAATTCCTAATGATTTTTAGAACTTCCAGACAGCAATTAGTATTACTTTGTGTTGCAAACCAAACCCAAAAATATAATAAACAACATATTTTTGTTTAATTTGTCTTAGTTTATTGGTTATATTGAAACTAATACAGGTTAATTTAATATTGTACTCTAGTGAGTTTTTCAGTAAAGCTGCACTAAAGACTTTGTTTGTATTTTGAGTTGCTATATCACAAATTGTTTAAAACTAAATTATGAATTGATATTGATGTTGAAAGCATTTTATTTTGGTGATTTCTTTTTCTTAAAAAAAAAAAAAAAAGATTTATTGAACTTTTTGTTGCTTTTACACAGGTTTTTGCTGTGTAACACAGGACAGTGTTAATGGCTAAACCGACTAAACATATTATTTATATATGCTGCTTATTGAGTCATGAGTTTTTCATGCCTCAAATAGAAGGGACATAGTAGCAATAATTAGTGTTCACATCATTTTGAGAGAGCAATTTCAAAACCAGTGTTTCCTTTTCAGCACAATTTGAAAAAAGAAAAAGAAATGCTGTTTTATAATTATTGATATTGACTAAAATGAGTAGAAGTTTTTCCAAGTGATGAATATTGATAAAAAGAACAAATAGTGCTTTTTGGAGTTCTGTTTTGTGCCACACAGTGCCTCGTATGTGTCAGTCGGATCTATCTCACTCCCCCTACTAGCTGCAGGACCGGTGACAAACAACCCAAAAGAACAACAACCAACACCACAGCACCTCAGACCACAGCACAGCTACACACGATACAGGTTTGTAGTCTGGCAACAGTTCTGGGCCCAGAGGGAAGGGGATGGGGGACTAGTGCCAGCCGTATGGTTGTGATTTCAGCATCTGGAGATGTACTGTGCAAACCAAAGAGCCAGCAGCAAACCACATGCCCTACCATTCTGTGATGAACTGATGACGCGTATCTGGAGGTACGGGACAACAGCCAGCAGACAGACTGAGAGAAGAAGGGGGGGGAGCGAGAGACCGTCCTGATCTGACACATCTGACGCATTGAGAAGTTAAGTAGCACGCAGACTCACATTCTGAAAATACACACACTATTATGAGAAGATAATTAGAAGTACTTATTTTTACTTTTAAGATAAGTATTCAGATTGGTGTGTCAGGAAATGTTTAAAGTACATTTCACTGTTCGAATTTGAATTGGATTGATGAAAAGTTGATAAAAATAACTTTGGCTTAGGTAAAGCCTGACATAAACATCAGTAAACTATTTTTGGGTAAATACAGGCATAAATGTTCCATTCAAAGACTTCCTAGAAACCTGGTTTGAAAAGGGGAATACCTAAATTTGTATTTTTCTAGTCTTTTTCAGTTGCTGCATCTTTCCTGGTGAACTGTGAAAGTTGTGTGAGGTTTAGTGCTGAGATGGTTTGCTAAAAGCTGATGAAAATTGTGAACATACAAAAGTAAAGTGCAAAAAATCTAAAATGCAGTTGATTAGAAGTTGTAAAAATACAGCTGACAAAGACTAAATCTATTTTTTGGTGATAGAAATTTTGAGATACTGTAACTAGGGAATTTCCCCAGTGGGGGCCAAATAAAATATTTCTTATGTCATATAGGTGATAAACAAACAGTTGATTTTTGATTTCAGAGACAAATTATGTCATTTTAAGGAATAACTAATTTGGATTTCAAAGACAAAAGAGTCAATAGCAGAGTTTAGTCAAATGCTTACAGATGCTATTGTGATCTGACATATTTGGGTTAAGAAGAATTAGGATTTTTGTACACAAATCATATGTGTATGAAATATAATGTCTTATTGTCATCAAACTGCCCGATAAATATATAGGCCTATAAGTTGAGCTGAAATGATTAGTTGCTTAAATTAATTAGTTGATTGACAGAAAACTGCTTTGATTGTTTCCAGGTTTCAAAATGTGAGGACTTCTCTATATTGTTGCTTTTTAATACCTTAAGTACATATTTTTATGATACCCTTCTTACTTAGGTAATATCCTTAATGAAATATTGCTGGTAACAGAAAATGTTTACAGTTTGGAATCAGTACTTACTTTGTCCACTATAACCAACTGAATGAACCTTGTTGAATTGACTAACCCTAATTTTGAATCAATGATGACATAGATCAAACTTAGGAAAGCAGTATGTTTAAATGCTCCTTTCTTACAGAGGCTCAGAACAGCCGAGACTACAAACACACACACACACACACACACACACACACACACACACACACACACACACACACACACACACACACTCACATATACACGCAGATGTGCAATATATTTAATAAAAGACCTGTAAACAGCCAACATAGGCATTCTTGGCATGTAATTGTGCCTAGGCAGTACCTCACTAATCACAGATTACATAAATCGAGTCACCAGTCTGTCACATATGTGCTTCTTGCTCTATATCATGCTACTTAAAGAAAAACAGAACCATAGAATCAGTAACGTGGATTTTAATGGAAATTACTTTGAGGTCAGCAATGTAGGCTACACCCTAACCCCCCTTTTCTCCACTCCTCTCCTGCTTTTAATATTACCTTACATTTTATTGTAACGTTCTCCCCCATATTTCTCCCCTCTCATCCATCTCCTGTTTGATTGAGATCACTGGTATTTCTGAAGCAGCCATCAGGAATGCAGCTATGTAAGTCTCTGATTAGATTACATTCCCTGTCTTTTTAAGAAGAGGGAGATTTATGCCTTTTCATTATTAAGGAGAAAGCATTTAATCAATAATTATTGGAGGGAGAATTTATGACAGGCACAGTGGTTAAAAATCTTTTGGGCCAATGTTATTAACTGTGACAAGGCCTACCGTGTGAAGACAGGCGGTGGAGAAGCAATCACTCAGTCTGCCTGGGAGGATGGAGGCCTGCAATCTCTGCCAGCTGCTGACAAGAAAGACACAAGACACTCGTGCCACCTTAAATCTCAAACGAGATTCAAGCATGTGGGAAAAGCCTGTTTTATAAAAAGGAAGACAAACACATGCAGATATGCACACTAACACACACCCACGCCTCCTCTTACATGTCTAACTGCTTGTTGCTTCACTCAACAGCAGAAAGCTGTGATGCTGCCAAGTGTGAGCTAGTCCCTGAAATGATCACAGGCAGGCAGAAACTCCCTGAAGAAACAACTTGGTAAAATTCAAGGCGAACAAGTTCACTCACCACTGCCAATTCCCCATCTACTACCTTGTGTGTATTTTTCTGAGCAGCACAGCTTGCTTGTTTGATTTTTTTTTTTTATTCCTCACAAACAATTATGTTTGGGCATTCCCAGGGGCCTTACTTACTTCCCCTCTTCCTTCTGTAAACTTTTATTTGATTGATTTTTAGCAATTTTGTCTTGTAAATCCACCATCTCTATCATGCTCGGCGTACTGCGTTGATGTCCGCCCTTACTGTCGAAACTGTCTCAGCTATGAGATGGATGAATGAAGAAGAGGTTGAAGGGATAGGGAAAAATAAAATCTCTGATAGGGAAGGGAGGGAAGCCAGTCCTGTAAGAGGCTTAAGAGCCTCCTGGAAGCTGTCGTTTGGCTTGGGACCGAGTGCTGTTGTGGAATTGAGTTGCTCCTTTATCTGCTTTCGGCTTTGTGATTCTAGGCAAACATCTGACCACCGCTGCTCTGCTTGGTTGGCTGTGGCACATACACACAAGGTAAGCACGTACACACATCCACAGGCTTAAGACCGTCTCACACACGGCTGACTTCATCTTTAATTTCTCAGTTTGAAGTTTTTAGTTGCTGTTTGGAAGCAACAACAACAGCGGGGAACATCAAACTGACTGAATTTGGTCATTTCTCAGAATTGTTGGATGATGTTTTTACATCACAAACCAGTTTTCTACGTTTCTAACGTTCATCCTCATGGCTTAGATTACTGTTGTGTTCACTGATGTGGCAGGTTCAATACTTAACCCCGATTCCTTCATAACAGCAGTGAGGGCACAGGTTTGATTTGTACAAAAGGCAACATGTTCAGCAATCATGAAAGTAGCGATGGTTTAAAGTTAAGTTTTTCCTGATAAGCCTTTGCCAGAGAAAAAAAGGACAAATTTTTTTTTAATTTATAGGCTATGAATAATTATATCTTTTTGAAACTACAATGATTACATTTACACCTTGTTGTACAAATGTTAAAGTCCAATACATTGTAAATTTGACTTCAGGGAGTATAAAACATGTACTATGCTGTAAGTGTGTCAGCAAAGTTAGTGAGGGCAGGCAGACCGTTCTCAGTTCAAAAACAGTCTGACATCTGCTTATGTGACAGCTACTGTTATACCTATTGCGCTAAAACAAAGTTTAGTACATTAGTACCCCACTTTATTGGAAATTTATCCAAAAATGTTAGATCGTCAATTAAGGGATGAGTAATCTACACGAGTGGATGCTGAAAGACACCAAAGAAAATATGATACAAGCGGCACCAGTAGAATGCTGTATTGGACTATCAGAAAAGAAAAAAATCAATAAACATTAAATAGTAATTCTGTCATAATACAGGCATAATACTCGTAGCATCATATATACAGACACACCCTCAATAAAGTATACAGTTGAGTTAAAGTAAAAGTTCAATATTTCTTAAGTAAGTAAGTCATCTGTCTTACGGTATCTTGATTTAAAATTTTAACACTGATTTGTAAATAAATTCCCAAAAACATATTAAACTACAATCCACATTAGATTAGAAGCAACAGTAATAACTGACTTGCACAGATGGATTTTTTGCATTGCAGGGCAGATACAAAACAAGATAAGCAGGTAACAAAAAGAGACTGAGATAAAAGAGATTCAAACTATATAATTTCATGGTTATGAATTGAACAGATGAAAAGTTGTGTTTCTAATTCAGTCCAGACAGCCTGACTGTTACACAGGTACCCAGCAGACAGAATCCAAGGTCAAGTAGATTTGTATTCTGGTCATGCATGCTTGAATAAAATGTTAATTTTACCCAAACCTGCAAAAATGCTCAATGACATTAAGCCAAATTATGCACTTATCCTATCATTTTTTATGTCTCTGCTCGGTGTTTAACTTTGAATGACAACTTTAAAATGACTTTTATAATTTTTTTTTGTCAAAATCATCAATTACAGAGCAGTCGCCTGCCTGTACTTCCTTAGGACAAAATGACAGTACACACACAGTGAGCTTAGATCCTCACTGATAAACCCAGGTCCAGTTTCCATGGTGTCAGGCTCTGTTTATATAGTTTTTTTCTGGATAAATGTCAACCCATGACCTTTTTCGAAGTAATTTACTCTCCACAGAAGGCCGATGCAGCGCCTGCCTTTTTTTGCGATTGTGTTCACTGGTGAGGTGGTCTTTTATTGCTATAATCCTTTACATTTCTCACCTTACCAGAACATGCTTGTAATCAAACACAGCCACACACACTATGGGCCCTATCTTGCACCCAGCGCAATTGACTTTGTACAGCGACGCATGTATCATTCCTATTTTGCACCCGACGCACAGCGGACTTTTCCCTCAACAGACTCACGTTGGTAAATTAGGGAAGGAATTTGCACTCCCGGTGGGCGGTTCAACGAAAAGAGGAGGCATGTTCAGGCGCAAACGTTCCCTGGTGCTATTTTGCATTTTGAAAACAATTCCGCCATAGACCAGGAAAGACCTAGTCTAAAGTCAGTGGCGCTAGACTAAAGTCAGTGGCACGTTATTCAGATGCTATTTTAGGGGCGCATGCTTGGCCATAATGCAGCGTGTGCACAACGCGCATACACTTTGCTTCTCTCATCTACACGGACGCAGCAGTTCTTATTTTTGCAAACCATACATAATTACAAGGAAAAATATTACTGAAAATGCGCTTCAGGTGTTTAGATAGGTCAGGAGGCACTTTACAGTAGAGTCCTCAAAATGTCGCAGCATTCTTTGTGGCTTGTTGTGTTTTACACAACATTTCCATGAATCATGGACCATAAATGAGGAAATATTAGAGGACTTAAGGAGACGTGATGTTGAACTACGGCGGGATTGGACACTTGAGGGTGCGGGAGTGGGAATGCGCGATGTGCTCCTGGTGGAGCTGGTGGATGGAGATGGAGTGGGGGGAGGAGGAAGGGGCACAACAGGAGCAGGTGGTGCGTTTGGAGGCCCACGCTCCATGGCTGCAGCAATCTTCTCCAGACTTGAGGAGATGCTCCCGAGAGGCCGCAGCAACATCGCCACCCGGTCAAGACGGGCATTTATTACTTTGCCGCTCCCGCTGCCGTGCACCAGGCAAATCCGCCGTCATAATAGCAATCCACCATGGAACAAGCGCGCCTGCTCTTAAAGTGGCCATATTATGCTCATTTTCAGGTTCATAATTGTAATTTGAGATCAGAATAGGTTTACATTGTTTAATTTTCAAAAAACACCATATTTTTGTTATACTGCACATTGCTGCAGCTCCTCTTTTCACCCTGTGTCAGGTCTCTGTTTTTGCTACAGAGTGAGACCTTTCAACTTCTGTAACATTTCTGTTGTCAGTCACACATGCGCAGTAGCTAGGTAAGGATTACATGAGCTAGCTAGGTGTTTCTCCAACTTCGGCCTGTACAAGGCAGGATTAGCTGGGAGACTTCTTCTAAACGAGGGCGCACTTCCAACTTTGCGTGGAATACCTGCAGAACAGGTGAATTTGTGTGTGTTGTAGCAGTGTTTTGCCATTGACAAGGCCCCTCGTTTTGGCTAGTGACGTAGAAAGCCGTGCAGATTTTGAACAGCTCACCCGGAGATTGAAGGCAGGACACATTCAGAAACCCGTATCTCACTCAAAACAGCATGGATGTTTTTTTTTCAAAGTTTGTATGCGTGTGGAAGCACCAGAGACACAAAATAACACCCAGAATCCCAGAAAAAGTAATTTTTTCATAATATGGGCATTTGAAAGGGAAAGTGAGATGACACTGATTGGTTTATTGCACGTTACGCCCAAATCACACCTAGCTACTTCAGACCAACCCATTTTAGATTTGCGTCGGGCGCAAGATTCATTTATCCCGCCGGTATAATAGCAACAGCACCCGAGATCTGCCCACAAAGCTACTTGCGTTTCGTGTCTGATACTTGCGTTTCAGATCGTTAAAATAGGGCCCTATACCATTTTTGTGTTGACGAAACTACATTCTTGGAAAAATATTTAGAACAAAAAAAAAGTACTAAACAAAAGGAAACAAATCTTATCTTAAAATTAGTTTATTTTTCAGAATTGAACCATGTCACTATAATTTCCCTTTCAAAGTAGGCCTTTTAGCCATTTATTATCTCTCAAGCTGTCAAGTCAGTTGTTTTTAAAATGAGCAAACAGATTCAGTTTCTGTTTAGAGATATCTAAAAAGTGTGTAAAGAAATAAAAAAATGTAATTAAATTAAAATAGTCTATCTCCTTCCCTCCCTCGCCAAGTTTCCATTCAACTTTTGCGTGAGTTTTAAACAAATTTCCAATTAGCTAAATAAAATGCTAATTGATGCATGTTCTCATCCACTACTGTGATGCCAATATTAGGAGTTGAACACATCGAGTCAAGTCAGTTTCCATTTCCTTTGTCGCGCTTTGCTTTTATTGATACACCGACTTTTCCACCTAAAACTATTTTCTGATTTTTTTCTCAGTTTTCACTCAGGTGTTTTCATGTACAAATTGAAAATGCACATAAATGCATGTGAATGGAAATGTACTGACGATTTCCCCCCACTATTCCCTCTTCTAGCATTTATTTTCTGATTTCATCTGATCTTGCTCTCCACAGTGACCTACAGTATAAAGACATACCTAATAAGCCTCAATTTGATCGCCAATGTTACATATAGACCACATACTGTGCATTTGGAGTGAAGGAGATAGGGTTAAGCTTAGATGTAGGGCTCCAGATACACCAACAATAGCCAACTTGTGTTTGGTTTTTCATAATTCCCCATTAGTTTGTAGACAGGAAGATGGACTACTCAAGTTTAGATTTAATGGCCGCACCACATGCATGCTCTGAGGCTAATCTAATTGTAGGATGGTGTCACAAAAAGCCTTAAAAAATACAGTTCTCCTAACAATGTATATTAATCTATTACTGGGAAGCTTTTTAAATAAAGACTTGGGTAATGTATGCACCAGAAAGGATGCAACACACTGAATAATCTGCAGATAAAATAAGGTCATTTGAATGATGTGTGAATAAACAGAACTACAGTAGTGTGAGCCTGGGCACTCAAAACACACACAAAAGCCTATCTTATTTTTAAAGTGGTTATAAGCCTACTTCTCTAAAGACTAGGCTAAGGCGTTATAGTACAGCATATCCTCCATGTGCTCCTGTAGAAGCATGGCGGGAGGCCCAGCGGAGGGTTACATGGTTGGTTTGGCTCTCGATGTCGCCACCTGTTTAGGAAGCCAAGCTTTAGTCAAATGAGGCTCTGAGTGAGCAGAGCGTTGGGAATGAGCAGCATTTGACCGAAGCACCCTTCACGCTAAAATCACATCAGGTGAGAGGCACTCAGACACATACTCACTTGTGTAGACATTTGACGATGAATGTGCTTATATAGTAAAGCACGATTGCCTCTTTCCCAGTGGACATATGGGTCTTTTTTCATTGATGGAAAGAAGCCCTCTATGTTTATTAATCACGTTTTTTCTATGCATTTGAATTTGTTGGTCTTGAATTTGTTGCTCTTATCCAGAGCAGTGTTTGTGGGGGTTGGTGTCTTGCTTAAGACATTTAAGTTGATGAACACATTGGTCACACCTGTGTCCCTCTTTTTACATTAAGACTGCTACCTAACTTATCATTTACAGCAATGTTGAAAACATGGGCGTAAATCTGATCTAACAGTAGGGGGGGACAATAAACATAACATTTTGGAAGAGCAATTTTTTAAGGGGACACAAATAATACAGCCAATTAAACTCGTAGAGGACGTGTACACAGAGGAAAGCTTTAATACTATCATTAGTGTAGCATGGATACTGTACCATTATCCTTCTTTTCAGCGTTTCTCTTGATTCAATGAAAAATCTGACTAAATTGATCAAAATATTCTTCTTTAAAACCATGTATTTATTTTTAAGTTGTTTACAATCAAGCCACAAAAATACCTTAAAACATAATGACTTATTTTTAAAAAGTGTCCCCATATAAAAGAAATACAATGCTTTTGTACACTTGTTAAATTAGCTGATCATAATGTAAATTAGTGAGCCACTAGTAAAGCTCATCTGCTAACCCTCACAGCCACACACCTCCAAAAATATGAACTAAGCTCAACACACTTACCTGAGACTCTACACCTGACTGTCCCTGGTCTCCCTGTTCCTCAGTTCTTTCTGTCTCCTTTGCCAGTGACATAGTGACGTTAGTATTTCCATAAGCACCCATTCTTATAAAGATGTTACAAAATTGTCTTGATATGAGGACTTAATGTACTGACTTGGCGTTTGGTGTAAGCCTACTGAAAAAGGATCTTATGTCTGTTTTTCTTTTCTCTTGTCATTTTATCTGGGCAACAACAACACAAATCTTTAACGTCAGATGTCTATGACTTCATAGGTTCACCACGTGGTCATATTATAATTATGACATGATCTTGCGTCCTCCACATAAATATTAGGTTTCTTCTGGGACAGAGGATTGATTAACTGATCTGCCACTTAACTTCATATTGAGCAAAACAACTGTAGATCTTCAATATTAACCCTAATATCAGTTCACACACATAACGTTAGGATTATCGCCGTGGTAATGTTAGTTGTAGTGGGTGCATTTCTATCCAACAAGCTACTAAACAAACTAGGCTACATTTTATTAAACTAACATAGCGGACATTTTCTCATAACTAATTCATTAATTATTCAGCATAATTTCTATTTGAGAAAAGAACAACTTCATCCGATATTTAATGTGAATAAAATAGCCTTGAACCGCCTACTTACTACATACCTGTCACTACCCGATGTGACTGTGAGTCTAGCGCAGATCCTAAGGTACAGCAGGCAGTGGACCAAACCACTGTGAGGCAAGGGAGGGGGAACTCAAAATGTTTCTAAACTTGAAAAGCATTTTTTGAAGTTTGTATTGTTTTACTACTTACACAGGTATTTTAAGTATACATCATTATGTTATTTACAATACACAGCATTGTTTTAATGATATTTCTAGGGGGGGGGGACAACCCTTAGATGGGGGGGGGTCCTGACCCCCCCGACCCCCCTGGGATTTACACCCTTGGTTGAAAATACACTTCCAAAACTTGGTTGCTCACTCAAGGACTAGCTGTCTTTATCAGCTGCTTCTCCAAACTGGCGGCATGTTAACTCATCTATTATAGGTAATACACTGACTATCAATAAGTGCCTGACAACCCCCCTTAAAGAAAGGCAAACTATCCATTTGTTTACAACTGTTCAACACCTTTCACCTACAGTCTCCATGCTGCCCACATCACAATTCACAATGATTTCAAAACATTGCACATTTGAGGTAAAAACTGAAATAAACTGACTAACACAACTTAAGAAACTTTACAGCAGTGTACAAAGCCAGGACATTTTTAAGCATTCTATATTTTACTGCTGGCTGTGTATATAACTAAGGGTTCTATTTCGTATAGGCTTCGTCCTCTAAGGGCTGTCGCCATTGGGTTAATCCCTTCGTGCATGCGCAGTCATGAAGATTTTCTTTCCCGCCCTAGAGCTCAGCACGGGCTTCAACTATGTCCGCAAGTACTGTATATTACAGAAGCGGAATAGTTGCTCTGCTCACAGTTTTTCTTCTATTCTGCTAGCAGAATGAAGACTTTTACCTCCAGCGGTGTTCGCCTCTGTACCGGCTGCCGGACTGGCTATATCCTGCCGTCGGATCTCCACCCCTGCTGTGAGTCCTGCCTCGGTCCTGTTCACGCCAGGATGGCGCTCACCCCTCAGGCCTCTTGCCCGTTCTGCGCCCGCCTGCCATCTAAAGACGCTTTTCTGGTCCAGGTCGACGGTGAGGGGGATGGCAGCTGGGCAGACCGGCGGGATGACACCCTGGATCCGTCGGGAGAGGACTCCTTCGCCGTGCACGAGTCCGATGACTCGATTCCCCCAGAAGAGGGTCCTCTCCTCGGTTTTCCCTCCTCCCCACTGGTAGGACTGGACCTTGAGGCGGGTGATGACTCCCCACCGCTAAGGCTCTCATCTTGGATCTGCCAGACATTAGCAAGAAGGCAGTGGACCTTAGAGGCACAGCGATGCCGGCTGAACTTCCAGCCCCTGCTCACGGTCTCCTGAGTGGGGATATGTATGTCCAAGAGCTGCCATCCATACGAGCTCCACTCTGGCCGAGCTTTTCCGAGTTTCGGGTAGGAGTGGAGAAGGTGTTTTCCCAGCCCGGGAAGCTGAAAGCTCCAGTTTCCCGCTACCTGCCTTTAACCCGGGTTCACGGCGACACAGAGTCTGGCTTTCCTTCGGTCCTGCCTCTGGAGCAGAGCCTGGCATCCATCTTGCTTCCAAAGGCCACCTTCTTCGGCCACCAGAAGCCCACACCTCCATCCCCCCGGGACCAAGTCTGTGCTCAGGTTACTGACCGCTCGCACCAATGTGCGGCCCAGGGCCTCGCGGCACAAAATAACATTGCCTTGCTAGCCTCTGCTGTTTCTGCCATGGCCAACACACCAGGGGCGCTTCCCCCAGAGCTAGCCACGGAGATTGGCAAGGGTATGACCGCCGTCCTCACCCTGACAACAGCATCCACAGTGGCGTTGTCTTGGATAATGGCGTGGCAGACTGTGGCCCAACGCAATATCTGGCTCCACATGTCACAGCTACCCGCGGAAGTCCGACGTGAGCTCCTGGATGGCCCCATAGCCCCGATGGGCTATTTGGGCCCCGCCTACAGACAGCCACGTCCCATATGCATCAAGCAGCCGAGGAGGCGGGGAGACTACGGAGACTCGGTTCATGGAGAGTGGCACCCCCTCCTCCCCTGCAGCGGCAGCCTGCTCCACCTAGCCGGCAGGCTCCACGGGCCGGAAAACCATGCGGGCAGCCCCCACCTGGTCCAACCCGCCCCCCATGCCACCCCACAAATAGCGGCGACAGCGGCAATGATGGGCGTGGGGAACGTCTGTTTCACCCCAGTTCAGAGCGGAAAGCACAACGGCCCTTGTAAGGGCTACTTCCCTGTATCTAAAGAGCAGTTTCCCCTCAACCAAGCAGCGCTTGTTCCCTTTGAACATTACGCTGACAATAAAACAGTCGTTCCCCACACAAGCATACACCGCCCCCCCCACCGCCTTAACTGACGGTGACCGGCCACTGCTCCTACCATGGGCTGAGCGACACAACCCCACATCTCGTGCAGCAGCGGAATGGGCTCTGCGTCCCTGCTGGCCATGTCAATAAGCAGCATACAGACATGCGCACGCAGCATGGAAAAGCTTGACACACCTGGACTCATGGATGTCAAAGCTGATCACACAGGGCTATACGCTCCAGTTTGGCTCCCCCACCTCGCTTTGCCGGCGTGTTGGAAACAACCATGTCGCCTCAGGGAGAGACGCCAGAGCCAGAGGAGACAAAGGGGGCCATTTCCCCGTTCCTCCAGGAGAGGAGAACGAAGGGTTTTACTCCCATTACTTTCTCACACCGAAAAAGACGGACGGGATGCGTCCCATTCTCGACCTGTCCCAATTCAACCGGCGCATCATAGAACGTCCATTCCACGTGACTCGCAGACATCATGCCTAGGAGGCGCATCTCAGACAGCGCCGACACTGTTGAGTGAGGCGTGACAGCAGCAAGCTCAGTGTGTCCAGCCTTGGCGCTGACAGTCTAGCTCTCATGATGGTCGAGTCTATGTCCACACCCAGATAAACTATTGTCTGTGCGGGGACCAGTGAGCTCTTTTGCCAGTTTATGGCAAAGCCCAGTGTCTGCAGGTGCTGTAAAACTTCCATAGTTTGTAGCGCAGCTTTTTCCTGAGAGGGGGCCAAAACGATTAAATCGTCCAGGACTCTGATGCCTTTTTTGCGTAACAGCTGAAGCGCCGTCTCCATGCACTTGGAAAACGTGCGGGGAGCCAACGAGTACCCCAACGGCAGCCGATTGTATTTTCAGAGACTTCCACAGACGTGAACCACTCGTGTTGGCGCACACACTCCAGTACGTGCTTGACAGTTGTTGTGGCTATATTGCATGTCCCTAACGATTGTCATTGCAGCTTATTTAGCTCTACAAATGGAGACTTCCCACCTGCAGTAGGGAGTTAATTCTAAAGTGTGACGCATGTTTCCATATATGGACATACCCTGTCAAAATGGGCGTGACACATTGGGGTTCCCCAGGATAAAGGAACCACAAGAGCGCACAAAGAGACTCCATACTGCCTTTGTTCCCATTCCCTTTTCCCCGCGCAAATTAGAATTGTAAAGTAATAGGTAATAAAATGATTTTCATGCAACAAGAAAACTCTTCTCATTGGAATCTTTCCTTGTACATAACAAATTGGTGCCGAAACCTGGGACTCAAGAATCCAGTTCATAAAGAATAAAATGAGAAGACTGACTTGGAGTGAAGAGTTGTTTGAAAGAAGCTGCAGGGTAAATTCAAACCCAAGTCATGGATCCAGCGGATTTTAAGCGACTGACGATAAAACGGGGAGTGGTCCGAACTGCAACAACAAAACTCAACCAGAAGATTGATGGTGAGTTGGATAAAGAAGAACCATGCTTTACCTGTAGAGCAGTTTTAGTGGAACGGATTTCCCGCTCCCATATGCTCCCCCAAAGTGAGGGGCCCCAGGTGGGTTAAACTTGAACGTGATCTGATGCTTAGCTAGACCTTCACGTACCTGAGGCTCCATGGCAGCGAAGGTCTCTTTCAGTTCTCTTTCTGCACCTCTGAAATTCGTCGCTTGGTTGGACAGAATCTCAGATAGGGTGCTGCGACGGGCGATGAAACGTCTGAGGGCTAGCAAAAAGGCATCAGAATCAATGCTGTTGATCAGATCCAGGTGTATGCACTTCGTTGTTAGGCACTTGAAGATTAGCCCCTAGTGCTTCTCATGGTGCCGACCGACATTTACGGTGTAAGGTCCAAAGCAATCCACTCCTGTGGAGAAGAACAGTGGTTGGAAAAGCCGCAGGTGTGCCGGTGGCAAGTCTGCCATAATTGGCACTGCTGGCTTGCCTCTCCTTCTTTGGCAGTCCACACATGTCCTCTGGTGTTGCTTGATTGCTTGTCGACCCTGGAGAACCCAGTATTGGCGCCGCAGTTCGGTGAATACCTGTTCAGGCCCTGGATGCAGCAGCTTTATGTCAAATGCTTTAATGAGCAGACGTGTCATTTGGTGATTGCAGTCCAGAATAATAGGATGGATATCCTCCACGCTAGTTTGGTTGACATGCCGTAGGCGTCCTCCCACTCTCATTAGCCCAGTATGAACAATCATCTCCGGTGCCAGCATTTTCAATCGACTGTGTGATGATACAGGTCCGTTGGCTTTGAGTGCTTTCATGTCTTCTGGGAAGCTGTCAGCCTGGCATGATTGCAAGAGGTGGAGTTTTGCCTCCTGCAGCTCATACTTCTGTGCATTGGCATCTGTTCCTGCTGCCCCGTTTAAAGCCTGCTGTGTGGCCTTTACCAGTTCTGACCAGTCTGTAAACTGGGTGACATCTGGGGTTGGCAGCGACGGAGCTGACTGAGTTAGCCCACAGAAGACATCCGTTCTCAGCTCATCTGGAACCTCTGACTCACGTACACTTGGTGGAGCTGGCCATTGCTCTACTGGGCCCCAGAGGAAGGCAAGTCCTTGGCTCTAGCGGTTTGGGACTGTGAGCTCAGACAGCGTTTTGCCTCTGGTGACATCATCTGCAGGGTTGTTGGCTGAATCGACGTATTTCCAAGCACAAGGGTTAGTTAACTCCTGTATCTCTGTGACTCTGGTGCCGACGAAAACCTTGAAGCGACAGGAGTCGGATTTCAGCCAGGACAAGCCTGTCGTTGAATCAGTCCAGAGATGGATGTTCTTAAGTGGTAACGTGAGCTCCTTGTGCAGAAGGGAAGATAGTTGGGCCCCGGTTAACGCTGCACAGAGTTCAAGTCGTGGCACTGAGAATTGCCGTTTTGGAGCAACACGTGAGCGGGCCATCACAAAAGCGACATGAACCTTGCCTGTACTCACCATCACCAAGTAGGCCACAGATCCATAAGCCTGCTCAGATGCGTCACAGAAAACATGTAAATTGTATTCTGTGTCTGATGGGTCGAACTGTCGTGGTGCGTACCTCCGAGGCAATGTAATGTTTGCCAAGTCTGGTAGTTCTTTCTCCCAGTTGACCCATGCTGCCAAGAGATCAGGTGGGAGGTTGGGATCATCCCAGTCTCTCTTTTTTGCCCATAACTTCTGGATTAGAACCTTCGCCCGTGTAGTGTATGGGATAATCACACCTAAGGGATCGTACTGGGTGGCCAACACACGGTACATAGTGTGCATGGTAGGCGCTAATGTCTCTAGCGGTCTGATCTTGTAGCCAAGCCTATCAGAAAGACAGTGCTAACTCAGTCGCAGAGCCGGTTCTTGTGGGTCGGAGTGCTTCTCCAGAATTGGATTTGGAATTGGATTTAGCCTCAGCAGGGAGATGAGAGACAACTGACGAATCATTACTTGCCCATTGACGGATCTCGAACCCACCATTTTCCAGCAGGTTGCGGATTTTGTCCACCAGACGTGTAGCAGCTGCAACAGTGGAAAGGCTCCAGAGACAGTTGTCGACGTAGAATGACTCTTCTAGAGCCTGCACAACGTCCTCATTTCCAGATGCATGATCCTTCACATGGTTTTGAAGTGCGAAGGTAGCACAACAGGGGCTGCTGGTCGTGCCGAACGGCAGGACTTTCCACTGGTAGACGTCTGGGGGCTCATTCCGTCTTAGGTTCCTCCAGGCGAAACGCACCAGGGATTGGTCCTCGTGTAACAGGCACACCTGGTGGAACATCGCCTTAATGTCGCCGCTCACTGCCACAGAGTGCTCTCTGAACCTCAAGAGCACCCCAAGCAGTGACAGACTAAGAGCTGGACCTGGAGTGAGTTGGCCATTGAGGGATAGTCCCTGATAAGTGAAGGAGCAATTAAACACAAGCCTGTGTTTTCCGTTGTGTTCAACCAAGTGATGTGGCATAAACCACGACTCACGTGTCTGGGTAATCTCCTCTCGACTGAGCTTTTGGATGCACCCTGCATCAATTAGCTTCTTTATCTCTGCCTCGTTGATGAGAGCTTTGGCCGGGTCGCCTGCCAGTCTCCTTTCCATACGTCGCAGAGTCTGCATCACAACGTCAACATGTGCTCTCAGTAGAGGTGCATTTTTGATACGCAGCAATGGCATAGCATATCTCAAAGTGTCACCTTCCTTCACACGAATTGTGCGCTCCTCCAGGAGATTAACAGCCTCTTGGTCCTGACGTGACCGTGTTGCCATTTTCTCGCTCCTAAAGGGCAGGACATCGAGCTGCCACAAACGCTCCTCGTGTTGATAAAGGTCATTGGGAGCTAGTCTAAAGCAGGTAAAGTAGCAGTTGGTTGGCACTTGATGAGGCATGAGTCCGTCAGGCCCCTGGAGAGTCCAGCCAAGCTCTGTGTGTACTGCTGCTGGTCCGCCACTAGGGCTGAGACGTACAGGTTCCTTGGCCACGATCAGGTGCGTGTTAGCGGCTCTGATGAGGAGAAGTGGCTGCACTTTGCTGAAGGGCTGGATTGGGATTCCTCTCAGGTGGCGGTAGCGCCTCTGCAAAGCAGGCACTGGGTACGACTGTTCAGCCAATGTCAGGCGGTTAACAGAGAATGCCCCTATGATGGCATGTCCTTTGTCAGGTTGAGCCGGTGATGCTATGTGGAAACTGACAGATGACCCCTTGATGTGAGCAATGTCCTGTCTTATTGTTCTCAGGGCCATGGACTCAAGTTCTCCCGCAAGCCCAAGATGGTGTGTTGCCTCTGTGAGAATGATGGTACATTCGGCGCCATCATCCAGAATTGCATAAGTATGCAATGATTTCTTTCCATTACTCACAATGACGGGAACGACCTTCAGATAGACTGGGACGATGAGGTAGACACCTGAACTTGGTTTAGCGATGACGTGCAGTACATAAAGGTGAATCTCCTGACATTCACTGCATGGTTTCTTTAGTGTACATGTGCCAGGCTCATGGCCGGTGCGACCACACTTACAACATCTTCTACCCTCTGTAATCCACGTCTCTATCTGATCTGCTGTCCGGGTCACAATCGTCGGGCATTGCGAAAGATAGTGATCGTTACTCTTACAGAAGAGGCAGACTCTTAGTCTGTATTTCTTTGTTTTCAGCATTGGGGGTGCTGATACCGTAAGCGGTATAGGCTCAGCCTGGGAGGTGTCACTACCATGGTAGATGGTCACTGGCTGAGTCCTTTGCTTTGGTGAAGCTGCATTCTTGTCCCTTTTCGCCATTAACGGCTTCTCGGTTTGGTTTCGTTGACACAATTTGGATGACAGCCGTTGAGCTTCAGCCTTCACCTTCAACTACCCTGCAAGGTCTCTGAGATTGTAAGGATTAAGGCCCTGTGTTCGCAGTCGACCCCATACTTGCAGATGCTCTATGAAGCTGTCCCTCAGATTTCTTGGAAGCTTACTGAGGAGCCTATCCACATGGCCTGTTGACGTCAACTCCAGTCCATTTGGGCCCTCTAGAGAGGTGAGCATCCCTACCAACAAGTCAACACGTAGGGCGAAACTTTGTAAGGCTTTGAAGTCCCCTGCTTTGACTTCAGGTGAATTCAAGATTGCAGCAATTTCCCCTTGAGCGAGCTGATGAGGCTGTCCATATTCCTGCTGTAGGGCCTGCATTGCTGCAGTGTAGGGTTGAGCATGATGGCAGCAAGCTTGTGCAATTAGGCGGGCTTCTTCCAGCACCAGCTGCTCCATGAGAACCCTATACTTGTAATGTTCCGACAGCTCAGCATGTGGGTTCAGGAGATGATCCAGTGCCATTTTCAGATCTGTAAACTCCCTTTCACTATCGTTCGTTAACTTCGGAAGTGCCGGTATTGGAACAGGCTGCATAGGCAAAGGAGGTGCAGTAGTGAATGACTGTAACATTGGCTGCGGAACTGTTGAACACTGCGAAAGTGGAGGATAAGACAGATGATAGGAAAGCTGCGTAACGGCTGAGTAACTGCCTGAGCTGGGGGATAGGATGGCGCTAATCCACTGGCTACATTGTTCGGTAGGGTGTATGGCGCTGATGACCATGTAGGTGGTAGCTGACTAACCTACTGTGCAGCTGCTGTTGGTGCGCCGTAGTTTAGGTGTGAAGTGGCTGATGCTGGTAGGAAGCCTGGCTGTGTAGATACTGCCCATCCTGACTGACACCTGTAGGTGCAACAACTACTGGCATCGACTGTGTTAACACTGAAGATGTAGGGGCAGGTTGCGGTATTTGGTATGCCGGTATTGTACTTGAAGGCAGCTGGAGATTTTGACTAGTTATGGGCATCTGTTGTATGATGGGCTGTGACCAACTGGTGTATGTTGTCTGTGGGACATATTGAGAGCCATCTGCTGCTGGAGCTAAAGCCTGAGGTGATGTATAGCTCGTCTGTGACACTAGTGGATACGCTGGAGACAGTGTGGACACAGGCGGCCCTGGCCGCAATGCAGAAGGTGGGACATAATCCCAAGCAATATTACTCACTTGTGTTGATCTGGGAATATAGGCAGGTGTGTGGGAGCTATGCAGAAGTGCGTGGAATTTGATAGAGCCAACAGATAGGGAGCCGTCCTCCTCTGAATCTGCTTCACTTCCGTGCTGCCCTTCCTCTGGTCGGAAATGCTGAAGTCCTAAACCTCCACTCAGCTGACTAGAGAGAGCTGACAGTTCTGCTTTGCCTACTACTTCCTGTGGTCTCTGATCCAATCTCATCTGGTGCCCGAGCACTGCTGGTAACTGGTCACCTATCAGAGAGTATGCTGGTTCTCCGCTTGATGACCGCAGTTCTGGAGTGCTGGCACTAAGAGGTTTAGACCTGAGCAAGGCTTGAGGTCGGTTCACCTGATAATCTTGCAGGTGCGCAGGAAGATGTCTGCTCCGTCTTTGTCCGAGTATTGTCGGTATAACTGTTGCTGTTTCCTTTTCTGCCATTCTGTTCCACTGTAGGTGAAGATATCCGACTCGAAGGACCAATGTCAGAATTATTAGCAGGATGGATATGTATATCTGTAACAGCTGTAGGCCGACTCCTCATCTACAATGGGTCTCCGGTTAGAGAGAGACACAGGGGGCAGAGATCTTGATTCCACTTAAACTTTACTGGTGTTCAGAATCTGGTACAGTGGTTTGAACAGTAGGAACAGCTTCCTGTCTATATAGGAAGGTAGTATGAAACCTGTATGGTATATATGTATGTACGTATGGTATCTGAAACAATAAATCAGAATAGAAAACAATAGTGAGTCAATATGACAGTAAAATGAATGTATGTCATATATGGCAAATGAATATAAAACTGTCACATTAGCATCAACTATCTTAATATACTATACTCACAGATTAGCAGCTCACAGCGTTAGCATTAGCACGTTAGCATTAGCTTAATAACAGCGATGTAGAAACAGTATTAAATCTACTCATAAATATGAACAACAATCAAACTCTCTAAATCGTCCTTAAACACAGTAAAGCTCTGCCACAGAACATCAAAGTAACTGAAACATGGGTTCTGGTTATCTAACAAACTTACATGTGCTCATTCACGCATACAATGTTCATTCCTTGGCTGTACCGAGTGGAATAACTCACTACGAAATATCAACGCAGTGGTAAAGGACCCCAGTCCTTACTTAGTTGTCCGGCCTAATGCCTGTCCATTTATCTAACTAATACTACCACCTAGTGGGAATAGTGGGAATTCAGTACAGGCACACTGTACAGAGTTTTCGTTTTAATTACGTTTGAACTGATTCCAAACTTTGGACACTTTCTGTCGTTTCTCCAGCCTGTCAGTTTTGTAATCAGTCTTCATGGCATGTGTCGCCAGCAGCGTCAGCCCGGTGTGCGACAGTAATAATCCTCCATGTGTAACAGGCTGGAAATGCGAGATAGAAATGATCACTCAGACAACGATTTTCGGTTCGGTTTTCTCTCTGGTAGCTCCACCGAGAATTGTTGTATTTAAAATAAATACAAAAAGATATTTGAATGCACAATTACAACAATTATTCGCTTTCAGGTGAACATTAACAAAAATAGTAAAAATAGTAAAAACAAAAGCTTACATATACACTCTTAAATATACTTTAAATAACCAAAACATTATTTAAACATATAAATTTCTCTGTAAAGTCTTTCTTACTTCAAATGAACAGTTTCCAAAAATAGCAACACAATACACGGTCATTTTTATTACACACATTCATTTAACCTTTCAGGCTCTGTGTGCGCCAGTAGTTTAGAGTCTGTGCATACATACACCACGTGTACCTTTCATGTCCCACCTGTGCCAATCTGTAATGGCCGCTTGGAGTCACGTTAGACACTTAACATGAATATACAGCTTCTAACACAGCTAAAACAAAACCAAAATGCACAAAGAATTTCGCTAACATATTTCTTACAGTTTAAGCACATAAACATTCATTTTCATACCTGAAAATGCGAGATAGAAATGATCACTCAGACAACGATGTTTTCTCTCCGGTAGCTCCACTGAGAATGAGGCATCGCGCTGAGAGCTCCCGCTTCCGACCTTGCAGACATAACTAATCAATCACGGATCAGTTTTCTCAAAACGGTTAAACTAACAGATCACAAATCCGAAATCTTTAACAGGTAGCTACAGCCTACATATACAAATGTTCTCAAACAGTATTTACTATGTTAAACATTTTAGAAACGCTTTTTACCTCATTGAAAAAAAGTTTACCTCCTTGAAAGGACCAACAGTTTAACAAGCTTTTTGTGTTTACATTTACTTTTATGAATTTACTTTACTATGAGCTCTTTGATCTTTGACTCAACAATTTCAAAATTGTGTATCAAATCACTCTATCACACGTGAAGAAACACCATGAGCGATATGTTGGTAACATTAATTAAACGAAGCTTTGAGGCAAATCATTTTGCATCAACGATTTTTAGTAATTAAATTATTCGACTTAGTCGAGAAATTGTTTCAGCCCTACTTGAAAGTAATAACGAGATGACATATTATTTATAGCAAGCTAACTGGTCGGGTGGACTGCACGGCAGCGCAAGCTTGCAAACAAATATCTTTGTGTTCAGGCTTCTTCCACACCCTCAGAGCGGGTGTTCTCAACAGCTGGGGACACACTGAGTGTTGGGCTCTTACCTGAAAGAGTTGACATGCTAGTAAAAGAATTACACGAGAACTACTTAGTAGTAGCAGAAGCAGTAGTTTGATCTATGTTTGAGCTTGACTGAGTGTGTGTGTTTTTTTTAAATGTTTACTGTCCATTGTTCATATGTTCATATTTTTACGAAGGGGATAACATGTTCATATGTGGGGTGGGGAGGGTGTTTGTATTGTGTTTAAATAAAATGTTTAAACTGAGAAGTTGTGAGTTTTTTTTAACTGTAATAAAATGTTGTAGTTGTTACAACCAGGCGTTACAGTTTCAGTAAGAGTAAGGTACCGAAAAAAGTACCGCTGAATACCAAGACCGAGCACCGGTAATGATATTGGTTCAGATGCGAAAGGTACCCAACCCTAGTAAGCCCCCACACCAGAGACGGTTTAGAACCGAGACGCCCCAACTCAGAGTAGTTTCCTGTATCTGTGTCACCTGGGCTCCGCCATGGCTCTTTAGGAGACTAGCGGCAGGTCAGAGTGTATTGATTCCAACGGGAGAAGTGAATGTGAAGCGATTATGAGCGATTCTTTCGCCCCATAGTCACCAAAGTATATATTGGACCCATTTTTCACAAGCCACATATCTCCAGAACATTTTGACATTAAAATGTCATTTTTCAGACAAGGGGAAAATTTACTTTGTTTGAGACCTGTTTCTGTCTCAGGATCAAACTCTCGCGAGATCTGGCAACACAGAGAAGCTAACGTCCGCTAACGTCCGCTAACCTTCATGAACACCCTAACAAAACTAATCTCTGTGATGCTAGATATGTCTTTTAGCTGTGTAAATATCTAACGTTAGCAAAAGAACATTAATACATTATTTAAATATAACTTTTCATCCAACCACACTACGGTCACTACACGTTCAAATGAGGCCACGCCCCTTTAGGAGACAGGAAGTGTGTACTGTTTCATACCATTGGCGCTGCTTGAAATACGCTATCTTTAGTTTAAAGGATCTTTGACCACACTCCTCTAACGGGGTCTCTAAGGTTGCCGCTTATAAACAAAACAAATTATTGAATGACTGAGATTGAAATACACCATATCAGTCTTCATCTGAACCTGTACCTTCATGACCTTCTCATTGGCAGTGGCTGGTCTCCTTACCTTGCCTACATAGGGCAATCAGAATCACAATTTATAGACCCTTGGCTCCACCTCTGCCTGTCAGTGACCCCATTTAATCGCGAAAGTCAAGAGGTCATTAAATCTCCTGCTGCTACAGTACCGGGGAGGCGGACATCAATGGGGAGGGACTCCCCAGGCACCTATTTTCCCTTTAGCTGATTAAAAATGACACCATACCTTTTCATCATGCGCAGCTCTTTTAGGAGAGAGGGATTTGATTACTAGGTGTTGGGCCTGTTTAATATTGCTCAATTAATATAATGTGAAGGGGAAAATCAGCTAGAGTAAGATAAATAAAAAGCCTTCCATCTCAATGAGTTAAATAACATTTGAAAAATGTAGCATCTGCTTTTAAAATTACTGCCGGAATGAAAGCAGAAGTAGAGCTTATTTGTTTTCTCAAGGCCTTTCTTTCTAGAATAAAACAATACAGTGGTGAAATGATTCAGCAGTAAACACACTGAAGAAATATTTCATTAAAAATGTATATGAAGTGTCATTATGACATTAGATTATCTACTATTTGAAAGGAGTTGGGTTGGTGTGATGTATTGTGGGTTAAACTTAAAGTTTTCTGTAACTCTCAGTTCTTCAATCAAACACGTGTCAAACTCAAGGCCCTCAGGTCAAATCTGGCCCCTCGCAAATTCTGATCCAGCCCGCATATCAACAATAAATTTTGGCCTGCCTAGTTGTGCAGTGTGCACCAAACCAACAAGATGGGAAACTGTTTTTCAAACTGCAATTACGTAACACTCAAACCAGAATTTGTATTATATCATTAATGTTGTTTAGAAAATAAATAGTCCACAATATTTTATTACCATAAACAAATGTCCATTTTACCACTAAAATCAAACTATCAACGAAAAGAAAAAAGAAAGCTGACATCATCACATTACCACCAACTGAGTGGTGATTGACAGGTGTTCTCTGGAATGTGCATCGCAGCAACAAAGATGGTAAACCAAAGAACCTTGGGGCTTATAATTTTACATTTTTGAAGAAAAAAATACTGACTCATACATTTCAAGCAGGCTTGTAATCATCAAAGGTGTTGCACATGTTTTAACTATGTTGTGACATTCAAGCCTTCAAATGCAACGGGGGAAATAAATCAAAATGGTGAGAAAAGATCAGGGTGCAGAGATGATTGTAGATGATTTTACTATTAGTCATCAGTAGAGGGCACTGTGAGCTTTTTGGTCAGTTTGCCCCACCTGCCCACCTCCCCCCCAACACAATCCTGCAAGTAGACCAGTCCCTGCCTGGTGTGCTGTCTGTTGGTGTAGGAAATTTAAACAAAGAGGGTTAATATCAATCAGTGTGTGTGTGTAAACACACGCATAACTCACTTGAGTAATGAAGCGGCAGTGAGTCAGCCGTTTTCCTGTATGGGGATAATGGTGTGTGTGTGTGTGTGTGTGTGTGTGTGTGTGTGTGTGTGTGTGTGTGTGTGTGTGTGTGTGTGTGAAGGGGTAATGCGAGAGACGAGGGTAGCCTACAATAAGAGTGTAGGCATGCTGTGTGCTGTACAAAGAAAGAAAGAGGAGACTGGCGAATGGCCTCAGACAGATTTGTAAGCAGAGTTGCTGGAACTGGGTTTGCTTACACAATCCCTCTATAAATACATGTGTGAAGCTGAAGACAAAACAGAAATACTTTGCAGTCAAATTGTCTCATTTTTTTGGACCTTTAAGAAAAAAGCTTGCACTTTAAATCGAAGTACAGCTCAAACGTTTGGTTTGAGAAGGTCTTTCTCATCAGTGATCTCATCAGGAGTTTCATCATTGCTACATCTTAAAAAGTAGTGTGACTAATTATCAAACAGAAATTGGAAAAAAGCATTCAACATACTCTAGAAGGGATGTCCCGATCAGCTTTTTTGGCCCCCGATTCCGATCCGATTTTTTAATTATTGAATATTTACAGATACCGAGTCCCGATCCGATACTTGCATTTGATCAGATAATAGGGCTGCACACCGTTTTTTGTTTACAGAAACAAATAAACTAAACTAAACAAAGTAAACAAAGTAACTAAAAGATGTCTTAAGTAATGCTGGGCGATATGACCAAAAATTTGTACTGTAGCTCCGCTGTCAGCTTGTTTCAGTGTTTGGCTCCTCTCTTGAGCACACGTTGTTCTGCTGTATCGCTGGTCTTTCTTCATCCTCTATCTCTCTTCTCTGTTCTTGAATGTGCAGTAGCGACCCAAGACTCTCCCAGACTGTTTTGCTACCTGGCTAACTAGCAGCTATAATGTTACCATGCCATTCGGTGGTGTAAAATTAGTAAATGTACAATTATTAGAGTTACAAATTGTTTATCCTCCTGAGACCCAGCCCATTAACTTATGTCCACTGTAGTTTCATCCCTCTTCTTGGAATCTTTTGTGCAAGTCTCTTAATTCCTGATGTACTGTACAGAGGACATCCTGGGCTTTTCAGTGGTATGTCATTTGATTGGCTGGGAGGCCGGGAACCGCCTCTATCTTTCATTTCAAAATGGACGGCATAGGAACAAGCACATTTTATGGAAAGATGAGAGGTGAGTCAAATATTGTTTGTCTATGGTTTTGTTACTATGATAATCATATATTTTCTTGTTCATGAAGGTGTTAGGAATCATATATTTAGTTCTGATAGCAACTAAATTATGTATCTTTTGAAAAATTTGCCATTTTATGAATGTCAGTTATAGTGGACATCAGGACTATCTTCATGTAAATAATGACTCCACATTAGGAAAACAGTAGGAAACAGAACTGAAGCAGAAAGAATTCTTTATCAAATATTTGAGATTCAGATTTGGAGTTGTCAGATGATGAGAGATGAGGATGAGTTTCAACCAGTGATAGAAGACAGTGATGAGGAAGAGGAAGACGATGCAGAAGGCTCAGTTGAAGGGACAGATGTAGACACAGACACAGATACAGACAGGGATGAGCAGGAAACTTGTCGCCCTCTGTGGGCCAGGAGTAACATGTTTGATGCAGTTCCACAATTTTAAATTCAGCTGCATTGAGTATGTAAACTGTTATTACTTATCATTTATTATTCTTTTTTCCTTCATATCAGATTTGCACCTGTGTTACCTGGGCTTCCTGTGTGTTAAGATGACCCTACAACACGTGCAGACTGGAGTCCAATTGAATAATTTTCACAGTACATTGACAACAAGGTCTTTGAAGATTTGGCAACATACACAAATCAAAGAGAGCTGCAAAGCAGAGTAGTGTGAATGAACACCACGCCACAAGAAATAAAAATCTTCTTTGGCATTTCAGTTCACATGGCCTGGCTTGGCTATCCCAGAATTAAAATGTTTTGGGCCAAAAAAACTAAAGTGCCAGTCATAAGTAGCAAAATGACTAGGGATAGATTCTTCAGGATAAGAAACTCCCTCAAGATTGTCAATGACCTGGCTGTAACAGAAGAAACAAAGAAGGCAGATATTCTTTGGAAAGTCAGGTCAATACTCGATCGTGTGCGGCAAGGCTGTCTCAGCCTTGCAAAGCCAGAAAGGGTCTGCATTGATGAGCAAATCATCCCATTCACAGGCCGTTGTCCAGTCAGGCAATATGTTCCAGGCAAGCCAAACCCTACTGGCCTAAAGGTCTTTGTCCTTGCATCCACAAATAGTCTGATGCTTGATTTTGAAGTCTACCAAGGGAAGAATACCTTTACAATCCAAAGGTTAGGAGGAGTTGGAGCTGCAGCAGTTCTACGCATGGTTGAATCTGTTCCAACAGGAAGCCACATATTCTTCAACAGGTACTTCACAACCATAGATCTGTTGGACGCATTGCTGGCAAAGGGCCTTCCTGCAACTGGAACTATAATGAAGAACTGTGTCCCAAAGCTGTGCCAGCTGCCAGTAGACAAACAGTTGAAAAAAGAGGGGAGAGGAACATCAGTGTCAGTGACCAGAAAGAGTCCTGAGCTGGCCATCACAAAATGGTTCGACAACAAACCAGTGCTCATGGTATCCACTGTACATGGGAAAGACCCAGAAGACATCTGTACCAGATGGTCCAAGAAAGAAAAGCACCTGGTCCAGGTTAAAAGACC
The DNA here is from genome assembly GCF_031162955.1 of Sander vitreus. Taxonomy (NCBI): domain Eukaryota; kingdom Metazoa; phylum Chordata; class Actinopteri; order Perciformes; family Percidae; genus Sander; species Sander vitreus. The sequence continues at coordinate 11,431,560 of NC_135863.1, forward strand.
AGCAGTAATTAAGCAGTATAATGACAACATGGGTGGCGTGGATCTTTGTGATCGCATGCTTAGCTTCTATCGTATGTCAAGCAGGACCAAGAAATGGACATTGCGCGTGATCAGTCACTTCTTTGATGTTGCCATCACAAACTCCTGGATACAATACAAGTCTGACAGCAAAGTTCTGCACAGACCATCCAAGAACACACATCAGTACCTGGACTTCAAATTACTCCTAGCTGAGGAGCTGTTGGAGATTCAGGAACTGGATAACAGCTGTGAAGAGAGTGAGGATGAATATGAGCCACCATCTAAAATGAGGATCCCAAAACCAGAGCCATCTGTGCGCAGACTAAGAGCCATGCACATGCCTGAGATGATGGATACCAAGCATGCAGAAAGATGCAGAAATAAGGGCTGCAAGAGCAAGACGTACATGAGATGTACCAAATGCAAGATGTTCTTCTGCATTACCAAAAAGAGAAATTGCTTCCAGGACTATCACCACTAATAAAGAAAATACTAAGAACAAAATGAAGAGTGAAGGAAAAAACTAGATTGGATTCAGTTTGACAGAAGGAAAAAATCCCCCAAAAAATCTGTTACACATTAGTTCTATGTTCATTGTTCAAATAACACTAAAAGGATTCAAGGGGCCCAATCAAAGGATACGGACATAAGAAAGTGTTAAGCTTTAATGGTAAGGCTATCCTTGCAAAATGTAAGGAAAATAATAAATGTGTCTATTGTATAATCAAAATGTCTGTATTCTTGGATAATAATCAATCTACAGTCCAAAATGTATATATTCTTAGTTCATAAAAACTCTATAATCTAGTAAAATTTGTATCTACCAAATGTGTCTCTTTTCGTACTCAAATGATCCTGTTGTCCACTACAGTGGACATGCTGTAAAATACAAAATTAAAATGTGTAAATTGTAGGATGTTTTTTTTTTAACCCTAAACAGGTATGGAATCACAAAAAAATATGATTAGGAAAAACTTATTTTCCTTGGTTCTCAGGAGGTTATGTCACAAATTGTTGTGTGCCATGGTGTTTTACCCTGTTAAAGAGAGTTGTGGGTTATTAATTGTTGTGTTATAAAGTTACCAAACTACTATCAACTACCATGAATAAAAAGGGCACACAGTTAACAGGGGTCTCGTTCTTAATTCAATCGCCAGACTTTTTTTACATGTTGCCAAGGGCCGGCAAGCTACGAGACACTCTGAAGAGACACTGGTGAGATGCCGAGGGTCCATCTTAGTTTGAAAGTGCCGGCATCCAGGCGTGGTGCGTCTGTGGCGCAGGGCGTGTGTGATTAAAGGCGGCAGTCACTGCAAGCTGTAAATGATAGGAGTAAGGTAAACGGAGTGAATGCCGATCCCCAATCATTTAAAAAATGCCCATATCAGCTCAGATCCGATACTTGTGATCGGGATCGGGACATCCCTATACTCTATATATATAGATTTTGTTAGTATTTTACATATTAATAGATAAAGACAATACTGTGTAAAAAATGATTTTTCCCCCTCAGCAAGTGTAGCTCATTTTAATTAGAAAATCTGATAGCGTCAACCAATCAGCATCCAGCATTGTGATTGACTACAGCTTAATTAATGCTTGCTCGTTTGACCCGCGCGAGTGTCTCTGGACCGAAATGACACATTTTCAACTGACAGGAATGTCACAGGGCATAATTGTCAAATACACCTAGAAATTATTAATGTCATAGGAAACATCAATCACACAGCATGGATCGTTCATTGCCATAGTGATACTTGTCACTTTGTAACACAGTCTAAGCAAGGAACAAACATGGAAGGTGGAGAGGAGAGATTGTAAAAAAAACATTTATCATCAATTTATATGACTCACTAATAAGTGAGACCACATCCGCCAGACCATAAGTGGCAGGTTGGAAGAGAGTGAGTGATCACTGCACTTAATCTTTTCTCTGTCTTTCTACTTACTGTCACTTAGTTATAAATGTGGAACAAATTATTTGTTTTTTGGAGAGAACTGTCAAGAGTTTTCACCACAAATATATAAGCATCAGTTTTTAAATTAATTCCATGAATACCCTTCCAAATCCATCACCTGCTTCTGCAGAAACATTTTGAATCACCCTGAGCTGTGCCATACATGAATAAAAACACATTAAAACGTAATGATACAGGACCATTAGCAACAGCAGACTCAAGCTATCAGCTTGTGAAACAACTACACACTGTATGCTCCTGTAGTAGCCATTAGTCAATGTGATCCCAACTTCTTGTGTTTTAGTTATAAGTTTGCTTGTGAAACACTACACTACCCACAAGCTTTAGTGAGGTCTCACCATTTGGAGATGCTGTTGTTGCCATAGAAATGTTTAAGTTGGCAGCCAGGCCAATCGGGGGAGTCGATTTTCTACTGGAACAGATTACTTATGGTATAGCCTATGTAATCCACCATCCACCTTGTCACAGGCGAGATCATCAAGCTGAACATTAGTCGCACATTATTACATTAGGTAAATGGCATAAACATATGTTTGTCAAGTCAACCATATCACAAAGGGATATGAAGCAGTATAAAGCAAAATCCTAGCAGCACTAAGGCAGCTTTAAGAAAGAAAAAACTAAAATCTCAAAGTGGGTGAAAGAAGGAGACGGATATCAGATACACAAAGACGGAGCTGTATGTTTTTAATTTACTGTGTAATCACACAACTGATTAGGAAAGTGCAAATTAGACACACGCCTACATCATATCTGATTCCTGGTTTGTGTGAGAAGGTGGATCTGCTGGGCATCCTAATTATCTCACTGTACATTCAATTACAGTCGCACACAAATGACATCAAGAATACAACCCAGCATGAGCCGCCTGCCTTCTCCGCATGCAAACAGGCTCCTCCTTCTCCTCATACCCCCATATCCTTTTATTCCCTTCCTCTTCTGACTCCTTTTTGGTGTTTCCGCACTAAAATGTTGGACTGTTGTCTGAAAACAACTTGCTTTCGTTTTTTCTGCGCCAACACTTTTTGATCTCACCAACAGAGGTGGAAAATACATAAGCAGAGAAAACACCCTCAATCAATTCAATTCAATTCAATTCAGTTTTATTTATTGTATCAAATCATAACAAGAGTTATCTCGAGAGACTTTACAGATAGAGTAGGACTAGACCACACTCTATAATTTACAAAGCCCCAACAATTACAATAATTCCCTCAAGAGCAAGCATTAGCGGTAGCTATTGCGACAGTGGCGAGGAAAAACTCCTTTTCGGGAAGAAACCTCGGACAGACCCAGACTCTTGATAGGCGGTGTCTGACGGTGCCGGTTGGGGGTGTGATGAACAGTGGTAGTAATAGTCACAATAAAGATAATGGAACAGTGACTACAATGGTAGTCGTAGTAGTTCATGTCATAGTAGGGCACAGCAGGGCGTTACGGGGTGTAATGTGGCACAGCACAGTATGGGTGGACGCAGTAGGACGCAGCAGGACGCAGCCGGACACTACAGGGAATCGCAGAGCGTAGCAGGGTGTAGCAGGTCCCCAGCGACAGCTGCACCCAAGACCCAGGTCTTGGTGCCACCCTAATCCAAGGCGATATTCTGGGTGAAGAAGAAACATAAGGACTCCGGGGAGTAAACTCCCCAGAGCTAGGTTAGTAACAAGCATTTCTGGGAGAAGAATGCACATAAAAGGAACAAATGAAAGGAGAGATGAAAGAGCAGCTCATTGTGTCATAGGGAGGAAGGAAAATCCCCAGCAGTCTAGAATTATAATAGCATAACTAAGAGAGGCAAGCTAAAGAGAGGTGCCGGGTCGGGCTTGAACTCTCCCCTTCCGGAACCGGCTGTACTTCCTGCCTCCCTCTACTCTCACTATATTATTGATTATATGATAGGTAAATCTGATGACTATGAGGAGAAGCAGAGGGAAGCTGGGGTGCTGTGTCTGTAGCTATACACCCTGCCCCGCCGGTCTAGGCATACGCTGCAACTCCTCACTCCCTAACTATAAGCGTTCGTTTGGGGAGATTGTTTTTGAGGAACATTGTTGTTTTGCCGATCCAGGCAGTGTAGGCCACCGGACCGTCTGACTACTGCATCCCTCAGAAGCTTTCGCCGCGCGGTAGCAATTCTCTTCTGTGACGACGGCTGGTCAGTCGGCGTTGAAGGGGGGCGAGCCCGGCGAACCGCATCGGCCGCTACCGGTTCCGACTCCGGCAAGGATCCCGTTCTCTTCTACCCTGTCCTATGCATATACACACACACACACACACACACACACACACACACACACACACACACACACACACACACTCGGGCAGCTCACATGCATGATGCACACAAATATATTCACCCAGATGTATGCATGTATGTATGCATGTATGCAAAAATTGCACACATGCACTCTGCTCATTCGTAAGCGAGCTTGTCAAACATACACACACACACACACTCTCCCGACACACAACAAGGTTGTTCTCAGCGTGTGTTCTCTCTCCAGGGTACGCATGATAGCAACTGATGTAGCCAGCAATTTATATCGCTGAAGGAGGCGTATGAAAAATACAGATGATATCCTGCAAAGGGGGTTTCAAGAGTGGAAGAACGGTGGGGGATGAGGAAGAGTGGGGCAGACGTAGCCTGATGTAAGGCCATAGTGTCATTCAACCGATGACTCAAGAGACATTTGCAGTAGAGTGCTTTAAACGTGTTTTCTCTCTGCATTTTCCAAACTCCTGTGGTAAGGGCTCAGCCAGATACTGCGTTGCAATGTATTCCGTTAAAGTTGAAGTTAACCATGCAGTGACTAGAGATGGCGATTACATTTTTTATTTTTTTCCTGTCTTGGCAAACATTTGTCCTCTGTTAGCACTAGACAGGTAACCCCATCAGCTCCAGGAGTCCAGATCTGTTACTGAACTCCCTGTGGAGTGTGGGCAAGAGAAAAGAAAATAATGTATACTTTAGGTTTGCAAGCAAAACAAGAGGAACAGAGGGAATGAGACTGTGTCGTCCTCCGATGGTCCTATGCAGTACAAGGCTAAGCTGGGAGCAGTTTCTACATGGCAGACAAGTGGTGTCTTAACCCATCTCCTTTCCCTAAACATCTGTCCTGTCTTACATACGTAAGCACTCCGTCGATCACCCCCACCGCCACCGGGTTTGAACAAAAGAAATGCGTTGTTTGTAACTGCCCTCCAGAACGACACATCAAATCATTTTTACTGCTCTGACGCCCTTATTGGCAGGATCACATAATTTCTCTGTGCCTTCATACACTGTTACAAATCACTGTTGGATTAATGTCAGTATATGATCTGACAACTCTATGGTTTTGTTAGGTACAGCTAAGTTACTGCTAATGCAAACCGAGCAACCTGCTGCTTCATTTCTGACAAAATAGTTGCTCAACAAGTGTTGCTGTTACCACGCTAACCACAGGTGTCGCCAAATCGAGTACTGAAATCATGAGGATTATACAATTTTAATATCTTTAAAATGTTGATGATGTTTACAACAGTTTGTCTTTTACTATTTGCCTTTGAATAATTAATGTACACTTGCATTAAATAGAAAAGGAGTCATGTCTAGATAAATCCCTGACTACAGTTTTAGAAAATCAGTCTGTTAAACCTAAAATATGAATTCCTTTGTAGCTTTTTGTTATATTCTTTGGTAAAATAAAAATAAATTACCATTATAAGACAATAGTGTAACCCATAGTTTCCCCAACCTTTGAAAAGATCGGTATGACTATTCTAACTGTAAAAGAATAAAATTCCGGAAATAAATGGATCTGTGTGGGGATAATTTAACGTGTAAATGATGTGTTTTATTTTTAACTAATATGTTCATTTTATTAAAATTACTTACATACTTACTTACATTGTTACCTTTTATTTTGAAATAGTAACGTGTTCAATTTTAAAATTGTAACTTGAAAACTTGTGGCACTTTTTATAGTATAAACACTGTATATGTTCTAATTTCTCTCTACACTGCAAACCTCAGCCCTGTGCTGAGGCAGATCCAGTCAGAGGGAAAATGCTGCAGCACACTCTTTATTATAATCTACTACGAAGCAATTCCATTAATTACAATCAATACACAATTATTCCACAGGCAGGGGGAATATCTTGTTTATGTCCAATCATTATTTCTGTAATAGTTCCGGTCAACCTGTGGCTGGGCTGCGGAGAGAAGAGGGTAACGGGGAATGTCAAGGGTTGATAGACTGACTGACAGCTGGCTTGGTAGCACTACGATGGGAACCGGAGTGGTAGATTTTGAGGGCGTAGAGTGTTTCCCACAGGTTGAGAATTGACTTGTGGTGGTGGGTGCTCGATGGTGTTTTTTGCCTCTAACGACGTCTTCCAGACAGCTAACCCTAACCTTAACCCTAAACATAACCATTGCCGCGCTGCCTGGGAGGAGACGTTGGGGGCAAAAAACACCAAAGACCGTGGTGGGTGGCGCAGGATGTGATGGCGTAGCGTGTGATGGCTGGGTTCAGTAATAAACTGTCAAATGAAGGTTTATGAACTATTTTTTTAAAACAATGACTAATTACATTAACCAATAATTAAGAAAGAATAACTATTTACATATTAAACAAATTAGACTTAACGATGATACAGATAAAATTGTTGCGACACTATTCTGCATCAGACACAATTTCATTTTATTAGCGCTGCACAATATGAGGAAAATATGCAATATGCCTGCATTGTTGGATATCGCGATATTACTTACAATAAATAAATATTAAAATGTACTCAGTTCTGCCTTTCTGCTGCTTTCAGTATTCTGCTAAAATATAACAAATTGCTTGTTGAATTTAAAACAAATGAAAGGAAAGTGTAGCCATGATGATTTTTGCCATATGTTAACGGTTCAGCAGATAAAATACCAGATTACCTGGAGCCCAAATGCTATATGTATACTAGGGCTATCTAAAGTAAATTATTGTTCATTTTGTGTGTTAGATCATTGTTCGTTCTTCTGAAGTGTTTTAATCCGTGTTGCTGTTTTGTACTGTACATGTCACACTCATTAGGATCTCATCTGAGCCGATTTCTGTCATTCTAACAACTCTGAGTTGTTTAAAACTTGTACAGCCAATTTAATAAAATTAAGGGTTTTATTCAGGCTCGAGTCCATTATCACGGTTAATGGATACAGGCACAGAGAATTGAAGGCTCGGTTAGCAACGATTAGCTCCGTTAGCAGTTAACTCTGGTCAGCTCCGGTTAGCTCCATTATAGGATACGCTCGCGGAGGAGACTGCAGCGGAGAGGGGTAACAACCAGACTCCCACCGCAAGACCACCAGCAGCATGCTACTACTAACTGCCTGAAGTGCAGCGTTGACGCTGTCATGCACGCGGCGCGCATGAGGGGGAGGGGCTGGAAGCCGCTGGTCTACATCCGCTGTAAAAAATACACAGTTGATTGGAAAAAAATTTAATTTGGATTTTATCTACCTGGGCGGGTCTCAATCTACCTGGGCAGGACGCCCAAGTAGAACCTATGTATGGGAAACACTGGCGTAGTTTAATAATAGGAGAGTTTTAACAGTAGGTGTCTTGATTGATAATTTAGTAGGCCTATGTTCCATGATGTTAAAATACTTAAGTACAAAATATTTATTTTGTTAACACCTGAAGCTAGAATGATCTGTGAGAAAGGACAACCAATCAATCCACATGACAAACATTTCCTTACCCAGCAAGCAACAAGGTCAACCTTATGGTTAGGGAAGACCCTGTGTTGGATAGTAACATTTCAAGTCTAAGTGGATCGGTGTTTCCCTTTCCCTTCTGGTTAGTGCAGTGGTAGCTATCCAATATTGCCATAAGGCTTGAGCTCATCTAGTGATTGCTTCCAGTAGGGGAGAAAAAGCCCCCTGGATCTTTAACCCCCCCCAGTTCTTTCTTACCTGATTGGCTCCCAGTCTAAAGAAAAGTAATCTCCCATTGCTTTATTGATTGGGATACTCTGGGGAGGGCTGACTGTAACATTAGATACCAGGGATCTGCTTGTGGATTGTGTCTGCCTGTCAACACATAAAATTGCCACTGGGGCTAAACTAGCAACATTCGAGGCATTCAATATGTCAGATGCAGTTAAAGGCGGCGGGTGGGATAGTCAATGAGAGGGTGAGTAACCAAAGAGGCGCCCAACTTATGGGGGCACACAAACAGGAAGTGGAGCAATTTGATTATCATATTGATAGTTTCTGAAATGAGAAACTGGGGATGGAAATTGATGCTATGCACCATGTTGAGATCAGGCTTGTTGGCAGCTTTTAGAAGAGGCAGGGTTGGAGAGGTGAAAAAAACACCTAGGTTTTTATTTTGATTCCATATTACACAAGTAGTCTTCTTACTAGCCTCAGGCATTCACAATGTTCCACATCTCCTCTGTGGAGAACTGATTGGAAAAAACGCTGTTCCCCCAATCATGTCATTTGACACTGGAATAATGACATGTTGTTATAAGCGTAGTGACATTACCATTTCTTTGCTGTTAAGTGACTAAGTCTATGGTCCGAGACAAAGCAGGGGCACAGTAGGACAGGGGGCTGACAGGAGGAAAATTATGAAACGAGATTATGTTATTCTAATGTGGGCAGACAAAAGAGTAAGAGACATGAATAAATGGAAATTCAGCTGAGTCAGAGGAAAGCAGATAAATGCCAATGAGCAAATGGAAAGACTTTAATTTTAATGAGATATGGAAAGAAGTTACAGGTTGAAATGGGAGATCAATGTGACCCAGCAATGAATGATTACACATGAACTCAAACATTATAAAATGGTTCGTTTAAAAAAAAAAAAAGTTTTACTGTAGTTTTCGCTGTTCAGATGTTAAATGGGTGCTCATGGTACACCATTAATTCCTGTAGAAGTTTAAGATAAAGTTGGGAAGAGCAGCAGGCCAAAATTGTAGAAAAATGAAACCAGAGTAGAAAAGCTCAGTTTGAAAATTATAAAAACATCTGAAAGAACTAGTGGCTGTTCTTAAAAATGTGTAACAAATGACAGATTTTTTGATGCAAAACCCTTTATGAACCTATAGTAATTTACTAACTAATTCTTTGTAGAGAAATAGAGAGGGGGGGGGACATAAGTTAAAGGTTGTGTCAGTGTACTGTCACAGTGTTTCCCACACATAGACTAATGTGTGGCGGTGCACCGCACTATCAACACCGGCCGCCGCACATTGCATTTCGTTATTAATTTTTTTTTTTTAAACGCTATTTAAAACATGTTCAGCTGCATTTCCTTTCCCTACTCTCCTCTGTCTCTGTCACTTGTGTCTCGCTCACACACACACACACACACACACACACACACACACACACAGCTCCTCCCACCGTGTGGTGTTTGGTGTTTTTAGCCCCCAACGTCGCCTTCCAGGCAGTGCGGCATGGCGACGTTGGAGGCTTAAAACACCATCAAGCCCACTGTGCACAAAGCATCTGTCTCCATGAAGGAGAGAAGACGTCTGGCGAAATTCACAAGTTCACGAAAGGTTGGTATCTATCTCGTGAACACCTTTACACAGTCACACATTAAAAAGTGCTATACAAATATTTTATATTCTGAATACAATGTTGTCAGTGTGTTAATGCTGGAGTCACCGCTCAAGAGGCCGCGAGTGGGGGCTAGAAGCTCCCCCGGGATGCGCTATGCCTCTCTGGTCCGCCGCCATTTTTATGATTTCCGGCAGGTCCAGAAGAAGAGCCCTGGTGGTGGAGGGTGGAGCCGCCTGTGGCAGAGGGGAAGACCGCTGAGACGGTGCCCATGGCCGTTCCGGAGACGGGGAGAGCCAAAGTCGAAGACGCCCTCTTCCAGTGGTTCCAGGGCATCGACGGTGTCACGTCGGTCTGCCCAGCTGCCGTCCCCCTCTCCGTCGACCTCAAAAGCCAGAAAAACGTCCACCCGCGGCGGGGCAGAAGCGGACGCCGCTGGAAAATTGGGAGCAGAACAATGGGTCCACTCTGTTTATATACAGTATTTGTGGACGTAGTTGAAGCTTGAGCGGTACGCAAGGGCGGGAAAGAAAATCTTCACGACTGCGCATGCGCAAAGGGATAAACCCAATAGTGTGGCTTAGAGGGCGAAGCCTATACGAAATAGAACATGGATCCATGTGCTACGAGCTGTAGAGAGACACGGGGGGGGGGGGTTATGTCTGTGGCTGTCTCCCTGGAACAAGAGTCCAAAGCTCCTGCAGCTTTCTGTCTCTGACCCTCACAAGTCAGTGTAAGTCCTCATCTGGAAGTATTCATGTTTCCACAAACAGGGCTGAAGCTTTAATCAAATGCATGCTACCCTTCATGCAGTCGACCTCTCTCACGCAGAGCCGTCACAGCAGGGTAGGTAGGTCAATCGCTTCTGCCACCACTGTTTCCGCTGAGCAGCATTTCCACAGCATTGGGATGGCCATTAAAGCGATTTGAATCAGTGCTGGCAGAGTGGACGTTTCTTGCCTCTTGCCTCGATAATACACAATGCAATGATTAATGTGTGAGGGTAAGGGTGGTCTTAAGTTTGGGACAAAACACAAGTGACTGGAGGGTCAGAGGTTCAATTCCACAGAGTGACTAGGAAAATCTGGTCAGGGACAAATGAGTAACAATCACCCCTTTTTTTTTTAGCCAACAGTGGAGATACCCTAAAGCAGAGCACTTATAGGCCACACCTGCTCATGTAGAGCTGCTCAATGACCAGTGTTACAGGACTGCGGTTGCACTAGTCATCATCCAGCGTGATTGTGTTGTATGAATAAAACAGCACCATTGCTGAAGCTGAGCATGTGTTGGATAACTAGAAAAACTGGGTAAACTGTTCTAAGTCTATTAGAACAGCTGATTACTTTGATTTAACAGCTTTGAAAGCTGGTTTGAACAGACAAATTTAACAAAACCCTTCCTGAATCCTTGAATGAACGTGTGATTGATAACTTTGGAGGTTGGTATACAGGCCAAAAATGCATTACTATAAACGGTTGTTAATACGTTTTTCTTGTATAACACTGCTTTGCTATGGCCTAAAAGCTGCATGTATGGTAAAAGTGCTCATTTAATTTTACCATGGGATATTGATATAATCTAAGACCTGAGATTGTCTGGTAATCGCTGTCCAAATGTCACCAAAGCCACATTATACGCTAAAAGACATATACCATATTTCTGTTTAAATTATATTTACCATGGAATGCAATGGTGGTGACATTGCAAAGCTACATTTGGAAGCATTGATACAGACAAAGATAACCAGCTGTACCTCACAAGAGCCAATTGCTTTGGGCAGACTAAAACAAGGCCAACAAGCCTTAATCCAACACAGTCAGTTTCACATGCAGTAAGTCCAGGGAACCTTTAGGGGCTCATGAGCATGAAAACACTGGTCACAGTGGCACGTTTAGGCAGAGAAAGAAGAGAACAGCTATTACTGTAAAAGCATATTTAGTCAGGCATACAATTTATAATTGCTTTCTCTGAAATCAAACACCACTTTCTATGTAGATCTGGAATATTGAAGGTTTGTGGTGAAACACTGTGACTATTTGAGAAATGGCCATATTGATGTGAAAAATAGTCTATACCGTAGATATGTAATGTTTGGGTTAGGGTTGGTTTTGGAGTAAGAGTTTAAAGGTGGTTAGATGTATGACTGAATAAAGTCCTCTGAATCTGCTCATCTGCACATCCATCTGTCTTCCTCTCTGTTCCCTATGGTTTTCACCTATAGGGCCTTTCTACTGTAAATCCATATTCTGATAGCCTCCCTGGTCCCACAGATTGATATGCAAATCTGTATTATTATTATTCCAGTATTACGCCTAAATTTGAAAGGTACAGTGCTTTATCTGCAGAGTTGATGAGCATAAAGGTAAAAGGTTGAATCACTAGGCCAGGGCTCGACATAAGCAATGGCCTGATGGCTGGGGCCAGTAAAAACGTATGTCGGGCTAGTTGAGTCACTGGGCCAGTGACTGTGGCTCTGTCTGCTGCATCAGCAAACGTCATACAGAGTGGCGCAAAGCGTGTGAATGTTAGTTAACATTTCACATTTTCACCTCAGGTAATTCATAACCAGTTCATTTGGATACAAGTGTTGCATTTTGGAAGATAGACAGGATTCTGAACAGCGATGCCCGCGCTGCGCACGCACACACACACACAGCAGGGCCAAGGTGTGTGCGTTACTTCACGCAGCACATGTAACTGACTGGAAATGATACCAAGGATTATTTACCTCCGATGGCGCAGATGAACTAACGCTACACCCGTTACTGTAAGTAGCCTACAATAAACCCTCCATGATTAAAGAGTCAATACTTATCAATACCCACTACCTGTTCTACAGGCTTAAACATGTAGAAACCGATATTTCAGTCTGTTCTGTCCACTCTTGTCCACCGCGCTGTGCAAACACAGCTCTACTCTGCAAATAGCAACTTTTTACAAACAAGCTACAATGAAAGATGTCAGTTTGTAGTCTAACTGTTTATATTAGTTTGCAATGAATCTTGAACTTTGGACAAACTCTTGTAAATGTAGCTGCTGTCTAAACGAGCCATCCTCTCCGCTGGAGCGGTAAACCTATGGATGTGTTATAAGACCAAAACAGATACATGTGGCTACTTAATATGCACGTGAATGACGCTGCGTTCTCCATTCTTGATGATGTTGCCGGTTGTATTATTTTGCAACAGCATTGTCTTATTTCAAATTAGGCATACAGGACGAATGCTAGCCTGCTTATCAGTCCATTCATCATTAAAGGTGCTGTTTTTTCTTCAGGCTCTTTGACAGTGACATTTTTACCTGACAACAGGCCTTTCTTTCTGCAAGCATTTTCCACCAATCAGGACACTGATTACATTTCAGTAATCAAGACTTTAACCATTACTGCCCCCTAATCTGAGATCATTTTCTAGTTAAGTAGCCTATCTAGTTATCATTATGGATTTTCCATGTTTTTTAGGAGTTTGCTTACACTAATACATGTAAAAAATATAGCATTAATTTAGTAAGAAAGTGAAAATATCAAACAAGAAGATGCGTATTAGTATTATAGTATAATTTTATTTTCTTTATTTGAAAGTCCGGCCCCCGGAGTGTCTGCTTAAAAAAATTCTGGCCCTTGGAAAAATGTAGTTGATGACCCCTGGTCTAGCTTTACTGCTAATGGCACAACAAACAGTGGCAGTGGCTAGCTGGGTTATAACCATTTTCTGAAGCTTCATGGTAGGTGCGGCGTATATTTTCCTGCTGTTTTGTCCTTTGCCAATCACACCTATGATATTTCTTTCAGGGCCAAGTAAAAATGTAGAAGGGGCCAGCAAAACTCTGATCTACTGGCCCCGGGGGCCAGTGGGGATTTTTTTTTATGTTGAGCCCTGACTAGGCCCATCATTCATAGTTCAAAAAGACATGGACATGTAATTATTGTATCTAAAATATACTGTTAAATAGAAATGGCTGCCAACATCAGCCCATATTTATCCAGGTAACGTTTTCTATACTGTATGGAAACAACTTTTAGAGATGTCTGTTTTAAAGGAACACATGACCTTAATTGTGATCCATATGCCACAGATGCTTTGCCATAAACATGGTCTCAAACATGGAGTTATTATTTGTTACAAGAATGCATTTTGTTCATATATTTTTTTCTGAAAAGTGATGGAAGTTAGAAGCTCCCTTGCTAATGTGCATTATTGCATGGCTTGGTTGAATTCTAAGGCATTCTTCCATCCATCCATCCATCTTCATCCGCTTATCCGGGGTCGGGTCGCGGGGGTAGCAGCTCCAGCAGGGGACCCCAAACTTCCCTTTCCCGGGCCACATTAACCAGCTCCGACTGGGGGATCCCGAGGCATTCCCAGGCCAGGTTCTCAGGCATTCTGCAGTCTGTTATGTAAGAGATGATGTAGAGCGAGGCGGTTGTTATAGCGAATACAACCCAGACTGGGTGATCAGGACCCCGATGCGAAGCAAAACCGTGCTGTGTTATACTTAGCAACGGTCTCTACATTAGAATTAAACCAAGCCATGTAATAATCACCTCAAGGCAGGGCAATAAACAGTATGATTGTGGATGGCTCGTCTCGGGCGGTAACCTTCCACAAGCCGGGCATATCAAACTGTTTATTGCCCTGCCTTGAGGTGATTACCCCGTTTATTCTACTTCTTGCTTGCCAACATAATAAAACAATTCAAATACTTTAATAATTATGCTTTTTCTTATTTGTATTGCATGCTTATTAAATGTATACTCTGTTTGAGTTCATCTCCCTCAAAAAGTAGTCCCCTTTAGAACTACGGTGAATAAGGTTAGCTCAGCTGTAGCTAATTAGTTTCTATAGAAACCACAGTCCGGGTCAGTTGTCACTGTCAGTCTATCCTTCTGGTGGCTCTTCCACTCGGTGAAAACCTTGATAGCAAAGGCAGTTGCATTTTTCATGTTTGATTCAAGGGCCCCATCTTCAATTGTGCGCAGCTCCTCATCTGTCAGATCTCAGAAACGGGTACCCTGGGCCTTGTCTTCTTCTTTTGTCATTCCATCGTCCTCGATCGTCCTATTTAACCAGTCGTCAAATGTCTTCCCTACTCCAAATATATTAAAATTGACAATGAATTTGTCCATTTTAAAAACACTGTAATGTTTAGAACTACGGCGAATAACATTAGCTCAACTGTAGCTAACGTTAATTAGTTTCTATAGCAACCACACAAGGCTGCATCTGATCACTAACGTTAGTTTAATAACGTAGTTGCTACATTGTATCTCGCTTGTGAAACTATGTATCGACTGACCCTCCGATAGATTTCCGACACATTTTAGAAACTTTTTTAAACAAGGTTTATTTTTACAATGGACCTCATGTTTGAAATTTATGTGATAGAAAAAAAATACAAGTGGCGTATTGATCTACTATTTGATGACGCTGTGCTCAGTCAGCGGGCAACCTGCTGGGTTAATGCCCTCCTCCCAGCCAATCAGAATCAAGCATTCTTAAACGAAGTTGAATAATTCTTGATAACAGACCGTTGTTAAGTATAACACACCGTTGCCATGCATAGCAGAGCGTTGCCATGGACACAGTTCTGTTCATTCTGGAGGACAGCTATCAATCCACTGAAAGAAGTCCGAATAATTTGTCAGCTGTGGCAAAAAAGTTAGAACATGGAAGATTTGAATATTAATTTCAATATTTTTTAGAGAAAACGCAACTTTTGAATCGTGGTTAATGGCTGATTTGTCCCCAGTAAAGAAACGGAAAAGAAAACCAAAAAACAACGCAGAAGATGCGAGAGAGGATAAAAGACACAAAGAGCTGGATGACAGAGTAATCGACAACATTGAAGAAGACAGGCACAAAGTAAACACTAAACGGAGTACGGTATGGGCTCTGGCAGTGTTTAAAAGACTGGTTAGTCCAAAAGAATATGTCAGCAGACTTTGATAGTAACAGGGAAGAAAACCTGAATCAGATGCTACGATCATTTTATGCATCCGTTAGGAACGCCAACGGAAAAACGTACTTGATTGCAAGTTACATTGTGATTAGGTCTGGGATATGTCAACACTACACAAGGTTTGACATAATGAATAGCGGCTCATATAAATCAAGTAACGGGGTATTTAAATCGGTCATCAAAAACCTCAAAAACCTCAAAAACAGGAAAGATGTAAGCCAGCACCACCCCCCCATCACAGCCACAGATTTGCGGCTCCTCAGGTGTTCAGAGTTGCTGTTTCTGAAAACAGCGAGTGGACTGGTCCAAAAAGTGTGGTTCGATGTCCAGCTGCATCTGGCAAGACGAGGCAGAGAGGGCAATCGACAACCGACTCTTTTAATTTAAAACGCGATGAGAATGGCATTGAGTACATTTCTCTCGCTCACAATGCTGAGACCAAGAACCACAAAGATGGCAAAGATCCATGTAAAGAGAATTACAGGGGGTGCATCTTCGCGGAGCCTGGCAATCCCAACTGCCCCATAGCTAGTTTTAGAAAGTATGCATCCCTTTGCCCTCCTGACGCAAGTGCAACAGTCAAGCAGTGTGGTCCTCTCGTGAGCCCATGGGACACAATTTCCTTGGGCAAATGTTACCCCAAATCAGCCAGGCAGCCGGGCTTTCAAGGAGATGCACAAATCACAGCTTGAGGAGCACAGCTGTCCAGCTGCTCTCTCAGGCTGGTCTTGAGAGTAGGGAGATAATGTCTGTGACTGGGCACAGATGTGAGGGCAGCCTGATGAGCTACTGGGCTCCTACCACTACAGATAGGGAAAAGTGGAGCAAAATCCTGTCTTCCAATCCAGGCAACATCAGCAGATCTGGTGAGAGCCTATCACTACATATTTTTATGCAGTTTATGATCGCCACACAGTAACTTCAGCCGTAGTGACAATTTGTAACATTGTGTTTCAAGGTGTGTCAACTACAGCGCCTGGAGAAGGAAAGAAGATGAATCAGGACAAAAACATCAACATTAATATTAATTAAGCTGATTAATTATGCTGTCTGCGCATTAACAGCGCGGCCAGCAGTG
Source organism: Sander vitreus (assembly GCF_031162955.1). NCBI lineage: Eukaryota > Metazoa > Chordata > Actinopteri > Perciformes > Percidae > Sander > Sander vitreus. The sequence goes on from NC_135863.1 coordinate 11,448,139, forward strand.
TGTCCGAGCTGCTGACAGATAGAAACATGTCGGGAATTTATATTTATAGGCTTGCTACACATAATATCATTGCATTTTGTCAGCCGTGGAGAGTAACTATGCCTGTAGTGGAATGGCTTCGAATGACGACCAAAAACGCTTGTCTTTCACTGTGACCATTTACTGTTCAATATGTTGCAGTTTTACAAACAAGAAAGTGAGCAACTTAAGCTTGACGGACATATTCTGCATCTAGCGTCTCTCACGTTCATCTCAGTAAGCTAGCAAGAGTACACAACAGACAATTTTCATGTAGGCTACTTCAAAATAAAAGCACTTCCTGTGATGGTTCGCAGCAAAACTTTTAAATTACTGTTAAACAAATAAGGTTGTGTACCTTTTCACATATAAATCAAGTACTGTAAATAATGTAAATAGTGAGTTTTAATTACACTATAATTGACCATTTCCTTTAGATTGTTTTAAACTAAACAACATGAATTTCTTATTCAAGTGCTTTAAACAAACATTTTACAACAATGCCGTATTTCAATACAACTGTAAGGTACTTTTAATTGAGTATTTTAATTTTCTCCTACTTGCCTATTGTATGTTTTACTTCTCTATTTTCATAGATTTAGTTCCATCCATCCATCCATCTTCATCCGCTTATCCGGGGTCGGGTCGTGGGGGTAGCAGCTCCAGCAGGGGACCCCAAACTTCCCTTTCCCGGGCCACATTAACCAGCTCCGACTGGGGGATCCTGAGGCGTTCCCAGGCCAGGTTAGAGATATAATCCCTCCACCTAGTCCTGGGTCTCCCCAAGGCCTCCTCCCAGCTGGACGTGCCTGGAACACCTCCCTAGGGAGGCGCCCAGGGGGCATCCTTACCAGATGCCCGAGCCACCTCAACTGGCTCCTTTCGACGCAAAGGAGCAGCGGCTCTCCTCCGAGCTCCTCACGGATAACTAAGCTTCTCACCCTATCTCTAAGGGAGACGCCAGCTACCCTCCTGAGGAAACCCATTTCGGCCGCTTGTACCCTGGATCTTGTTCTTTCGGTCATGACCCAGCCTTCATGACCATAGGTGAGGGTAGGAACAAAAACTAACCGGTAGATTGAGAGCTTTGCCTTCTGGCTCAGCTCTCTTTTCGTCACAACGGTGCGATAAATTGAATGTAATACCGCACCTGCTGTGCCGATTCTCCGACCAATCTCCCGCTCCATTGTCCCCTCACTCGCGAACAAGACCACAAGTTACTTGAACGCCTTCACTTGGGGTAAGGACTCATTCCCTACCTGGAGAAGGCACTCCATCGGTTTCCTGCTGAGAACCATGGCCTCCGATTTAGAGGTGCTGATCCTCATCCCATCCGCTTCACACTCGGCTGCGAACCGATCCAGTGAGTGCTGAAGGTCACAGGCCGATGATGCCATCAGGACCACATCATCTGCAAAAAGCAGCGATGAGATCCCCAGCCCACCGAACTGCAACCCCTCTCCACCCCAACTACGCCTCGATATCCTGTCCATAAATACTACAAACAGGATTGGTGACAAAGCGCAGCCCTGGCGGAGGCCAACTCTCACCTGAAACGAGTCCGACTTACTGCCGAGAACCCGGACACAGCTCTCGCTTTGGTCGTACAGAGATTGGATGGCCCTGAGAAGGGACCCCCTCACCCCGTACTCCCGCAGCACCTCCCACAGTATCTCCCGGGGCACCCGGTCATACGCCTTCTCCAGATCCACAAAACACATGTAGACTGGTTGGGCATACTCCCAGGCTCCCTCCAGGATCCTTGCGAGAGTAAAGATCTGGTCCGTTGTTCCACGACCAGGACGGAATCCGCATTGTTCCTCTTCAACCTGAGATTCGACTATCGACCGAACCCTCCTTTCCAGCACCTTGGAGTAGACTTTACCGGGGAGGCTGAGAAGTGTGATACCCCTGTAATTGGCACACACCCTCTGGTCCCCCTTTTTAAAAAGGGGAACCACCACCCCGGTCTGCCACTCCTTAGGCACCGTCCCAGACTTCCACGCAATGTTGAAGAGTGTTGAGAGTTTTAAGCATTTCTGGACGGATCTCATCAATTCCTGGGGCTTTGCCACTGTGGAGTTGTTTAACTACCTCAGCAACCTCCACCAGTGAAATTGATGCCAATCCCCCCTCATCCTCCAGCTCTGCCTCTACCATAGAGGGCGTATTAGTCAGATTTAGGAGTTCCTCAAAGTGCTCCTTCCACCGCCCTATTACCTCCTCAGTTGAGGTCAACAGCGTCCCATCCTTACTGTACACAGCTTGGATGATTCAACGCTTCCCCCTCCTGAGGTGGTGAACGGTTTTCCAGAAGCACCTTGGTGCCGACCGAAAGTCCTTCTCCATGTCTTCTCCGAACTTCTCCCACACACGCTGATTTGCCTCTTTCACGGCAGAGGCTGCAGCCCTTCAGGCCCTTCGGTACCTTGCAACTGCCTCCGGAGTCGTCTGGGATAACATATCCCGGAAAGACACCTTCTTCAGTCGGACGGCTTCCCTGACCACCGGTGTCCACCACGGTGTTCGTGGGTTACCGCCCCTTGAGGCACCTAAGACCCTAAGACCACAGCTCCTCACCGCAGCTTCAGCAATGGAAACTTTGAACATTGTCCACTCGGGTTCAATGCCCCCAGCCTCCACAGGGATGCACGAAAAGCTCCGCCGGAGGTGTGAGTTGAAAGTCTGTTGGACAGGGGCCTCCTCCAGACGTTCCCAATTTACCCGCACTACCCGTTTGGGCTTACCAGGTCTGTCCAGAGTCTTCCCCCACCCCCTGACCCAACTCACCACCAGATGGTGATCAGTTGACAGCTCCGCCGCTCTCTTCACCCGAGTGTCCAAAACATACGGCCTCAGATCAGATGAAACGATTATAAAATCGATCATTGACCTTTGGCCTAGGGTGCTCTGGTACCAAGTACACTTATGAGCATCCCTATGTTCGAACATGGTGTTCGTTATAGACAATCCATGACTAGCACAGAAGTCCAACAACAAACAACCACTCTGGTTTAGATCAGGGAGGCCGTTCCTCCCAATCACGCCTCTCCATGTGTCTCCATCATTACCCACGTGCGCGTTGAAGTCCCCCCAGCAGAACTATGGAGTCCCCGACTGGAGCCCCCATGCAGGACTCCACTCAAGGTCTCCAAGAAGGCCGAATACTCCGAACTCTTGTTTGGTGCATATGCACAAACAACAGTCAGAGTTTTCCCCCCCCCCACAACCCGCAGGCGTAGGGAGGCGATCCCTCTCGTCCCACCGGGTTAAACCCCAACGTAGCGGCGCCAGCCGGGGGCGTGTGAGTATCCCCACACCCGCCCGGCGCCTCACACCCTGGGCAACTCCGGAGAAGAAAAGAGTCCAACCCCTATCCAGGAGTATGGTTCCAGAACCAAGACTGTGCGTAGAGGTAAGCCCCACCAGATCTAACCGGTAGCGCTCCACCTCCCGCACAAGTTCCGGCTCCTTCCCCTACAGAGAGGAGACATTCCACGTCCCCCAGAGCCAGCCTCTGCTGCCCGGGTCTGGTCCGTCGAGGCCCCTGACCTTCACTGCCACCCATGTGGCAGCGCACCCGACCCCCAGCGGTTCCTCCCACAGGTGGTGGGCCCATGGGATGGAGAGATGTCCGCCACGTAGCTTTTTTGGGCTGTGCCTGGCCGGGCTCCGTGGCAAACCTGGCCACCAGACGCTCGCTGACGAGCCCTCCATCTGGGCCTGGCTCCAGACGGGGGCCCCGGGCTTCCTCCGGGCAGGGTCACTTCATCCCTTCCTCGATTTTTCATAGGATTTTTGAACCATTCTTTGTCTGGCCCCTCACCTGAGACCACTTTGCCTTGGGAGACCCTACCAGGAGCACAAAGCTCCAGACAACACAGCCCTCAGGTTCATAGGGACACACAAACCTCTCCACCACGATAAGGTGATGGTTCCCAGAGAGGATTTAGTTACTTTGCATATTCATATTAATTATACAAAATATTATGAATAATCTATGATGTATTAAAGTGGATAAAGAGGAGACTTTATTGATCTGGTGGTGAAATTCACAAGCTAGCTGCCAAGTCAAACTTCCGTTTGTTATTTTGTTGAAAGTAACTCAAAAGTAATGCAAAAGTAATGTAACACATTACAATTCAGAGACAGTAATATTGTAATATAACTAATTACTCTCAACTTGCCCAGCACTGGTTTATTGGTTATTATAGCAAATACAACCCCTTCAGGCTGATTCAAGACCTCCTGTCGGGGTTATATTCACTATAACAACCGCCTCGCTCTGTGTTTTTTTAATTTTACATTAACCTTAATGCTACCCTTTGATCTATTTAGGAGGTCCTACTGTAGCTCAATAAACCAGAGGACATGGGAGTGTATTATCAAATTCCTTCTGATAAAGCCACCCTTATGACTGAAACAATGACATGGCGTATATCTGTCTTCCTTTTATTAGGCTACTTGTTATAGTTGCCTACATTATCAAGTATTGTAAACTACAACAAACTTTCTCTTGCCTCCTTCCACAGTAAGGTCAGAGATCATTCAGTGTCTTACTAAGCTGAACCTGGGTATCTGAATGTATGCTGTTAAAGTTCTGATATTATTGTCACTAGGCCAATGACAAATGTAGCAAATGTTCAGACACTGGCAACAAAATTTTGTATTTTGAATCAAACTTATCAGCATTCTTTAACAATAATTTGATATCCATATTACATATATCATATTTTATATCCAGGGTTTAACAATAAGGGTGCCTGATGGCCTGGGGCAAGTAAAACGCTGTGTGGGGCAATGGGCAAGTGGGTTTTTATCGTTCTCTTGGCACCCTCCCCAACCAGAATACTGGTTGAATGATTTTATTTGATGTGTGTGCCGTTAGCCAATCAAGAATTGAGTTGGCGCTAGTGACTACAACTGTCCTGTTAGAAGAAGATGATGGCTGCGTACGAGCTACAGCGAAAAAAAGTGTTTCAAGAGTCCTGAAAGTAGGGCTGGGACGGTTATCACTTTACAACAACTTTGCTAACTCTTTTTCCTCTCTCTTTTCCTCACAGCGGCACTCATACGCTACTCTCCGTTACCGCTTGCTCTCCTTGCGCAACCACACGGGCACTGACGTCACTCACTTAAGGCACCCTGCCATTCTTGCTCTAACTTACGCTACTCTTGTAAGGGGGTTGCGGTATACTGTGGGAATTTCTTGCTTTTCAACTGCGGTAAGAAAAAATCCATACCGTCCCAGCCCTACCTGAAAGAAGGAGTTTTTTTGGGTGGCAGTAGAGAATGTTGATGAAACAACTACAATATTTTGCCAAGTTTGAGTCCAAGACAGATAACAGTGGATCATTTTTGTGAGGGTACCAAAAAATGTATGAAATGCAAAAAAAGTGAAAAAAAACTTAACGTTTAACCCTGATCAATCACTCATTTCTAATCACTCAAACAAGTATACTTTCGTCATCAAGGCACTAAAAACTGTCAGACTGAAATAGATCATAGATTACATTTTTTCATCACATTCAGCTTAAGTAATCATCTCCAAGACATGTTTACATACTACTAAATCCAGAGTTAAACTCTATAAGGTGAATATATGCAAAAAAACACATTTGCAACGACTCTCTCATTAATAACATCAGCCTTGTTACTTAATTTTTTTCTCCATCCTCCATTTTTGTCTGCTTTCAGTGCCCTCCACAAGACTAAATAAAAACATTTTTCAAGTTTTTTTGGGAGTCATCTGGCAACTTTTTCTGTCTCTTACTCCTCTGTGCCATTCTTAAGTGTGGCATCGCTCATCTCCTAGCTATCTGTGTAGGGGTGCTTGCTGTGAAACACCAGTGTCACTTAATTTCATGACTGAACAGATGCTGATACTGACTCTTAAGCTGGCACAGTATAACAGTGTAGATCTAGATAAGACTTCGCCACATGATCGGGTGCAGTATTATACTACACAGATGCTAGCTAATCCCACCTGTCAACAGTTAAGGTTCCGTTTATTATCATACCTTCCGTTGCCTCTTTTCTCCCCTGCTGAAGTGAAGGATCTAACACTTATTCATGTCTTTTCACACCCAATTAACTAATGGAGGCATAATATGCCCTGTTGACCATGCAATGCTACCCTGAGATATTTCCTACTTCACTGCCGCATGACAAGAATAGAACTGTTGCCAACTGCAGTTACCCTGGCAATCCTTACCAACACACAGTAAACACCTGCACTGCTTTCTGTGCAGAACAGATCACCAACAATGCAATCATATCGTCTTTCTATTCCAAAGCACAATACTGCAAATGCACACTAAACATCACGCTATTAGCAAAATGCACCAAGCATCCACATTATTGTAACTGCACACTAAATCTTACATTGCATTATAGCACAGAAACAGCATTTGTGCAGTCAGTTCTGTCAATATGTGAAAATGCAGGTTCCATTGAATTTCATGTACCTTTTACATAGCCCATCATTATAAATAACTACTTCATTATAGAAAACTGGTCATTATCTTCTCTATACTATACACTCATCTATATTTCCACACCATGTTTCTGCAAACATACAGTAAGCCATTGGTTTACTTTGTCTATAATCATTTGTCTTCATACCCCATAACTGCGAACACAACGCACACCCATAAACAGACATACATCTGTGCATAATCCATCCCAGACAATACAAGCACGCTCTGTTTACATCATCCATCGTGATGCTTATTTTAGAATGAACAATACCAAAGTTGATTACAATAAAGGCATTTTCTTTTTCATATCAATTTAACAGAAATACAAAGTGCGCAATTTACCCAGATCAAATATAGCATTTTCTTTTGTACAGTCGACCGTAACAACACCCACACACACACACACACACATCCAACACACTCCTCCTCCCGTCATTTCATATTATTAGATTACTTACAGTGGAATATTTCAGACAGATGGGGTTGACGCCTCAGATCTTGGTTGCTAAACCCTTCTTGATTTATCTTAATGAAGTTAACAGTCTGTATTGTACCTGCAGTATTTAGCATGTGGGGGTGGTGCTGTCCTATAGGACCACTCGTGCCAGGTAAATATGATTTAGAGAAACTACACAGAGAAGACAGAGCCATCTGTAATCCCAATGTGCCTCACATACAGTATGAGTGAGCTATGCACAGAGCAGGAACGTAATGCCTTTTCCACTGCCTTTTGCCCATTCAGCTGTTTTCATGTGTGGTCAATTGAGGCAGATATAATAAAGACTTGTTTTCATGTGTGTGTGTGTGTGTGTGTGTGTGTGTGTGTGTGTTGGGGGGCTTGTAAGTGCACAACCATTTCATCAGTGGAGATGATTCAGTTGCTGTCCCATAAACTCATGTTACTAAGATTGAGTAGACCACAGCATGCTGATACTGTTTGCCTGTCATATGATTTGCATACTTTTTTTTTTAAATTTGCAACATTTCTTTTGAAAGTTCAGCCAATTTGGCAATTTCGACAAAGAACTTCACAAGCTGTAAAAATAATGAAACATTGATAAATATACAGAAAGCATTAAAATGTAACGCAATTAATAGAAACAATTACGTGGCGTATAGGTGTGAATTAGATTGTTTCAATTCCCTAGTTCCTGTTGTTTCTGTTTCCAATTTGTCCCAATGTTTCATTATTTTGTACAATTTAGAATAATAGGCACCACAACATTTGTATGTACAGTTAAGTATATAGTGCATCGCTACTAAGAACTGCAATTTTGTTTTTGTTTTTCCTTGATGAAAATGTTTTACAGTCATAGATTTATGCAATAGTGTAAGGTTTAAGACCCTTGGCTTCTTTAAACGTCTTAAAAAAGGTGTAGCCTAAGCATTGTGGGATTTCAACACAAGCAAAGAGGTACATTCGGAGAGAACAGATGTCGGCTTTAAAGGTTAAACGAAACACATATCACCAATAACTGTGGTATGAAGAATGAGCAGAAAAATAAGGGCATTAACATTTCCCGCAAATTGTCAGTGTTGTTTTACCCTAATTCCACCCTACTATCAGAAAGCTCAGCAGTGATTTAAACACTGTCTAACCTTTCCCTCTCTTTAATTGGATAAAAAAGCAACAGTCAAGAATAAAATGGTATATCCAAACTAATTCGTTGGAAAAGTCACTTCTCTCTCTAAGCATACGTAAGAAGTGAAGAAGAGATAAAGCAAGGGACTCCCCTTCTCTCTCTACTATGAAACTGAGGGCGAAATTACCACTCAGCTTTTTCCTGGTGATTTGATATTGGTCTATAATTCTGCATTATTGAGGTGTCTAACTTGTTCTTTTTTTCAAAAGAGGCTTGATGACTGCATTGTAATAACATGGTATCCCCACATGTAAACTAAATAAAAAGACAGGCATGAACTTTGCATAATCTGTTTTTGGTTTGTTAATTTTCTCCATTATGCATCAATCTTTCAGCCTGTCACTCTTTTGAATCCCAGGCTCAAGGAACTGAGTCCTTGAAATCGCGAAGACTCTTCAAATTGTTTTTTGTAGCTCTTGAAATGACAAACACCCACACATTTGTATGCACTGAAGCAAACAATTGAAAAGAACTCCAATTCATTTAATTCATGTTAGTTTGTCTAATGCCACTGGTGAGTGCAATAGAATCGATTACCCTATTAGACATGTTTATCAAGATACCCCATTGCTGACAACCCAAGTCACATATGTTGGTAATGGCCTAAGAACTTAAATCCACTTTTATAATAGCACTGAATAATGGGAGAATTAAATGAGCAGAAAACAGAGTGGCCTCTCAGAGTAATACTCCTGATGACAGTGACCATTCAATTTCATTAGGCAGTATTGACACAATTTTTTTCTAACTTCTAACTTCTAACCATCTAATCTCCTAGCAACAGTAGCGCTACTTGGCCTTTTAGACAGTGTCGATGGGATTTCATGCCTGGTCACCTCTAGCAATGGCATGGCAAACCGCAAAGAAGTAACACCATACAGAAGTACCTCAGTCAATGATTTTTTAAGTGTAATGTCTCTCTATTGGCCCTGACAACCTGGACAGCAGAAGATAAAAGGCTCTACTTTTGTGCAAAGACACTATGCAAAGCACATATTTGCAACAGTGAAGTGGCCTTTTTCTCTGGCAAAGCCTGTGTACATCAAAAGGTAAATGGTAACTGGCAGAAGGTAAATTGACAAATTAACCTTGATTCCCAAGATATATATCAAAAAACACTATCCAATCACCCTGCACCACTAAACTAAAAATCATATTTTTTTTGTTGAAAACTGACAATCTGAAGCTGAAATCAACTCACTTACTGACAATTGTGGATGAATTTGGCAACTTAATGGCTTTTTCTTTATGGTATTAGCCACCAGGGCTCATGGGTAGAATAGCCATGTGCTGAGCAAAACTGTTGGAAACAGGTTTTCTACGAAACAAAATGGAAATAATTTAAACTGGTGGCCATAACAGCATTGTTACATTACCGACATTAAGGTTATTATTAAGAAAAAAATTTGAAACGGGAAATCAAAGTTCCTTCCTACCTCCAGAACCAGTGACTCCTCTCACTCACCCAAAACTTGCTGTTTTTCGACAGCAAAACCATCAAGTTGCGTGAGTGAGAAGAGTCACTGGGACTTCTGAATGATTGCTGTAGATACAAATTTACAGTGTATACAAAGAAGGGAGTTTGAATAGGTCGCATGAGAAAACAAACAAAAAACAAACAATATGATACACACACATTTCCTACACTATACCTGCATGTTTTGCACTTGTTATCAACCCATTTAATTGAAGTGAGATGTGTTCAATGAGATAGCTCCATAAAAATGCTTAATAAACTAAAACTGATTCAGAAAATGGTGACCATGTGCAATGGCCTTTCGAGAAACCACTGCATGGGGTGGTAATTGGCCAAGTGCACCAATTTACCACCTTCAAACTTGAAACCTCAGACTTCATGGCAGAATGATCAAAGCCACCACACTCTCCAGTGTTTCCTCCGCATACAGCTTTTCCAAAGAGACTTGTTTTAGACTTTCATCTTTCAATTCAGATTTTCTTCCTTTCTCTGCTTTAACTGTCTGCTCCTCTGCTCATGGATCAAACAAGAATGAAAATCATAACACTGTATATCAGAGGAGCCTTCATTGCATAAATAAGGATGTTACTGTGGCAATAATTAATATTGTTCAGGCCTTCTGATCTGCAGTACATCTGCAACAGAATGTGTGATTGCTTTAGTATTTTAAGATTTATGGGGCTGTGAAAATGTAGTCATGACTGACATCAAAATGCAAAGAGCTGCACTAATGTGTCACAATCAGATTTTAAGTAACAAATTAAAGTAAAATGATATCACCAGAGGGGTGTACTACGAAGCAAGTTCGAAATAGCCAGGCTTTCTTTGCATTAGCTGGCTCAACAAAACCTATTACCCCAAATCAGAGATAATAACTATGACAACAGTGGTTATAAAATCTCTTTGTTAACCCAGCTTCAGGTTTGTAGGTTATACATTGCCTTGCAACTCACTTACTCACTCTCTGTTGTCAGTCATTTGAACCACTTACAGTATGTTCAAAGGTTAAAGGCCACTATCGTCAGTTACTTGTAGTGGTGTAAAATACAGGGTTAAGCTATGCGGTAATGCTAATATGATAACTTTAACAGCAGCATTTTACTGCCATAAAATGGGGGTCCGGTGTTTTTCCTCTGAGGCAGGTATTTAATCAAACCAGGGTTATGCCTGCACGTGCTATTGTGACAATACAGCACTACACACACAACACTATGCAGCCATGCACAGTTACATACAGCAAATCACTTCTTTATACAGCTAGAAGCCACAGCATTAATACCATCATCATTTGTATGTGCTATTAAAAAAAAATGTATAAGTTGTAGGCAGCACATAACAACCATCATTATCAAAGGCATGACAACACTGAAAACTGTGATTTGGGCTGTGCAGAACTATAACTGCAAGACCAGGGAGATGTAACCCGGTAACAAGTGATTCACCGTCATGATACACAAAACCCTGGGTTGAACCTGAAGTTACCTTGGTAACCCCAAATCTTGCTTCAGTACAGGGCACTGCACTAACCGCCCACATGGCTTTTGATCATCACCACACCAATATGAAAACATATGCAACATTAGCTGGCAAACACATTAAAGGCGTGGTTCAGAATTTTGGACATAGGACCTCATTTCCAAGTTAGCCATTGTTTTATTTATCAGTGGAGACAGTTGTCAACACTTTTCATCCAGTCCTTCCAGTTGCAGAGTTTGCCGGTGCTAGGCTAGCGCAAGTCAACAGTATCTGCTAGTCTGCTAACTTTGCTCCGGTTAGTAGTACTGCGCCGAAAAGTAAACGCACTACAGTCGGGACACCTAGTAGTAGCCTAGTACATAGGTTGAAACTAAGGACTAGGCAACATGGTGATTCAGTGTGCATTTAAAAATTGTAAAAAATAAATAAATAAATAAAAACAGATGGGCACCACAAAGTTTCCACACATTTCCATTGGGAGATCCAGAAAGGAACCAACTGTGGCTTCTTGCTGCTGGCTTGGACATCAAGGTGGATACTCTACTCAAGTGGCAAATGTGTAGTGATCATTTTAGACCAGATGACTTTGAAAAACGCAGTCTGAAGGACCACTCAGACCACAAGTCACTGACAACGAATGCGGTTCCATCCGTCTTTCCAGATGCACCAACAGCTACTGATTAACAGGTAATAACTTTTGATAGGCTACTCTAGCTAATAAATCTAGCCCCTTTCATAATGTTAGCCTAGCTGCTACTGATAGATTGAGACTGACAACGTTAGTGGAGATAACGTTACAGTTCAATGCATTGTGGAGAGTGACAACGTTAGCTAACGGTATAGCTACACTTTTGGTAGATACCTGGCTGGGCTAACCGCTAACTTTAGGTAATTGCTGACAGAAAAGTCATGTAAGCGCGGCAGTTTACATGCAAATTGCAGCAGCAGGTAAATAAACTTGTGTGCTTGTCATGGAAAGCGGCTTTCTATGTAGCCTAGGTAATATCACTCCGCCGCTGCTGTAGCCAATGCTACCAACTACAGGGAACAAAGTATAACTATTGCAATGCGATATAAGGGTAGTTTTATTTCTAACATTATTCTATCAACACAGACATTTACATCGATAGTCTGCCGTTATAATTTATTTGCCTCGGGTGTACTGTGGAGTGGGTAAGACTGTAGTGGCAGGCTAGCAGATACTGTTGACTTGCGCTAGCCTAGCAACAGCGAACTCTGCAACTGGAAGGATGAAAAGTGTTGAAAATGGTCTCCACTGATAAATAACACACTGGCTAACTTGGAAATGAGGTCCAAAATTTACTCTTGGCTAACATGTAGTTAGTTCATCCAAACTTCTCTCTCTGACGCATGAGCTTTGAGCGATCAAAAGACAGGGTCAATTTAGGTCGATATGGCATGAAATTACTACAATTATTGTTATTTTACATATCTATTAATCTTGTCTGACTGAACCTGTGAAGAATTTTACTTGCTTGCTGTAATTCCTATACACCAACGACTGAGGAATGACTCATGTAATTATTAATTTCTAAACCATATAGCCTATATTTATGTATTATCATATAGTCTATGTTATATATAGTATATTATTATATATGTATACATATACAGAGCAAAAGATACAATGGTGTTTAAATATAATTTTGATGGGACACTTTTCATTTACCACCATTACAATCGACAACAAAGCATAATGCTTACACTTATGCTACATTCCAGACACAATTATAGCCCGTAAGTTGCGACTTCAAGTCACGACTCACGACTTGGTAGCGTTCCAGGCAAAGTCACCACAAACCCTTCTAGCTAGCGTTAGCAGCTACCTAACGTTGACGTTAGCTTGCGCTAGCTGATAGTAGCGATTTCTAGTCAGCAACATATTTTGGGCTTCATTTAGTAAACATAACCTGTAGTAGTACACAATAAGTATGTGTATTGTTTTGATTACAATGTGTGGAATTACTTTACGTTGCCTATTTATGTATATTTATTTCTATTTCTCACTGTTAGTCACCGGCATCTGTACGGTATCAACAGGGGTCGCCATTGTTGTTTATGTGTGTGTGACGTCAAAAACTGTAACTGGGAGTACAACGATCTGGTACGAGTTCACGAGTAAGTTACGGGGTTGACTGCCGTTCCAGGGCACTTTCACGGGTAGAAGGTTGTGAAAACACGAGATACGAGTTGCCTGGAACGCAGCATTAGTTCTCAACTCAATTCAGTTATTTCTGACACTTTCAAAAACATTTTTTTTTACATTATTTACATTGCTTAACCCTGTTTGCTTGAAAATAGTTAAACAATGCAAGTGCAAACACCTGCAATTATTTAATTCTTGGATGTATTATGCAGGTATTTGTCACACATTTCAGTTAGGCTGTGTAGCTCTGCTCTTGTGACACTTACACCTGCGCATGTATGACACACACTTATAACTCACAAATCCCTGTCGCACAGAGCCTGCGATACACAACTATTACATGAACATGCCGGCAAATAAGTAGACTGACTGTACATTAATAAAATCCCTATATGCTAATACATGAAGAAGCTGTTTCTGCCATGAGCAGTGTTGTACTGTAAACTACAAGAATGAGCACCAATCTCTTTGTAAAGACTTGAGTGATGGCTCTAATGATTGAAAGGTATATTATATGTTACTTTAAATTATATCTGTGCCTATGAGATTCAATTTATAATGAATTTAGGTTTCAGGTGCAATTATAATTAGCCTGCTGACACAATATATTGTCACCTAATCTCTAATTGTGTTGGAGACTTTGGCTGGGTTTCATTTCATAGTTAAGATATAATTTAGATAAGATATGTTCCACAAAGCTATAAATAACACAGTATAAAGGTGCTATTTATGCCATACTTTAAAAAAATCATATAGAGTAAGCTAATTATTGTTTCCACTCTTGTTCTGTGGATTATAGTAACTGCATATATCTAGATGATGATTAACAGGACTAACCCAGATTAGTTAAATTGCAATTGTTGATATAGGTGTACAAACTGTACACTGATAAATTAGGTCGTGCTTTACTGTCTTCATACCTCCCTTCCCCTCTCCCCCTCTCTCTGACATTCATCTCCTCCCCAGACTGAGAGACCCACCAAGCAGGGCGAAAAGCCATTACCACCAGCCTTTCTTCATCTTAACTATGATGCTTCGGCAAGCATCAGCATTAATCAGGGAGAGAGAGGGAGGGTGGGGGAGAGCAAAGCAACAAAGAGATCAGACCTGAGAATGCACAGAAGAGGCCACGAAGTGGACCACAAATCCCCCTCTTATCTCCATAAGATGAAAGACTTGTTTTCCCTCAGCCAGTAAACACAATTATGCATCTGAACGTACTCTCAGAAGATCATTCAACAACAAATCTGCTTCATCTCTAATTATGCCTAATATCAACAGATAAGAGCTATGCCCAAGCAGTCTGGTAATATGTTACCTGTGCGACAAGTGCATACGCCACTTCAATTCTGAATCATCTTATTTAACAAGTAGCCCAAATTCAATGTGCACTGGTATATAGAGAGACATAGTAACAAGAAAAATGGTGTAAACTGACCCTCTTGTTGCTCAGTAATGATGTTACCATAACAGATTTTTTTTTAATATGGCTTCAAAACATTATTTCAATAGTGTTTGACACTTTACTCAAATGTTTTCTGCAAACTGAGATTCCATTTAGAGCAGTTTGCATATCAGCTTGCCGCAAAAACATATACGGTTGACATTTTATATTAATTGTGTTAATTATGAGAGTGCCTAATTCATGCTTCATAATCACTGGCTTATTCTTTAGTTCTGTAGCGCGGGTGTACAGCACTTGACACCTGATTCACTAATGCCATTGCCATTTGCTGCCGCAGCTTCCTCCACAACCTCAGCCCTATCTTCAATGTGTAAAGTGTTTCTTATGGTTGACTAAGACTTGATGCTCATGTAGATTTGCACATGCATAATTCTTGCTGCTGCTTGGATTCTTAAATTGCTCCTTCACAGAAAAGAGGCTTTTCCCATCTAATTGTAGATTGGGACGTTTTTTCTCGTTTTCGTGGTGGCCAGCACTTAAATGTAAAGTAATGTATTTCAATGGGAAGCATATTTCGTGATCACAGCACGACTACGGTAGGGAGTAGTATGAAAAGCCAAAAATCTGCATAGGGAGGTTGGTCGGGGTGGTGGATTGGTCAAACAATACAGGACTTTCACCCAGGAGACCGGGGATCACGTCCTGCGTGTGGCGTTTTGTTTCCCGTTGTTTTCCTAATCACAACCGTCCTGTTATTGTCGCGCGTCAAACAACACAGGACTTTCACCCGGGAGACCGGGGATTGCGTCCTGTGTGTGGTGTTTTGTTTTCCCGTTGTTTTCCTAATCACAACCGTCCTGTTATTGTCGCGCGTCCCCGCGGCCATCTCCCAGCGTGTGAGGCATCCTTTCCCCGTTAATCTTTTCGTGCTGGCCACCACGAAAAAAAAGAGATACACGTGTTGTTGTACACGAATCAATAGATTAAAAAAAAACGTGACAATTACACGAACTGCCGTGAGACCATGTTGTACAGACAGAAGTGATGAAGTGGAGTCTTTGGCAATTTACTGTGTACAATGCACATGAGCAATGTGGCTATAGGTTAATATATGTTTTTTGGTTGCATTAGTTAAATATACTATAAAGTGTTCACAATGGCAAAGATGGAAGTGAAGTGTTTTCTCACACTCGTGGAGTGGATTGAGATTTGCACATCCAATTTGCAGTCTCACAATTGGGTTTGGTTGGGGTGGATGCTCACCTCAGCATTAATCATCCCCCCATCTCAGTCTCTCTCGCTCTCCAACATGGTCTGAGCCAACCATTTGAGCTTCCATTAACACAGAATTGTAAAGATACCGGGGGCTGACTGAGACTCCAGGGCATTTATTTCATCCTCTCTGCATGTACCATTGAGGAGCCAAGCCTCTGGGGAGAGCAGACGGCTCGTGTTTCATAGCGTAATCTCTGCTCATATGTGAGGGCAAGCAAACTACCCCCTTCTACTCCCTCGAATGAGCAGGCTAAAATGTAGGAGGCATGCTTGGCTCACAGCATACACTTTGAAAAACATTTCTTGATACTCCAGTGATCAATGGACTGACTCAGGGAGGATAGATGACAATAATTGTGCTGCTGGTGCAAGTCTAATCTAAAGCACTGATGTGCTGACAAATGTGCATGACTTAAAACAATAACTTGATAGATTCTCACATAGCAAGAGTCCTACTAAGATCTCATATTCGCCCTCGGGCAACGTTTTGTCTTAGTTGAGCATGGTAATTTCTTTTCCACATTGATTTTTTTTTAAATCTGAAAGACACATCAGTCTGCCACTCATGCAACAGGACATTGATAATGGTCCTAATGATAATTTGTAAGAAAATAGGAGTAGAACCATTAGGTAAGATGTTGGCAAGGTGACTCATTTTGTGCAAGTAGAAATGGGTTGCTCATGGATGAGAGTAGAATGATTGAAGGGTGCCAAGTGTTTCAAGATTGCACTGGATTTAGACATGTGAATACCTTTAAATGACATATTTTCCATAATGTAAACCTGTGCACTCACATGTTATGCACTGGTGCCTCATAATCTTTCATTTGATAAATGGGTTATTCACATCCTGTGTTTACTGTCTCTCTTGGGTTTAGCCTTCAACCACAGCCCATGAACTTCCAAGGGGATGTAGGCTGTTTCCATGTTTCACTTCTTCCTGGCCTCATTTGATGTACAGTGACATACTTTTTCCATACCCTTAGACTTCCCCTGTTCTGTGTCCCCTGAGTTTAATGAGGTTTGCTGCACGAGGCAGCTGGACTGAAGCTTCAATCTTGTTAACTTTGTCCACCATTCAGTGTTCTATAGAATAAGTTACTGCTGGAAATCAATGAGTCAGCCTTACCACTCAGCATTGTGATTTAATGTGTCCCATATCTTTATTGATCTTCTCTCTACTATCCCTTTCTCTCTTTCTCACACATGCACAAGCATATGCGAAGTGGACCAGATGTGGAGATCCCTTCTTTGAAGTCTCATTTAGGTTTGTAACAACAGCATTTGTTGTTTCCTCTGTGCTGCTTCAACATACATGCTTGAGAATCAGTAGAAGCAAGCATAAAAAATGACCTGTTGAATCAATATATCACCCCAGTGCTGACAGTTTCCAGTGGTGAGGTGTATAAATAGAGGTTATGGAGCTGACAATGTACATAGGGCAAAGGGCAGAGGGAACATTTGGTCCTCTGCGGGAATCTGTCCTCCTGCTTCGCTATCATTACTCAATGTGTCACCCACCGCCTCATGCTTTGACACTCAGACATGTGCATTCTAGTACAGCAGACTTCTTTCAACTGATGACAAACACCCTCAAAGGACACTCATAATGAGACATGGTGACAGGGACAGACTGGGGCTAAAAAACAGCCCTGGACTTTCTCCCAAATAGGCCCATCATCCAGCCATTTGCCCCTAGCCGTGCGCAACAGACACTAGCCAGGATGTCCTGATAGTATGCCACAAAACCAACAACACGTTTGGGGTTGTGTTTATTAATGAAGCCTCAGCCTTCAAATAAAAAAAAAAATGTACAATGCCATTACACCTGCATTGAAAATAAAATACAAATAATGAAATGTCACTGGCTACAGAAACCCCAAATTACACAAACTTACAAACTTACTTAGTATTACTGACAACACTTTCAGAGATAAAGTAGGCTACTTGCTGTACCTGAACATGGGGAGTAGATATTCTGTAGGCCTATACCAAAACTATCGTCATCATCATCATCTTTTGTGCTGCAACTATCTTCAACCTGAATAAACATAAACAAAAACAAATGATTTTAAAGATAGGTTATTAGCCATTATTGATGATATAATGTGTTGCTTTGTGTTAAAGAATTAGCATTGAATAACATATTTAATATTTTGTCAATGTCATATTACACTTTTTATTCATATTAAGGCTGTGCAATGATGAAAATGACTAGGCCCTATCAATTTTGTCTGTGAAGCTTTCACAAACAACCACCAGGTCTTTGCCAGTTCCACAATAGTAAATGCAAATATGAAAGACAAGGAAAAACTGCACTCTGATGGAAGACAGACAGAAAGTGCAAGCTAGGATTTTTTGGTTAAACATTTTGTTAAATTTGGTGAATTATTTAGCCCCCTTCCTTGTTTGTTAGCACGTTTAAAGTGCTACCAATGCATGCCTGATGTTTTCCTGTTTAATCCAATACCATAGTCTTCATCCTAGCAGCAAAAGTGAGCTCACTACAACCTCTCATATACAACGAAGTGAAATCCCGTCAACCCGCGATTAATTTCTAATGCGTTTAATGTTTCAAATTAACAGAATTTAACAGAAATGATTAAGTACGTTAAGTTTGACAGCACTAAATGTCACGATAATTTTCATAATCATGATGCACACCTATATTGATAGCTGACTTTGCAATTCACTAAGATAGGGATAAAGGCAGACTATTATAATGTGTCCTGCTCCTGGCACTTACCAGTACCTTTTGCTCTTTTCTTTGAATTTTTCCCATCCACCTTTCTCCTTACGGTTTCTACTAGCCATTGTCACATCTAATGATGTAATGTTTTTTTTACACATAGCATATAAGTGATTGTATTAGCGCCCCCTGCTGTTGGCTGTTAATATCGCTTTATTAGACTTTTTTTGTGTTGACCGCCGTCGGTTGGACAGCCATCTGGACTTTTCTCGAACGCACAGATTGTCAGTCCGTCCCTGCATGGTAAACATTCATAGAAGTAACATAAATGTAGTTGTATGTGTACTGTAATTCAAGGCACTCTGCAGTGCCATGCGTAAATACACTTTAATTATTATAGTGTGTGCGTCACTCTTTAAAGCAGCTGAGTGTGTGTGTGTTGAGCAACAGATGTTCAGTGCACAGCAGCACTCCTTTCAGGTGCTAATTAAAGTGGGAAAAATCTTTATAAAAATGGTGGAACAGAGGGCTTTCAGTTGATGTAACACATTCAGTAGTATCTTATGTTGGAGGTTGTACTGTTTTAAGAAACAACAGTTGATACCATATATACAGTATATATACCATATATATATTTTTTATCTGTGTATATATATATATACAGTATATATATACAATATATATGTATACTGGTGGGATGGGGTTGGGGGTCTTTGCTGATGCAAGTTCCCGTCAGCGTTTCAGACCCTTTTTTCATGGAAGCTGGAGACAGAGGAGCTCCTCTCTTTCCATTAATCCTCCACTCTCCTGAAGGAGTGGAACAGGTGAATATTTCACGCTGACTGCCCAGGGAGAGGGATGAGGCATACGGGTGACGCTAGACTCCATTTATAATGGATGGGTGGAGAGGGCTGAGCTTGTCTCATAGAGGGTAAAAAATGTTCCCAAGGGGATTCCTCCGCATACTTACATTCGTCCGGCACCATCTTTGCTTTGACGCTCACTCTGGACGCTTGTTATTTGTGGAACAGACATGGTGCCACCCCTGCCCCACAGTTTTTACCAGAGGAAACAGGTCATGTTTTTAGGTCCAGCCCACTCTGCTGTAAGTCGTTACGTGAACAGTTATGGCCGGAGTGGGAAATTAACACCAGCCACAGGCTGGTTGTTAGAAACTGGTTGGTTTTTTTCTGTTGTTTGACTGTTTGCCACTTTGGCAGCCAGCCTCTTATAATTTAGAGGACCTATTTATTTTTTTTATCTTGTCACTTGCTCAATACTTACAAGAATTAATCAGCCACCATTGCTAGGGGGAAAAAAGTGTTGTCACAAATTCATTTTAAAGTTTATTGATGCTTGACCACTAATGTCTGCAAAGACTAAGAATATATTACATTACCTACATTTAAAGACAAAACAATACATTGTAATCACAGTTATGCATTTTGAATGGCTAAACTTAATATGATGATAATATCATATTAAGTTTTAGAAGGCAGAAAAAATATCCCTGTTTTGTCTTATTTTGAATCATTATTTGCTATTACCTATCCTATATAAGGATTCACCAATAGAGGATTTCTCTCAGCTATCTTGGTGTGGTCATAAATTATTGAAGTCTTATTGAAAGTGCTTATTGACTGCAGTGGTTGTCGTTTTACACTGGGCCTTTTTTGTGTTTTGTGTTCTGTGTGTTTTTGCATCGCAGTGGGATGTACAGGAATGTGCCTGTGAGTGTGTGTGTGTGTGTGTGTGTGTGTGTGTGTGTGTGTGTGTGTGTGTGTGTGTGTGTGTGTGTGTGTGTTAGTGTGTTTGTGTTGCTGTGTCTGGATGTGTGAGTAGGAGTAATGGTGGGAGGGGGTGTCTTTCATTGGTGGAAGTTTATATATATTCAGGCTTTGGTCTGAGAGCCAACCTGCCAGTGCACAATGTCACAAAGGAGTTTTTGATGGAAAGGAAGGGGAGAAGAAAGAGAAACGAGCGGTTTTGGGTCAAAGCATTGTATATCCTTTCAAGCCTGAACACTCCACTGGGCGTTTCAGCAAATGTCAAAGTCACTTCTAGCTGTGGACAGACAGCCTAATGGACCACAGCACAGCAAGTGTGGGAGGGCGATGTAGGAGGAGGACATGGACACCAAAGGCAAACATAAGAGAAAATGCTATATGCATTTTTTTTTTTTTGCCATGTCCAAAACATCCACAGCTGAAGCGGACTAAAGAAATTAATCAGCGTGCCAAGACACTTCTCACCACCTTTCACTCTGTGCTTTGGCAGATCCTGTAGTTTTTTTCCCCTTTTTTATGCTGTGCTTTGTTGTCGAGACACGGGAGAAACGGCTCATGAATAGGAGCAAACCTCAGCTGTCTCTGCTCTCACTGACAAACATTTGAGACATTCGGAAATGCACAAAAGCTTGAAAGATGATGATGATGAGCTGAAGGCCTCCATTTGGCTCATATTTCCAGCCACGCAGTATTTTGACATGAGAAAAACAAGCCAGAAATTAAAGCATGATTGAGATGCAAGCCATGAGAGTGCTTGAGAGGAAACTATTGATGAATACTTTCCTTTACAAACGTCTGACAGTTGCATTGTAGGACTATTTTCTCACTTGTCAAATGTAATCCCCATATAACCCCATACTGTATGGCAGTTGTCTTTGTTGACAAATGATATTCTATACTAGAATTGCCCATGATGTACAGTATGCATACGGACTGCAGGACAAGCATAGATATTGGCGAAGAAGTTACATTTAAAGGAATAATCCACTGAAAACCTGTCTTTCGAGTACCAAATACTAACTGCCTGTAGGCTTGACCTAGTAGAAATCCATATGAATCTATTAACAGATTCTCTTATGGACTTCTTATCAACGTTCACTTTTCCTTCATATTAACACAATGTTTAGCTTTGATGCAAGCAAATCATTCAAACATTTGATATGACCTGTGACTTACAGTAGCTCAACTATAGACTTTACAAAATCCTTGGGTAAAATGATGCTAAAATGCCCCCCCCCCCAAAAAAAAATAAAAATAAAAAGTATCACATGACATGACAGGTAAGTGCTAAAAAAAAAAGACAATGAAAATTTTCATACTTTATTAAATAAATTAATTTGGACAATATAGTAAAGATAAACATGAACTATTTCCTAAAGAAAAGTTATTATTTTAAGTAACAACACAGTAACAACATGGAAATAGAGGTGCAAACACTACATATAGTATCTGTCTACGCATCTGTATGTGCTGTGTGTAACAGCAACCTCAGTAAAAAGCCTGCAGCACAGAGCCAGCTTAAGAGGGGAACTTTCCAAAATAAAAAAGATAGACTGTTTACACAACTTCCAATTACCTCAGCTGGTCTAATCTGTAATTTCACTCAACAAAGAGGTATAACAGCTATAAATAGTGCCCATCTGTTTATGAAAAACAGTCGCTTGAAGAGCACTGTTCCACCTGGCTGCTGTTTACAGTGCTGTCAACATCACATTCTCTCAATTTACCCTGACGTCACTGCTGTTGCCCTCCAACTCCCCTCAACAGTCACACACACACACTCGGCTTTTGTTAATTGCGATATAACACTGAATGCGCCATCAGGGGTTGTCAGGCATTGTGCTGACTGCGTATATCTGCAAAGGAATCTCTTCCTTTTAATGTCTGTGAGGTATAGTGGCAAGAAAAGACAAAAAACACACATAGTATGCACTCAAGGTATTATACTGATCAACAATAATGCAATATACTCAACCTTTTGGTTCTCATCCCAAAAAGGCAATTCATTTATATAGCAATATTTTTTTTTTAACACATTGACCTCTGTAACCCCACAGACGGTCATTACAAATTTTTTTTCATACCCACAGAACTTTATTTTAAATTCAATTCTAGTGGAAATCCCAAAGTTACCAAATATGTTGAGCTACATTTTAGGAAAATGTGTATACAATGATACACAAGACATGTAGAATATTATCATTTGATGGAATGAAGCAGCCATGAACTACATGGTAACACAAGTAAGGAGAAAAGGATTTCCCTTTATATAATCTATCAGATTTGTGATTAAATATAAGAAAAAAGGAGGCACTAATCTTTTTTAATAAACGCTGGCATGTACAATCTGTTATTGTACAGATATGTTGCTGATGTTCTATTATTTTGACAATATTCATTTGAAATTTAAAGCCATGTCTTCTTCCTCTGATTAAACACACACACTCAGCTGACCTTCCTATTTGACCTTATACAGTACAGTCTGACAATATAAGTAATAGTACAGACAATAAGCTTGATATCAAGCACATTAATTGTGCAGTTCATTTCTCGGTGACTGAAGGTGTGACCCATCACACCTTCAGTATGAACCACTGTCACACCAGTTTGTAGATAAGGCATCTATCCTTTAGATACACAGCGATGACTTTGTCTGATTGCTATGCAGGGTCCCTGGCTTTGATGGCTTTGGCTGGAGGGATAAGAAAAGGCCAAAGTGATGGAAATCTGGATTCTGTTTTTGCCAACACTGTCTCTGGGAATTGATTTTGTCTGGAAACCTTCAAAGAGGAAGCATTTATGTCTGAAGCACGAGACAGTAGAG
Organism: Sander vitreus; assembly: GCF_031162955.1. NCBI lineage: Eukaryota > Metazoa > Chordata > Actinopteri > Perciformes > Percidae > Sander > Sander vitreus. The sequence goes on from NC_135863.1 coordinate 11,471,379, forward strand.
AAATGCGCAGAGGCTATTGAGGAAGTTGGAGTGCAACTAATGTAAATTTGGCTCAATCAGGGGGCTTATTTCATTGGAAGGAGTGGGTTGCCAGTTCAGGAATCACATTTTAGGACGAGGGAGGTGATGGGTTGATTTATTGATCTCGCACATTTACATCAGTGGCAGACACACTTTGTTTTTGCTTTAAAAAGACAAGTCACAACTTGTCACAAGACATGTACAGTATGATTCCAACAACTAAACATACATTTAAAAGAACTTTAAAACAGTTTCCCTACGTGAGAGCAAATGTGCATTTACTGAAATGTGTGGAGGTCCAATTATCCATGTCATCTTTTACTGTAACTTTAAGTTCAAGGCAGCATTGTTCCTACTTAATGATACAGATTATGTGCAGTGAAATGCACTGTACATCACACTTAACTTTGTTATTGTCCAAAACAAAATTATAATACTTTTTTAGCAAACTAGGTGGCAGATGGGTTGCTTTTGCTACATGCAATACACACATTGCCACAAAAAAAGCGTGAGAAGGTTCACATGAAGGTTTTACTGCCAAATTGCCCAACATGATCTGAATTTTTCTGACATGGCAAAACCCTCCAATCTGGTACCCCATACAAACAAATATAAAAAAAATATTTGCATGCCCTGCCACTTAAACCTGCACAATCGGTGTCAAAATACTTTCAAAATGATACTGGCAGCAGTGACACCTCCACAACAACAGGATCAGGCTTTAGGATTTCACATAGATTATATGAGAAGAGATGAAAGTCAGGGTAATTTATCATGTCTTTGAGTGGCTCTGTCTTTGTAGGGGACAGGAAATGTGTTTTGTGACATTTGGCCACATCATCTTGAATTATTAGCGCCTTTTGAGAGGACACAGGATTTATCACCGCTTCTGTCCCAACACCCTCTGATGCCACACCAAGCAGGACTTGTGAGTCTCCTCCAGGCAAGCTGTGACATGCTGCATGTGCAAGGCAGAAAAACTAATAATTAACATTTTACCATGGGGTTAGATTATGTTTAAAACTGAATCAAACACTATATATTACAGATTCACCCAACATGTAATCAGCATTTAAAATGTATTCAGTTCCATCACTTCCATCCACCTTACAAGGTGTATATGTTCAGATTTCCATAGTAGAACATAACTGGAATAATCAGAGCTGCAGTCTGGCTCTTGACAGTAGACTGCGGCAGTCAGCACATTTTTCAACACCTGGGACATTGGCGACAGTGTCAAACAGTTCACCACAGTATAGCGGTCAACCCAAATATGTTGACAAAGCTGGTGCTAAGTACCAAAAATTGACCAATTTTACATATACATTAGAGCCTACAACTCCCCAACACATCAAAACTCCTGTGAAACAATTGTCACATCTAGTGTGAACACTGCCTGACAATTCTGTTTGTTCGCTATGATGTGTTAAGTTAATCTTTCTTATTATATACTGTACAGAATAATGTGTTGCCACAAATTCAGACTTCTGGTATGCTGACTACACTAGCAGCTGGTTTCCCCCCCATTATTTTACCATTAATAACTACTTATTCATGTGACTATTTTAATTTTTTTAAATGAGGATAGTGGGTGATTTTTGGACATGTGAAGAAGAAGACTGTTGAGTTATACTGTACTGTCAAAATCTTAAGCTGTCAAACCTATTTCCATTACAGATTCCTGTACTGTTGTTGTACCTCAACAATGGTGTGTTCTGAGGTTGCGTATACCACCATGCTCTTTGTTGCTCACAGAGCTGTGTATGTACAAATCATTTTGCCACATAGCTTTAGTAATCAAAGCCTCAGCCCCAGCTAAATCAACAAGGGAATCACAGTCAAGCCTTTCAAACGGGGACTTCACTCTCCTGGATGTAATCTGTTCAGATAAACCTGCAGAGGCCATTTTACAGTTACAGTGTGAGGAGAGATAATCCTACCTGGTGTCACATCAGAGGAGAGGAAGGCTGCAGAGGTTATCTGTGCAATAATGATCGCTCCTGGGACTCTCAGGGCTGTGTTCTTTCCCCCCTGCTCTTCTTCCTGTACACCAACAGCTGCACTTCCAGTCACCAGTCTGTCAAGCTTCTGAAGTTTGCGGACGACACCTCCCTCATCGGACACATCTCTGATGGTGACGAGTCTGCCTACAGGTGGGAGGCTGACCACCTGGTGAAGTGGTGCAAGCAAAACAATCAAGAGCTCAACGCTCTAAAGACAGTGGAGATGGTTGTGGACTTCAGGAAGAACCCAGCCCCACCTGCCCCCATCACCCTCTGTGGCTCCACAATTGACACTGTGGAGTCTTTCCGCTTCCTGGAAACTATCACCTCCCAGGATCTCAAGCGGGAGCTGAACATCAGCTCCCTCATGAAGAAAGCACAACAGAGGATGTACTTCCTGCGGCAGCTGAAGAAATTCAACCTGCCAAAGACAATGATGGTGCACTTCTACACAGCCATCATTGAGTCCATCCTCACATCCTCCATCACCATCTGGTACGCTGCTAGCACAACCAAGGACAGGGGCAGACTGCAGCGTGTCATTCGGTCAGCTGAGAAGGTGATTGGCTGCAATCTGCCGCCGCTCCAGGACCTATACGCCACCAGGACTCTGAAGCATGCTGGAAAGATTGTGGCCGACCCCTCCCACCCCGGACACAAACTCTTTGAGACACTCCCCTCTGGCAGGAGGCTGAGGTCCATCAGGACCAAAACCTCACGTCACATGAACAGCTTTTTCCCCTCCGCCACTAGCCTTATTAACAAGGCCCGGAAACCACCCTGACACTCCACCTTCATGCCACTGTTCTCTCTGCTGTAATGCTCTTTGCTATTTATTTTTTATTTATATCTTTATTTATTCTTTATTTTTAACTTAATACATACTGTGTAAATATACTTATACTTATATTGTTTGTACCTATACTTATATTGTTAAATATTCAATCTAAAGAATGTGTGACGTGCACCAATAACACCAAAACAAATTCCTTGTATGTTAAAAAACGTACTTGGCAATAACCCTTTCTGATTCTGATTCTGATTCTGATTCAGCACCTGAGACACGGTTCCCTGATAGCCTGGTCAACTGTACCCTGTCACTGTGAAGTCAAACACTAACCTCTGCTTTTTCTTTCCTCTTTCTGTCATTCTAGCTTGTGTGTACTGTATCTGTGTCTCACAATGCTACTCACTGCCTGTATTGATTGCTTTCTTGCTGCTCATCCAGATATGAGAGATATATATTTTGTTTGCAAACACATTTAAAATATGTCCTGTATAGGCATACACTTGCGTGTTTGTGTGTTTATGTGGTGGGAAGGTTGCGAGAAGGACCACTCTGCAGCAAAAGGTCACAGATGACAGGGGACAACAAACTACACTCAGAGGTAGAGTCACTCTGAATGTGGAGAAAATGGCATAGACAACTGAATAACATTTAGCCAGAAAACTGGCTAAAATAAAGTGGTAAGTACATCCTTAAAATGCCCCACGTGTAAATGTGCCTGTGTTTCAAAATGTCTTAAAGTCTGTACATGTACAGCTGTAACCTCTAGGTTTAATGGTGGCAGTTTTACACATAATCAGTATGGCTCTAACATATGTTGACACACAAAGAAGTCCAAATATCCTGAAAAAGCTTTTATGCTTGGCTTGAAAAGTTGCTGCATCTATAAAAACAAAATGCGACAAAGTGCAATGGAAATAGACTTATAAATGAATCAAGACATACATGAAGCATGACAGACATCATACCTGCGTGGACTGATTACGATCAATAATGAATTAAATCAAATGAATACATGAAACAAACACAAATATTTCCATCATCATCAACATGTTTTTCCACCATTTGTGGTTCAATTGGTGCTCTTTTAATTACGTCATCTTTTTGTGCCCTCTTCCTTTGCAATTATTTAAAGCCTGTCAACTGGAACATTAGCACCACCAGCTGTTTATCTCAATATGATCAGCTCCTAATATTTGCATAATGGTATTGGATGGAAACACATGTAAATTAGCATTTTCTTTTGGTGATATTATAGATATTTGGACACAATCTGCATCATATTTCGATGCATACCTGTAACCTCAGTAAAAAACACTGGGCTCATGGGGTGGTAGGCCAATTGTTTCTGTTCTTCTGGGTGGGAAAAAAAAATCTTGAACAGGCCCAATACGATACTGTTTCTATCTGCCCTGCTCTCCTTGGCTGCCCTTCCACATCCTCTGCACTGTGGTGTGGAGACAAGTTAGGCCAGGGTGCTGGGTGAAGCTGGGAGAAGTAATGAAAACAAATGGTTGTCATTATGAGTACTTCACATCATATTGCACAGGCTCCATAACAAAGCCTGACATGGAATTTTTTATCATGGCCGACATGGTATAGAGGGGAGACACTCCATCTCTGCTTCTACTTTTTTATAGACTGTGATGCTGTGACTTACGGTTCAACTGTTCCCAAAGGAAAAATATGTCAGATATGGTACTATATAGCTGAGTGTCTACAACATTATAGTAACACTGCCAGTGTTGCAAAGTTATTTCCCACTGGGCACACCAATGTTAAAAATGAATGGGGTCTGGTTACTTGAGATAAAGGTTTTCATCAAATGCCAGTTGATATGTGATTGTTTTCATTTTCAGCTGCACAGTATTTAATGAATCAGTCACTTTATGAAACTGATCTCTATCACTAACATGCAGTTAAACAGTGGATCGACAAACCAACACAAACATAGTAAATACCACGATAAGCGAGTGTTAAAGATGAACAAATACGAAAGAGCATCTTTGTGATACACCAAACTCTTTTGGATATCAAATCAATGATACCAATACAATTCAGCGTGTGGCTGTAAAACAACACAAGTAAACTTCTCAAGATTTTGCGTTTCAGTTGATTTATTTCATGTTCTTAACATCAATGAACCTGACATAATGGTAGAAGCCAACTTTTTAAACAACACATTTAAAAATAGACAAGTCAATTCAGATGGGAAAATATGTTTCATTTCACAGGTTTATCGTGTATCCCCCCAAACAAGGGCAAGAATCAACTGGATATACTTTGCTCTTATTCATCTAAAATGCATGTTTGATGCTTTCATATTTCAACACTTTCACTAACATTAGGCTGAAGACCTAATTTATCTGTTGGGCTACGAACAGTCAGTCTGACCAGCGGTGAGATGTTGCTGTTCGTAATGCTAGATTTGGTTTATCAAAGACACTAGCAACGCAATACAGTACAGAAAATAAGCACAGCAGAAACATCAGATAGGTCGGACCACCCTGTTTAACTATATATCTTTAAACGGGACATTTGTGGTTGAAAATATCAACACAAAATAAACAAGTTTGCTGATTTAACATCTCTCCAATTCAAGTCAACGGTAAGTTGTCTACCTGGAAGTGTTTTTGTTGTGTAGTGTGACGTCACGGTGATTCTGTGTATAGCACATAGGGAACTTTGGATTTGAAAAATATAAACAAATCAAGAAAAATAAAAAAAATAGTTTTGGTCATGGAAGCACTCAAACAGTGTTGGTAAAAGTCATCAAAGTTTACATCAGAACCATCAGGAACCCTATTTTTCCAAACTGAGAATTCTGATTTACAATAGGATGGATCTGATACTGAAATAGAGGGGTGGAACTCATTCTCTACTCTTAGACCTTTTTATGCAAGATTTTGCTAACTTCACCTTGACTAAAACCTTACTAACATTTGTTATGGCAAAATGCTGTTTTTGGGGTGACATTTAACATTGTTTATACCGCCAATATACGTTATATTCTGCATGGATTTAAAGTACTGATGCAATAATTTTTTACCACACTGCACATGGCCTCTTCACCTCTAGGCCAACTGCCCCCCCCTTCTGCCTTCTTCACACAAAGTAATGATCCACAAATACAATAAAAACATGCATTTTATGTCAACTGTGCAAACCATGCACACAGAAGCTCTAGATATCTGAGTGTTAACATCGTAAAGACGTGCAGTTGTTTTTTTCTCCTGGAGCTTGGCTGTCACTACCTACACAAGAAAAAGTCATACTTGTTTACCCTTTGATGTGGGAGTGCTGACTCATGTTCCTCCTCCTCCTCCGCTGGCGTATATCTGTAACATCAAGTTCTCATGTGTACTTTGGCTGTACGGTTACATCCTTACTGTCGTCTCACACCCCATCTTGGTCAAGAAGTTGTCTTAGTCGCTCTGCGGTTCATTAGACACCATCATTTCTTTTCCTAACACAAACAGGGAGCAGATAAAGAGGAAGATCAAACTTAATTTGGCCAGTTAAGCTGGCAGTGACAGCAGAGAGTGCCTTGCATACAAGGAGGATATCTCTCTGTCAACTTTACTTAAGGAGAACAATATTTAAATCCTATCCTACTTCCGAGGTGCTTTGTGAGCAGCAGCATGCTGTTATGTTACAAACAGCAAGGTAAACTGATCACTAATTAGGATGGATTGCCCACTACCCTCCCTTTACCACACACTCACTATCTCTCTTTTTCCCTCTCATTTCCTGTCCTGGAATGATACAGGGGATAATTTAATGGCTGTGCTTACTTTTCATGTGTTTTCAGGAAGGAATGTGAAGGTATCTTTTCCAGGAAGGAATGTGGAGGTATATTTTCTTCCCTCTTGCTGAGGGGCTGACAGCATCAGATAAATCTTGGTACCCACCCACATCCAGTAGCTTTATTTCAGCGAATTGTGTGCACATGGCAAAGTCGAGCTAAATTTAAACACACAGTCCCTGACAGCCCCTCACAGCAGTCACATTATCCATAATGTGCTCAGGCACTGGGGGAGGAAGCGGCACAGTGTTGTACCTTCAGTTTTCCTCGACTCCCCTCCTCATACCACCACCGCTGCACCCACATGTACTGCCTCATTGTGTTGTTTACATTGACACACTCCTTGCTCTCCCACCTCTGCCCCAAAAATAGAAAACTAAAGCCGTTAGTGGTCCCCACCATTAACCTTGTTATTTCTCACCCTCTTCTTGATCTCTCACATACACACAAACACACATATGCTTTTTTTGTTCTAGCAGACTGTTAGGGGAAATAGAAATGTTCCTCTGTATTGAGCTGTGGCTTTGTCGGATGTCTGAGGATGGGAATGTATGATAAGAGGAAGAAAGAGGCTCTGCTGCGGAGGCTCTGGGGAGCAGAAGCCGCTCTCACTTTCACAGGAAATGACACTTTCAGATCTCCTCCGAGCTGCAGTGCAGAGCTGTTTGCCAGGAGAAAGTGACCCTGTTGTAACTGTTTGTACTCAATGCTACATCAAGATGGGCTGTAATGTCACCATCAACTGATTCGAAGGAGTCACAATCAAGCCAATGAAATACGTATCACGCTGTCAGGCCACAGGGGCAAGCAAATCATAACTCACCAATTAGAAGTTTTACAGAATAGCTTAGCAACTACAGCAACTTGATCACTGTTACTATAGCAGCAGAAAGTTAGAAGATGGATTCATTTCACGAAGCTGAACAGCATCAGTGTCTAATAGCCTGAGCAGCAAATGTTTGCTGCTTTAAAAAGAAAAGTGAACACATATGTTGCCCCAAGATCATTATAAAGAAAATCTAATAATGAACATCATAAAACCAAAGCAGCAAAATCCAAACACAATCCTTTTAGGTTCCCATTGAAAATACAGTACTCAGAATAGTGTACCTAATGGGGTGAACATTTTGTGTATAATATTCAAATATATTTCTGCAGAGAAAATGCTGCTTTTAATCATGAGCACAGTGACTCATGAAGGCAGAGGCACCATTAGAGAGGAGACATGAATGACTCTAGGGGGCTCTGCTTTATTACAGGGAAATTACACTGAGAGGAACTAATTATACACAATGAATTCCAAATTACATCCAATATAAGGAATTACTTGATGTTTGCAATTGATGGCCTCCATGTGCTATTTCATACAAATAAAATTTACTGTATTTGCCATGCCAATGTATACATTATCCCTTAATCAAAAGGTTTAACTGCTCCAACAATTGTGTCCGATCAGTGTCCTCAGTGACCTCTGAATCACCGTTCACAACTAGGTCTGGGTTTGTCCCCATTGATGGCTGTTTCCCTAAGACAAACAATGAACCAATCATCTTAGTAGGTGGGATTGAGAATGGGGACATCATCTTCCTGCATAGATAGCTATAACCTAGCTATATTCATTAAAAAAGCAACAGATACATAAAGTATGGCGTGACAAGTGTGGATGAGATCGACGCAGATTGTTGTGAGATGACTTCCAGAAATAGCAACTCTTAAATCAATGTATTTCTTTGATCCATAGTAAGTAAACTGCTCCTAGCAACCGCTACTACATGCAGTATGGCGTGATGGATGTGTCATTTGCTACTGTTACATTCAAGGAAAACAACATAATCCCCCCCTTCCAAACATAAAGCATTTTATAGTCTGTGACATGCCATTGGGCCATTTCAATATTACCATAAGTTACCATAAATTCAGGCAACTAATAAATAAAATCCATGTTGAAACAGTCATGTAAACTCTTTTTGTGCCGATATAAATATATTCAAGTCACACAATAATGCAGGTAGCCAGGTTGGATGTCACATATTACTGTGCACTTTACATTTAAACCATTACATTTACACAGGCTTTCAACGTTGGTGCAAACTGACGTATCAACATGTCTGAAATGTCAGAAAGTTTCTTGGGTTTTGATCTAACCTGGGCCAAGATGGTCAGGGCCACATGATGAATGCATCTATCACTTTATGAATTTAGAGTGCCTTGCTACAATACAATCATTTTTTTGGGCAACTTTCTGGTGGGTCCTGTGCAGATGACAACTTTAACTTAAATTAAATTTGATTGAGCAATTATGCATTTTTCCAGCAAGACCATTTACTCCCAATGACACCTAGAGCTGCCCAGAGCAACTACGGTCTTGACTGGCTTCCTCAAAGGGCCCATAGTACAGATGATGGAATATCACTCACACGACCAGATTTTGAACAGTCTAAAGCCCCTGACACACTAACCCGACGGCCGACCATTGGCCGAAAAATCTGTCAGCTCCCCGAGGTCCAAAAAGTGCCTCAGAACACACTGAAGTGACGCTGACTTGAGCATGTAATACGTCTCCATAACAGCAGGCGGCGCTAATCTGTATTGTCGCCCAAAAAATTAAAACTGGCAGCTGATTGGACGAACGCGCCACGTGGGTCTGGTTTCTCCGGAAATTCAAAGACAGACTGTCATGGCGGCTTGTTCAGAATACGATCTCATATTTTACTAAAATATTCACCGAAACGTGTTTCTGAAAACATTTTAAGCGAGAAATAGGCCATACAGTTGCTGAATCTGTCCTCATTTCAGATCGACAAAGGTCAGTTTAAAAGATTTTTGTCAGATTTTGAGAGGCTTAGTCACGCTCATCCCGCTCGTCATTTCCGGGATAACACTCAACCAATCAGTTTGGTTATGGAGTCCGACTGCCCGCCCTCCGACGCAATATGTCAGGTCAGCCAAAATGAAGGCCAACAGCTCCTCGGACAGACGACGGCACGGAACACACCGAACAGACTTGAGTCACTGACCTCGCCAGACTGTCCGACGGCTGATTCTGATTATCGGGTTGGTGTGTCACTGCTATAACTTGTTGCTTTTTTTGTCACAAACCTACTTCTCCAACCTGCACTTGGCCACCACCCATGTGGAAAAATATATTAATGTTGTTTACATTGTATCTGGGAGCCAATAGCCTCCTGCTGCAATGAAATTAAATAAAGCAAAGAAAGCAATTTCAGGTTGGTGAAGCTCCGCCTGCAGAGATCCATTACTTTCACAGCTGTATGGTAGAAAGTAAGCATTTTGTGTGGGAAAAGAGTATTTACCTTGCGAGAAAGGCTTGTTTTGACGTGTGCCCTGTACCCCAAAACCTGAAAACCTTTTGCTTCTACAGTCAAAGTTTAGTGATAAAGTATCACATTTTGTGGTGAAGCAGCTTCACCACAAAATGGATTTCCAGAGAACAAGCACATAAATATAGATACAAACAGGAGATAAAAAAGAGCAAAAGCATCACATGGTATGTGTGTGTGTGTGTGTGTGTGTGTGTGTGTGTGTGTGTGTGTGTGTGTGTGTGTGTGTGTGTGTGTGAATAGATTTGAGACCAAAGGGCAACATCAGGGCAGTTTGCATGAGAAGCACAATCAATAACAAAACTGCAGCAAAGTAGACCAAGGGAGAATTTTTCTAGCTGCACTATGCCATTCTTTTTTTATGTTTTAATCCAGCTATCTGATCATCTTAAGCGTAAAGTTTCTCCTAAACAGTAAGCAACCACTCCATTCAGAGAAAACTTGAATGTATTTCCATATATTCCATATCAACATAGTAGAAAGTTACTCTTATTGCCTCCCCATATTGCCAGATGTTGTAGTACATTTTTAAGGTACATCCCACCCGTTCTGTTGTTTGGAAAAAGGACAATTTCAGATGCAATACAACAACATGCTGTTGCATTTCGAAATTTCATTTTGCAATTCACCACTGAGCACTAAACCTTGCTCAAACTATTCAAAGTGCTTTGCCAACTTATTGTAAAAGTACCAATTTATATCTCAACATCTGTCTGGCTCCTACTGATACTGCTATGAACAGTTAAAAAACGCTTTGTTGTTTTTTTTGTTGTGATTACATCTCTCTAAAAGTGATGCGTACATCTCTTGGTTGTGTGGTTTGACATTTGACAGGAATGTCTTGGATCTTAGCTGGATGTGTTGCGATGCCCATGCTGTTTGTAGCTTCTTACTGAAAGCTCTTTCTCCCTCAGATCCATATCAAGCTTTTACTTCTCTCCCCTCATCTCTCCCTGCTTTCCTCTCCTCTCTTCTCGGTTCTTGCCTCACTTCCTCTCTGTCTCCATCCAGCCTTCCATGCCATCACATGTTCTCTTTCATTTCTTCCAGTCTGTCTACCTTGTCTTCACACCCTCCTGTCCTCTCTTCTCCCTTCCATACTGCCTATGGTGCTTATTTAAGTGGGAAATCCCCCAGCCCCCTCTAGATCCAGTACTTGGTGTGTAGAATCGTAAATCAAGGAACCCAGAAGACAGATTCCTCTCTAAACTTTGCCACTTGTAAACAGCTGACTGAAAGTGATGCAGTGTACCAAACAGCAACACAAAACACAGGTTAGAGGATGTCAGACGATCAGTCGTCATGATGAATTGCGTGAATGTTAGTGGCCTCAGAGTTAACAAGGCGTGACGAGTTGCTTCTCATAAACCTGTTTGCTATCTTCTGTGACTGTCTACAGGTACCCTTTTGAAGTTTATTTATAAAATGCTTGAAGAATATGGTTTATCACAAAGTGCTTTACTGAGCGCAAAGAACATAAAGTAAGAAAACAAGGAAGACTGAGCACATCACAAAACTTGATATGCAGGGCGTGTGTGTTTGTCTATTACCAGGGCGGAAAATAAAGACCGGAGGGATGCGGAAACCAGGATGTACCAAGTAAATGATACATGAATTTAAATCTCACACGGCATTTCTTATTTCCCTACTTTGTTATGTTTTGAGATTGCATTATGCTATGTTATACTCTATAATTCTGTATATGCAGTGCAAGATTATAGATATACCAATGGCCCGGCAAATTCCCTCTTTTCCCATTGTACACTGTACATCTGTTCCCATCTGGTTATTAGGCTGAACTAGTTGATGGATAAGTATGGAAAATAAGAAAACATTCTTAAAAATGACTTTTCTTGAGTATAGAAATAGGATCATTTGAGGTTTAGGCTTTTCACCAAATAGGAAGGTAACACTGGCGAATCTGTGGTCACACACAGCGATTACTAAAGAAGTGATGCATAATTTAGGATAGTGACATTTAATATACAGTAGGTGCCAGTCTGCCACCGTATCTGTCAGTGGAACCTTCTGGTAAATAAACATGTAGTGGTTAGCAATATAAATCCCTGCGTGGTGTGTGACAGAGAAGACCAGAAAGACAGAAAATCCTCTGCCTTACTCATCCTAATTTGAAAATGTTAACACCATACAAATGGTTGCCCATTTTCTGAAGAGGGAGCAGGTGCTAATATTCATTCATTGTCACTACTGTCCTTCATCATTGTGGTATGTTCCTAATACCGGTAACCACTTTCTAAACATTCTCTGACAGGCTTCTGTTGGTGCTTACTCAGATCGGGGGGCTGCTGTCAGCTCACTTAGTCAGTAGTGGGTCCTCAGCAGATGTGACGTGGGCCTGAGTCGGAAGCAGCAGCTCCTTCTCCATGTGAAAATATTTCGAATGGCAGGTCCTGATCGGGTGCCAGAATCTCCTGCCAGTCGATCACTAAGCTTCTCTCACTCACAGGATTGAAATGTGCCTGTCATTTTTTGGGTGGGAGGGGAGAGGGCGTTTGGGCTCGAACATGCTGTTCTTTTCTTCACTCGGTATTTGGATGCAAAGCCACCAAGAAACAAAAGTGAGTTTGTGCTAAACAATATGGCAGAAGACATTGGCTTTTACATTTTCCCACTAAGCTTGTTTGGAGCAGTCATATGTGTAAAGGGAATAAAACAATAACCGGTGAGACTAAATAACCGTAAAATGCAAGTTTTATGGTTATCAAGGGCCTACAGGTGTGGACAAATTAAAGTTCAAGCTAAAGCCTAGCTTAAAAAAATTAATTGTGGGCAAACATTAGTCTGGACTGATGCTCATTATTAAGCAGTTTCAGAAGCTTACAGTGTTTTTTTTCAAGGCTGCATTATGCAAACACACCCAAACATATCCTTATATCTTCTTCATGGAGCAATTATTTTCCAAATTGCTGCCAAGACACACATTAGGAGAAGTGGAAGTAGCTATTCAGGCACTGTTATCTTAGGATAAAGAGGTAAGCTATTTTGGGTGCTTCATTGCGTCCCGTGGTTTGATATGGACACTTAACCCTGGTAAAGAAGGAAATATTGCTCTTGCATCACCTTTGTGGCACTATGCTACTGATACACACTTTCATCAGTTAGACTCTAATGAAGCAATACCTGGAATATTGAGCAGTTAAACAGATGTAGTATCTAGGAGCTGAAGATTTCCCAGAGAGAGAAGTGTAATATCAAGGCAAGAGAGGACTATTACTAAAAAGAATTTGACAGTCCGAAAACCCAGAAAATACATACTATAAAGAGTTGATCAGGGTTCCCCCAAAACATCTATGATGAGGATTCCGCATATAGATATGATGATATAGGTTTTATAGTATTTTATTGTGAAACTCACCCACGTATGCAACATTGCTGTCAATATTTCATGTATACATATACTAATATTTTCAAACAGAATTTCTTAAAGGACCTTAAAATGACAAATAACTTGAAAATATAGCAGCTCATAGTGCTCTCTACTTTCAGATCGCTTTGCAACAGAAGGCGAATATCTAATTTTGGAAAAAAATAAATTGTTACTTTACAGCAACCTTCACCTTTCTGTGGCCTCCTGAAGCTGCATAGATCCGAGAATGTTTTTTCTACTCTCCTCAATGGTCTCCCTTTTACTCCAACAGTGAAGGAGCCGTGTCAGTGTCGACGAAGGAGAGGTGATTGTGAATACTATGATTAGCGATGTATTCATGGTCTTATCAGCTACAAGCTAAATTGCTCTCTTTTTCCAGCCCTGTGAATGGTCGAGTGCCGCTGTATTATATGAGACGTTCCCTGAATGGCTAAAGGAGTGTTCAATTATTTATTCATGCACTTACTATTTTATTTCTATTTGTGAGAAAAAGGAAAAAAATGTAAGAGACAAGGCTCTTTCTCCCCTTGTTTCTGCTCTGTTCTCAGTACTTTTGCAGCCCACGCAACAGCGAAACGTACGGAAATATCAAGAACTGCAAGAAGTGTTTGGTTGTTGAATTTAAAGAGTCATATTATTTTTATTGCAAATATGTACACACTTGAAATAAGCCTGCTTTAAAGTAGCTAAATCATGATTGCCAACACTGTTATATTATGTAAAATGACAAAGATCAGCCACCAAAGACCACCATCACTTCTGTATACAAGATGCTGTCCATTATATCAGTAATTATATGGTTAATTTTAACTTCTTACCATTTTTCCATTAATAAATGCAGGATTTATGATTCTCTTTCTGTTGATGTTGTAAATAAATATAATAATAAAATAAATAAAGGTATGTTAGACCTTAAATTTTGGTACAAGCTTTAAGTTGTTTTGAAGACTCACATAATGAAGCATAAAGAGCTCACTCATCAAACACATATTCATGTACGATCACTCCCTCATCACTGTCACAGATGAGCCTGGAGCAACGCATACAGCACATACTGTATGGAAATATATCTGCATGTCTAAATCAATGCTCTATTTCACTCTTTACTTTGCTTTGACAGCATGAGCTCCGGGAGCGTCCTTGCCCTTCGGCTCTCACTCCCACTCAGGTGGTGTGTAGCTACTCCTGCGCTCCACCACGCCGTACTGCTGCACTCCACCAGGGTGTAATGGTAGAGACGCTGGGGAGAGAGAGATGAATTATAACATATTTTTCTAAGAGCTGCCAACCCACCCCCCCTCTCTGTATCTACTTCTCTCTTACCACTCTCACTCACTCTGTTCTTGAGAGTGAACCACCACAGCAGATCTGATGAAACTCAGATGCTGCCATTGTTACGGATGCCAGGATTACTCACATGAAATTGAGGGAAAATTTGTATAATTAAAAGGCAGCCAAAAGTTTAGTAGCAATTTGTCTTCATCAAAATCAGAATCAACTTTATTGGCCAAGTATGCTGACACATACTATAAATGTGTTGATAGTTTGTAGTAGCACAATAGTTAGTAATGATCAATACAGTGCAAAGACTTACTTTTTTTTTGAGAAACAGAGAAATCTGGCCTTTCTGCTTTATAATCCAGCATGGAATTGCAGTGTCTTTGTAAAATAAATAAATAATTATGAATCCAAAAATCAAGTCAGGTAATCTTCAATATCTGTGCATGGCTTCAAGCTAGGCTTGTTCTGTTTTTTAAGCATGATAGCTAACAGCTGGCCCTTTCCAAAGAGAGCTCCCGTTACCGTTCTCGATGAAGGACAGGTTAGTGCAAGTGATCTTTTCTGCAGTCCTTCAGGTTTACAGTGATAGTAGCTACTAGCCTTGTAGCGTGGTGCTCATAGTTTACTGACATTTTACTGACTCTGTATGTCTTGACACTTTTTTTCTTTATGTTCATTGGCACAGTCCCATTTTCCCTTTTCAAAACCATGTTCCTTTTTCAGTGAGAATAATTTATCGAGAGGGTGCCCCTTCACCACCTCAGAAGAAATAAAAGAGTTCTAATAGAAATTACAGTTAAGACCCGACCATCCTTAAGCCCCCAGCATTAAGCAGCAGAAAATATTCTGAACACTGTTGTTGACAAATGGTAATTAAAAGATTTGTTAATGTCGAGTGATTAAAAACACTGCAGGCATTTCACAGGGAAATTCAGCATGCAAATTGCTTTCTCTGCAACTGCTGGTGCTGCTCTGTTTGTTGAATGAAGAGCCTATTTTTCCACTGTTATCATAATATTAAAGAGCTGTCACTTCTCCTGTAATGGAATGCACAATGTGAAGAATTAGCATTTTTCAACAGCTATCTTGTTTGTGCCAGGATGAGCAATTATTGGCCAGATACTTTTTTTCTATGAATGGTAAGATGATTCTACTTCCTCCAGGGAAGCTGTGGTCAGTCACAGTCTGACAGTGGTTTCTTGTTGTGTGTGTGTGTGTGTGTGTGTGTGTGTGTGTGTGTGTGTGTGTGTGTGTGTGTGTGTGTATGTGTGTGTGTGTGTGTGTGTGTGTGTGTGTGTGTGTGTGTGTGTGTGTGTGTGTGTGCACTGTACTGTATATGCACATTATTTCTCTGTCTGTTAGATTTGTGTGGGATAAAAGTGGGCACTGTGATTCTTGTGACAGGCTTGAACCATTGATTCTCCCCATCCCTCCATCACAGGCTACGGCACACTGTTCACCAAAGGCAGGTATGAAGGAAAACCATGAACGTGGAGTAGCCCACCGAATCTCAAATAGTATAAAATGTATCATCCTGGGGTAAAGCATGTGTGTGATGGAGTATTACACACCTAAATCTTCATTGGTGTTGTCTTCACTACGCATTTTAAGAATTAATTCACTACTCTATACCTGTCAATACCTTGAGTGTGATGCGTTATCAAATGCTGATGTTCCAAGAAAATACTTTTCCTTAGTAACTACATTACAAGCTCTCTGTTGACTTTGATGGATTAACATAAAACTATGTAATTATTAAAGACATTTTTGAATGTATGAGGCGACTTAGGTATAAAGTAATGGCTGCCGCTTGGCAAAAAAAAAGGTAATAATGTCCTTGTGTGTAATGGGCTTAATTTTGAAAAAAAGAAGGAAGTGAAATGTCATGTTTTAATATGCAGCTGAGATGTTGCTTGGTGGTCTTAAGTTCATTTCCGCATGCACGCACGTGCGCACACACACACACACACACACACGCACACACAAAATGACAACATACTTTGAGAAACAGGCAGGGACGGACTGGGACCAAAATTCAGCCCTGGCACTGTAGTCACACCAGCCCACATTACCACGCCCATGCAGCCCCACCCACAGACACACATTCACTAATTACATTTGTGTACAGATGGTGAAATAATATAAGCAGTAGCTTACCTTAAGTAACATATTTTTAAACATTTAATGTAAGTAACTGGCAAACAATGCTTACTACTTTTTAAAGAGCACACGTTTATAACAAATGTACACATACTGTCTGTTTATGCCGTTTGTATACTGTCATTCTCTACAGTATGTTGTTCTTTGTCGTCACTGTCTGTCTGTTCGATTGTCCGTGTTTCTCTCTGTTGACACTGTACATATTGTCTGTCTGGTTCTTCATCTTTTCATCCGTTTCAACTCTGTAACTCTGCAATTTTAATATCTTTTTGTGGCTGTCTGTGATTATACTTCAGGGTTTTTCCCCTGCTCAGAATTGGCCTTTGGGGGAACACATAAAGCAGAGGTCTCCCCCAGGGCATTTTGAGGGTAAAAGACTTCAATTCTTGCATTCTGATAAATGTTTGGGCACCAATTTATGGTAAAAATGTCTATATTTATGGCAAGGAAATCACAAAATTCTGGTGGCAGGTAACAATTTAAAATACAAAATATAATGGAATATTATTATATTCAGTAGTCCAGTAAGGGGGCTTTCACATCCAGAACATGGACAGGATACGACAACACTTTACCCCAAGGTCCAGTTGTTTAATTAGCATGAACAGGGCTTTATGGTCACGTTTTGCTCCCAAGTTGAAAAATGTAGGCTTGACTTACAGAGGCTACTGCTTTTACTGCTAAATTGTACAATAACACAATCATATGGAACGTTGTGAAGTGTAATGTTTTCTATATTCTATAGAAATATATATATATATATTCTGGACTACTATTTAACACGACAACGAGGCGTTTTTAACCGGTAATGAAACTGTCTCAATTTAATACTGATGCCGTCAGGCGGCCGCGCGGACAGACAGCAGTCAGAGCTCCGGCGGAGCTCTCTGCCCGTCAGCAGCTGACGGTCCCCCAGAGCAAGTGCTTGATTTTGACTGAATGTTCCAATTTGAGTAACTTCTGATTGGGTTGGTCGGCCCATCTCGGGACCAGCCCGACCATTGCTGACTGGCCAAATGCTTAATATTTATTATTATTATTATTATTATTATTATTATTATTATTATAACCATAGTGAAATCGTGCAAGCGATAAAAACCCGAAAGCGATAAATCGGCCTGTAAAGACAATTTATTTGTATATTAAATAAATATATATAAAATATATATAAATAAAATATATATATTAATGCCCCTCTGGCATTTGCCAGAGTTGCCAGATGGCCAATCTGCCCCTGGACACAGGTTCAAATGCATGGTCTAACATAGATGTACGTTTAAAGGTTAGGGTTAGGGCCATCAATAAATGTAAAGGCTGTGGTGGTGGGTAGTACATTTTAGGTTGCAGAAAGCAGTGACCATACAGAAAATGGCAGTTAGATTTATTATCAAATGTAATATACACCTTCCAATTATTTAAATGTGCGTGTGTTTTTGGTCCAGGTGGAGTGCGTTAAAATGATCAGCTCATTCCAGTCTTAAAGCAACACCAAAGCACTTTTCCTCTTCGGTCCACCTACAGGTTGGAAGCAGAATTGTCCATTACCGCTGTATTGTAGTTTCTCATTCGAACTAACAGATCCACTACCCGATCTGGCAAACTTTCATAGTGCGGTTTTAGCCGATAGAGGGCCGCAAAGCGAATGCAGAAGTGTCGTTCAGCCTGTTACGAGTTGATGAACCACTGAAACGATTTTGGAAACATTATTTTAAGGTACAAAAGAATCTTTGGTGTTGCTTTAAGAGATTAATCTATTAACTGAGATTTCCTGTCACACTTGTATTAGCAGTGCTAATGTTACAGTCCTATTTTTCAGTATAATATGAGCTGATGGGATGGCAATGTATAAAACCAATAATATAACGTAATGCCATGTGATGTAAATGTGATGAGATTAATTTAATTCAATGGGGTGGTTGGTGTAGCATTATGGTGACACTGCCCAGTAACTGAGAGCTCATAAGATCAAATCTCTTTGATAGCTAATGTATCCATCCAGTGCCATGTTTCATTTGTCAATGTGTCCTTGAGTAGGACGACAAGTCTTCTCTCACTCAGCAAAATTATCTAAATGCTAATTTATCGGCCATTAAGCAATATGTAGCCACTGCCTTGCCTTGTTCTGTTTCATGTGCAAATAAAAAGCATGAATAAGACTTTTTAGAATTAAAATTGAGAATAAAATTATACTTCAATTAAGAGTATAAATCAACCATCTGGTGTGGATGACAGGACAAAAAGATATCATTCAAATGTGTAAGTATAATATGTTCACAGCAGTTATGCAGGTGTTTAAAATGACAGGAAATTTCAGGTAGGTGTGTGTGAGGCAAATGACCCAAATGCAGGCAATGCGGGCCAACAGCAACAGTTCAAGGGTTTTATTGCAGAGGTGAACATGCAAAAGCTTACAAACAGGCAGGTTCTGGGGTAAAGATTTCAGATTTCAGCTACAATTAGGTAAGAAGGCAGACAGGCGGGTTTAGGTAGCTCAAAAGCAAAGACAAAAGAAGATAGCAACTTTGCAACATAGAAAAACAATCTAACAAGCAGACGAGGGAAGTGGGGACAGGTGTGTAGATGCAACGCATTCTCATGAATGGGTCCGTATGATATTGTACGAAAATCTATGCACACCAAAACGTATGATATCCTACGAAATTAGGAGACCACCGGCTGGTCACGTGATGCCGGCTGGTCACGTGACGCAGATCGGCAGTTGCTAGTTGTTTAAGTTGCTACAGAGCTTTGTGATGCTGGTTACAGACCTCCGTTGTATCAGCGGTAGTTGGTGGTTCAGTTTCCCCGAAAATAGCTGACTTTGAGCCGGGTACAAAGCACTGCGAGCTGCCGGTCGTTTCGGCGGACATTACAGTTAAAATTAGTCCACAAAATGTGAGCGTTTTGCCGCGAGGGAAATGTTAAGATTAGGCACCAAAATGACTAGTTAAGATTAGGAAGAAGATTGTGGTTTGGATTAAAACACTCATAAGGAACACACATTTCCTAGGTAAAAGGCTTTAGTTTTCCCTGGGAAGTGAACACCGATCCACCGACCCACCTCCTCCATTGAGGCCAGCCGCGTTCTTATACAGCAGACGTCAATGTAGTGAATACAGCAAAAAAAAACATGTAATGCTTACAAATTACAGTGCTGAACTTATCATAGCTTTTTGAACGAATGGTTCATGAGAACAGGCTGGTAGATGAGGCAGTCAGGTAATGGGGAAAGGAGGGAAAATGGCTATGAACGGGCCTGGGAAATAGGGAATGTGGCTGGAGAGTTGGGACAGAGATACAATGCAGGGGTCTGGGGATGTGGTCTTGCATATTGATGCCTTCTGAACTGGTTTGAGTTTGGCAAAGATGTACAGATAGCAACTGTTTTTTTACAATCATGACTTAACCTCTGTTTTCTCATCTTACACATCACACTCCACTGTTATGGTGGCCATTTCAGTAGATTTAGTCACTAACATTGTTGTGGAAACACAATAAGCATGGAAACTAAATGCACACTTCCTGCATTACTGCATTACTTCAAATACTAAGTTACTCCTCTAGTAAGCTAGTATTGACATGAAATAAAACAATAAAACATTGACACCATTCAACAAAGTACAATGGGTAATAACAAATTCAACACATTAACTGGTTGCTATGGAGTTGTCACTAGGCTTCCTCAGTCATTGTATATTTTAGCATAGGTAAAGCTGCCGAAACTGAACATTATCCAAAATTTCTCAGACGAGCGTCAATTTCCTTCCTTCCTTCTCAAATGCCTTGAAAAGGCTGTCGTTTGCACAATTTCACAAATGATTACCGGGACCGAAAGGATATTTGAGTCGGGTATGACGCAGCCTGGAGACTTCCCGTTTCATGCCCTCCCATCTGGTGCTGTCCCCCGAGCTTCGACTTTTCAAAATAAAAGCTTGTGTCTGGTCCGCTATGTTTTCGTACTTTGGTGTTTTGGATGTTTTTGAACTAAACAGTACGGCAATCATGCTAATGAATACAATATTTGTTTCAACAGATGTCTTAGTTACAACACGATGGAGCTAGCAAAGCAGTTTTGTGTTTATAAGTGCGGGCAGGATTTATTCAGTTTTGGATATCCCACGGTCTCTACAAAGCTATAGCTCCAATTGTCTGGCTGACTAAACAGGGAGGGACCCATCTGCTAGCGATAGGGGGCCAAGACTGAGAGCTACATGGACAAATATGTACCAAACAAGCCACTTTGAAATTTTGCTGTTTTCATGAATACAAAAGTTGTATTCATGAACCCCGCCCCCAGACTAAAAAATGTTGGGTGACCCCCTCCCCTCAACAAAGAATAAAAAGACATGACCCTCCCCTATTTTCCTGCAGTGGTCCATTCCATAAATACAGAACGGTCCCTAAATCAACCTGATGAAATTCCAACACAAAAAAAGGGGAAGGAAACGGACATCAGTGAAAAGACATGCATCCGGCGGAATTTCCTGCGGCACCGGAGCAATCCTGGAAGTAGAACGTCGTGGGTATAGACTAGGGATGTGACAGTGTGGTGAATTGAGAGACTAAGGACCGAGGCAGACTTTGTGACTGTACATTTTTTTTCAATTTTTTGTCCATAACAATACAGCCAGACACTTTTGAAAGTGCGAAATCTCAGTGCCGGTTGTCACAATAGCAAAGTTACTGATACTAAATAATACCCCCTGTTGCAGATGTAGCAGATTGCCAGAGGGCCTCCTCAAAAGTCTTTTGAAGTGCAGCCATTTAGCATTGATAGAAAATCTTGCTCAATTATTGCATATTGATTTATTTATTCTGCTGCTTTTTTGATTTTGTTTTTCAAGATGTTTTTGGGGCACTTTAGGCCTTTATTTGAGAGCACAGCTGACGACATGTAAAAGGAGAGAGAGGGGGAATGACACACAGCAAAGGGCCGCAGGTCAGATTCTGTTTCAGTTTCTACTGCTTTAAGTGGAAACGTGGTGAGATGAGCAAAGATGTCCTCTCTCCTTGGTCCCTTCTGTCTGCTTTGTTAAGAAAAAAGAAAAAGGTCTGTCTGCTGAACCAGGATGTTCAGAATGGCACCGTCAGTCCCATATGGTGCCAAATGTTCAAAGGACACTGATCGCAGGAAATAGAAAGAGCCAGCTTGCTTGCAGAGCTGTTCTGTCCCATATGCATGACTGTGGTGTTTGCAGGCGTTCTGACAGACAGATGCCATCTTGATGTGTTTAAGTGGGTTGTCATCCACTGAAGTGATGTTCATCTTTTATAGTGAGTAAAGCAGAATTTAGCTAAGAGAGAGTTAGGGAACCACGTTTAGGAAAGGAAAGGAGTCTTTCTCTTCAACTTTCTCCTT
This sequence comes from Sander vitreus, assembly GCF_031162955.1. NCBI lineage: Eukaryota > Metazoa > Chordata > Actinopteri > Perciformes > Percidae > Sander > Sander vitreus. Next base: position 11,493,524 of record NC_135863.1, read on the forward strand.
ATTGGAGGCTGTGAGCGACCTTGATTATAATTAAACAATCTCGTTAAGTTGCAAAAACAAATTTGAACCCATAAAACACATATTTAATTATTTAGGCTCAAATGATAGTTTATCCAAAAAGAAAATAGAAAATTAATTTTTTGACCGTGTTAACTGAAAGTATTGACTATTACATTCCTCCTTCCCCCCCTAGAAGGGACAGTTTCAGTTGGGAAGCCAGTGAGGGATCACATCCTCCCAACGATTGATCATAAAGGTGAGTGGGATCTGGGAGGATAGCATAAACGTCTGTGCATGATATGCCCTTTATTTTCTGTCAGGTTAATAGAAGCAGATGAAGTTTCCATGTGTATCTGAGGTGGCATCGGCAATGTACATCCTCTCCTAAAATTGGACAACATTTATACAGTGTTAAGGGGAAGGAGAAACGTAATCGACCTAAACCATACCTGTTGAAAGTGCTTGTCAAATAATTATCCACAAATTGAAGAAAGGGCTTCTTCCATTTTTGCTCTTCAATATATGCAACTTATTTCACTTGATGTTTTACTGCTCCAACATATGTTGCACATGCTCACTTTTGTTTTCTTGTTAAATCCTGAAAACAACAAAAGCCCGAAATATAATTGTGGGAATACTGCCTCTTGGAATTAAATTACATGTCACTCTTAGTTTCAATGAGGCATTGAGGGGGAAATGAAACAGAGCAAAAAATGCCATACGACAGGACAGCTGTCAGGGAAGATGCACTCTTCTCTTGCTCTAGCAAGTGTAGCAAGAGGCCTCTGGAGTTCAGCAACAGAGAGCTGAAGCTTTAGAAGAATTAAATTAATTCACTTGTGAATATGGCAACAAACTGATGGCGAAACAAAATAGCCAACTGCCTCACTATGTTGCCACTGCCCCTTTTTGGTCTCTTGTCAAGACTCTGAGTTCAGAATGATGACGTATTTTTTTTTATCTGCCAATAGAAAAACAGGCTGTTTTTGTCCACTCAGCCCTTTAGTGCAACACAACCCGTTCTCATTCCGAACTCGTAAAATAAGGACGTTTGGACAGTGGCTGTCAGCGTCTGATGCAACGAAAAAGGCGTCTTTCAGCGTGTTTGTTTAACGCACTGGGGAGAGCAGCAGTTAGATAGGATTTAGCGAGTAGTATGTAAGGGCGAATTTCCTCATAAGGATGTTGGTTGGGGTGGTGGATGGGTCAAACAAACACAGGACTTTCACCCAGGAGAGCGGGGTTTGCGTCCCGCTTGTCACGCTTGCTATAGTCGCTTTTTTCTTTCCTCCCGCATGTCACAGAACCGTACGCCCACCTACGACCCTTTCCTAAACCCAACCGTCCCATAGTTCCCGCATGTCATGGAACCGTAAGCCCACCCATGACCTTTTCCTTAACATAACTGCGTCAAAAGGGACGGCAATAGTCCCGACCAAGCGCGTTTACTTATAGCACTAAAGGGATGGCAATAGTTCCGACCAAGCACGTTTACTTATAGCACTAAAGGGACGGCAATAGTCCCAACCAAGCACGTTTACTTAAAGGAGACTTTTAGCGTCAATAAGAACGACAAAGGCACCTGACAATCGTCCATATTTTACGAGATGAGTGTGAGAACGGGTTGTGCAACAAGTCATATACACAGCATACATAAAGCTTGTAATTATTGTCTAGGTGGGGACTTGACAATTACAATTACAACTGCTGTTGAACGGCCCTGTCTCCAAAGCCACTACGTCTCACCAAAGAAGGCCTTCTTGGTTACAATGCCAGTCAGGGAAAAGATAATAATATAGAGCAGCAGATGTCTGGAAGATCTGGAGTGATATCTGGGGAGTTGACACTGCAAATCTGTGGGTCAGAATTCACAAAAGAAACCTTTGTGTGGATTTATTTTGCCCCTGCCGGCAAAACCACTGATTAGCTACAGCAGATCCATTAGAATTCATTGATTTTGCTGTGTAATTTTGCCATGTTTTGCTGGTGTCTTTCTATTCATAGTCAGTAGTAACACAGAAATTCAAATTTAATTTTGCACTCTGTACACAAAGTTAGTGGGAGCAACTTTAACAAACTGAACTGAACACAACCAAGCAGTTAAAATAATGTTAAAGTTCTTAGGCTCATCTTTTTCTGTAACAAAAAGGCCTAGAATATCAGTTGCAGATGAATGTGAAATGAAGGAACAAAGGAATCAGAAAATAGCCATGGCCATGGACAGCCTTTTAATTGTTGATTTTGGTCATTTTCAAGCCAGCTGAAAACAATTAATGGTGATTGGATTGGTTCAGAGAAGTCTGAAGTGGCACTCTGGGGCCATGTTGGCCAGGGCGATCTCTGATTAAGAGACAGAGAAGTCTCATTATTTTCTGGGTTGCGGCAGCAAGGGAGGTAGGAGGGATGAACTAGTTGACAATTAAATGAGTGTGACAGGATTCCTTCTGATCCACTGGAGGATTAACACACCATTCTGGATCTTTTTACAACTTGTATCTGCTTTGAGCTATTTGCTTAGGTTTCACAGTCTGAAGGCTCAATTACACTGACTTTTACAGACTTCACCTCTGTTAAAACTCCATAGCTGCTCACAGATCATAACTTTAGACTTTAAACTACCTACTCAGAGCCAAATGACGACAAGGTTTAGTCAACAATTTTTTTTCATACCACGAAGGAAGGTATAGGAAGAAAATGTACTAATACCTGAGGGGTTTAATGATAAATAAAGTATTGAAGACCTTTAGTTTCACTGCATTAACTTGAGAATCTGGATATGCAGTGCACTGTTATGATTTGACAGCAGTTTGCGTAAAGAAATGTACACTTCAAATCATTGTGATAGCAGGAGAGGCTACATGTGTTCTTCATGGGCACAGTACAATGATGCAGTTTCAGTATGACTATTTGAGGACTGCAGGCATGTAGAGTAAAGACTAAACATAACATAGAAAGAGATACTGCCTGACAGTTAATTCCTGACTTCATCAATGTTGAAGTTAGGTCTTAAATTGTGTAATCACACAAAATTCGCTGTAATGGGTTGGAAAAACAAAGGCACACTCCCTGCTCCACCGAGACTGTCAAAATGTTGTTTTTTTCTATTTACATTTCTCAAATAGCCTACGAAGGAAAGAAAGGAACCATGAGAAAGCTGTGACTCAGGGCAGAATATGTAGGTAAGTCAAGGATAAAAAAATCAAGAACATTTTGTTTTGTCAAAGTATAACAGGGATGTCATGTTTGCCACTAGAACAACTAAGTTAGACATGAATGCTGTTAAATATTCTCTGTGGTGATCAGATACAACAGGTAGGATGAAATCACTGTTGTTATGGAAACAAGGTCACTTTTTTCTCAATTGTGCCTCTTTATTTTTCATCATCACATGCTCACACACACACACACACACACACACACACACACACACACACACACACACACACACACACACACACACACACTGCTTGTGCTAAAATCCTTTGAAAAACATTTGGATACAGATGGTCAAACTTTTTACACAAAGTTTAAAGCTGCATCAACTATCTACAAATAGTGTAAGCTAAACACATATGTCTCCAGTTGTCAGTTGTATCTAGCATTCACCTTCCTCTTGATGCCATAGTTTGAACCATCATCTGTCCCAGTATTGATCATCCTGTCTACCTCTGAATCATCAAATACATACGATGAGAGGCTCAGTTTGCTAAAGGTCATCAGGGTGGACAGGTATCATTTCACATATATATGTCAACATCTTTTTCATGATTTTTTTGTGTTGGAGCAGTTGTTTTGACAAATAGATTGATATCTTTGGTCAGAACTGTGGTGGAAAGGTTTTCCTTGCTACAGTACATTTGGTTTAAAATTCACACCACTCAATTACAAGTGAACCAGTTTCAATGAACAGTTTGGATAATTTAAGGGCTATTGTGTTCTTTGCAAAATGAGGAGATTACATAAACAGTTATTTGGGAAATAATCCCAATAACTTGACATTGCATACCAGTCTTGTGTGCATTGTATTTCTTCTCCCTTACTGCATTTTTACCTTTAATTTCTCTTTTCTATGGACACACATTTCTTTTTGGAGGTGACAGTGACTTAGGCATAACTATAACAATTGTCTTCCTAATGCCATGAGACTGCAGGCAGCAGACTTTGAAGACTGTAACTGTCCTTCAGTCATGTTTGGCCCCACTGTTTCTTGGAGCGTTTGTTTATGACAGCATCTCCCTGATTTAATTTCAGGTACCTCTGTGTCCCCAGCAAGACAAGTGAAGACAGGAAAATGGTTTTGTGTTACCTAGGCAGCACCTTTACAGTTGAATAAATCTGAACCACAGAGAGCAGTTTCAAAACTCTTATTATAAAAAAAACTTGGTAGTGCCCATGATTAACAGCAAAGGTCAAAACCACAACAGAGCAGAACATTGACGCTTCGAAAACACAAAGTTTTTCTTTTGAGGAAAGCAAAATAGATTTGTAGGAAACATTTCTAGAAAAACCTGCACACATCACAACAAAAGTTGATTTTAGCGCTTCATGCTCATTCTCTCTCTACCTCTAAGAGTCAAGCACACTGTTATGCATATTTCCATAATAATCATCTCAATTAACTGAATTGTAAGTAGTTTCTGTTGGAGTCCAATTAGATTTGATGTTTGAGGGGAATACAAAGGGCACTGAGGACTTTGTATGATATATTCTTGAATGGAAATTAATGGCAGCTTGTTTTGTCAGCTGTTACTGGCTATCGCTCCCACCATCTGTTATCTTTTACAGGAAGAAGGACCTCTATTTCTTACCCTTCTCTTTGTATTTCTCTCACTCTGTCAAAAGAACAGATTGAGTTTGAGAGTCTTTGTACAAAGCTGATGGATTGACTTCTTTAAAAAAGGCTTCATGTGAAAGGACCATACTGCATTGTGGAATACCATCAGATGTATCAGAAGGGGGTATTTTAACATGTAACCCACAGCTTTTTCTTTCCAAATAAAGGTCCGACTTGCTATTCTCCAACAGCAATGATTCAACTGATAAATAGTTAACAAAATGTCCATAGATTTGAAGGAAAAATCCACTGTGGCACAGACAGGCCCTGTTCATACTTGGTTTTAATCTGTGTTTTGGTGATCCAAACACTATTGGACAGCAGAGACACATCGCTATCATGCGTCTCCAGCTGACCACTTGTGTTCAGATTCTGTCACTTCCGCTAGAGGGTCAAAGGACACCATGCACAGTTGTTATGTCCACAGTCTCGCCAGTTACGTTAGCGGTTGTGTCAGTATAGCTGGAGATATCGCTGTGAGCCAACTTGTGGTAAAATGTGCGAATTGTAGAGCATTGGCCCGCTGTCACCACCATGTCCAGCACTGATGATGTATTTTCCTGTTTCGTCCTTGTTGAGGACGCATCAGGACGCATTAGCTTTTACATTACAAAAGATGTGTGTTCAAACGCATCCCAGACCACCTCGGCAAGTAGGTTTGAGTGATCTGATCACAATGCGTCTTGCTGGTCATTTACACTTGTATTTAACGCTGTCCACTTGTGATCAGATCGCCCAAGACACATTTTAAAACTAAGTGTTTGGTGGTTACAGACAGTGTCATTTGTTATGTTTAATTTGGAATAAAACATAAATAAAATAATAGAAATATAACAATCCACAGGCCACAAAAAGTGCCTATTATTCAACTATTTATCTAAAGAGACAGACATCATCAGTCATCCATTCAAAAGACACTTTAAGTCTTTAATGCTTTAATGCAACTATTGCATGATTAATGTATTAATGGTTTAGGTAACTAAAACACTTGGCCAAGGTTATGGAGCTGTTATAGTTAGATTTTGAGACGAAGAAAGGCGGAAGCTGCACACTCAAACTCTGATGCAATCTTTTTATTTTAAAGTGTAGAAATTGATGTCTGTCAGCAATCATCTGATTGACACATATAGCGTCTATATGTTTTATATCCTAAAACTCAACAGAGTTCACAGGGAAATCAACTTGAGCAATCTACATGAATCCAACCCTGCTATTAATATGTGAGATAATGTAGTTAATTCACAAATCTGGCAAGTCGCAAAATCTATCAGTAAAATGTTCACTTAAATAGTATTTAATTTGTTTCCCACCAAAATATCCGATCTTGTTACATAGCTAGGTAGTGACCTAGCTAAATCCATGAAAAGTAATGAGAGAACAATGGCAAAACAAATGCCACCAAGCAACAGGTTGTTGTAAGTGGACTGACAGAAATAACGACTCTTAAAAGTCAGCATTATTAGCTCCCCTCCCTGGCTGGAGCCTGCAGGTGGATGCTTGGGTGGTGATGGTGGGGCTTAAAGAGCAGGCAGCAATACGGGTACAGGGCAGCAGAAGCATTGACAAGCAGAGATGGGGAAATTTTTCAGCTTAAATAGACCGCCAAATTGATGGGGTGTGTTTGGTAAATCATACGGAGAGTGTAGCATGCCACGTGTGTATACAGCGGTGCAGCTCAAGTTGACTGCCTGAACTAGCTTGCAGGCGTCGCACCATTTAATTGCTCCAAGCAACCACTACTGCAGCTTCCATATCAACTGAAAATGACATTGGCAGAAGTGAACCTAACCTGCCACTGCAGTCTGATTATCAGGCTGCTGTGACCCATCCTTTTCAGAACAGTCTGAACATGATGCCATTGCTCCCTGAGTTACAAAACAGGTGACCTTGATCTTTCTTTCATGATCTCAAAATCTCAAATGTCACATTCCTCATCTACCTGCTTTGACTAAAAATACTATTCACAGCGGCTAACCTGTAAAAATCCACCACAGCAAGTTATGAAAGCTACCTCAAACCATAGACCAGGGAGGAGGGAATTGATTTTTCATTGATCTGACGCCCCAGAAGCCATGGCATTGTTGCACAAAAAAGGGCCTGCTGGGAATTGGAGTGAAGCAAAGGGTAGAGAGAAAATACCATGAATTTAAATACTTGATAATCAAATGAAGTCTCCCAGAGTGCCATGGAACACCTGCACGGTGCTGATAAGACAAAGAACAAAGGGGGAATAGGCGAAAGAATAATCACAAGAGAAAGGAAACCCATAAAAGCCCAAACAAGGTGGGGGATAAGCAATGCATAATGTAATGAACTTGTAACAGCTCAAAAATGATCTCTTTCTCTTTTAGTGTCTTGTTTCCTCCATCTCCCTTTCTTCTTTTTCTTTGTCTTTCTGTCTTTTCTTGCTCTCAATGCTTCTTTAAAAATTTCCTCCTGAACTCATTATATATAACATCACAGGAGAGCAGTCTTCAAAAGGATTTAAGAATAAACCGAACAAAATTACTGTTCCTTCCTCAATAGCCAGACACTACCAGGTCACTGAGTAGGAGTGCAACCTGTAAAGGGCAAATTGAACTTCACTTTTAAGTACGTCCTGACAAATCCACTGTTCATAATTAACAACTCATAATAAATTGTCCCTGTCTCCCTGTTCAACACCAAACTATTTCTCTCATCTCTGCACCAATGGGGTGATGGTACCTTAATGATAAGGAAGCAATTTCTTTGATTCTATTAAGCGTCCTTAAAATGAAAATTGTGAGATGAAACAACTGGTTAAACTCTTCCCGACTCTGAAATCTTTATCAGGGCGATGGGAGGATAACTGTTGGAGAAGTAAGCTTGTGACCATACAGATGCTGATACATGAAGTTGGGTCAAAAACGGCAGTTGAGGTGCCCTTATTGTCAGCTGCTTTGCAAGAGTTGCTCAGTATGGTTGATCGTGGTTGGGCTGAACAGCTCTCGCGCACGAGATGGAAACATTTTGTGTCATGGAAAAAGTGTGGAGGATGGATTGTTGGACATTTGAGATGACTTGCTGCACATTTATAATACTTACCAATAAGATGTTTCTTTGTTGCTCCATGTCTGCTGATCCAAGGGTAACAAGCTGATTTAATTTCATTACTGGATTGCTTTGTGAAAACCTTATCATGAGACAAGTATGCCAATATTTGATGATTCTGTAAAATGACGTAAATGACGCAAACTTGTAGCGTAAACTTTAACCTAATTTCCAAAAATTTGCAAAAGAAAATCTGTATGTGAATTTCCATTCACTAACGTAATGTGAATATGAGGAGTTTGGCGCATCAAAATAAACAGTTAGTGGTGCTAAATATCTAGTGGGTTGCCATCAAAGAACTGCAGAAGCAGATGGCAGCACAACAAGATGACATAATTAAAAGAGCACCACTGAAACCACAATCAGTGCAAAACAAAACAAATGCAAAAGCTGCATGTTTTTCAATTTCAGTATCAATTTGAGTTCATTTTGATCCTAAAGTCACTGTAACACAGATGAGCAGCAGTTTAGATTTGAGATTTCTTTGGTATTGATGAACCCCCACCTGCCCACTCAACATACATTACATTAGAGTATACATAAAGGTTCTCCCAAATGATGCTTTGCTGTGTATCGTCGTCACCACTTCTCCCTTGAACGCTCTCCTGTCGTATTAAGCCACAACACTGCAGGCACTACAGCTCCAGCCATCTGGTCAGCCTGTCTGCTCCTCTCCTCTGCTGTCACTCACTCCTGCCCCCTCAAGTGTCACTCAGCAGCCTGGTGGGAGCTGTGGTTGCGAAGCAGCAAGAGAATATTAGCATCATAAACTGTAATTACTGAGGTTAATAGTTGACAGTTGCAGTGCAAATACTTCAAGGGTTCTCAATGAAACCTTTATTCAGCCAGGCAGTTTTACTGAATGTAAAAACTGCACCAGGAAACTGCACACAAGCAGTGCCATGTAGGAGAGAAAAGCTCTTAAGAAGTCATTAAATCACACACACACACACACACACACACACACAGTACGTTCATGTTTTACCACCCCAGCATCTCAGTCACCATACATTGGCTAGTTAGTAGTTACTCAATATGAAGCACTGAACCACTACTGTTTGTAATTTCCTAGGAAATGAAGAGCACGCAAGACCAAAGAAAGTAAAAAATATAAATGAATAGGTCATAGTGAATATTTAACATGTTACATATATTTGAATAATTGATAAATTCCACAACCATCTGTAATAAAACACAAACTCAAGCATTACCACCAGGAGTGCAGTTGTGTTCATGCATGTAGTGTACCCTGGAGTATATCCTTGACCTGAAGAATGGCTGTTCTAATTTGTGGACCTTCTGGCAAAAATCAAGTGGGTGACATACACATTTTAGATATAAGAGATAATACTCAGGGCCAGACGTATGCTTTTGCGCCCACTTCAGGCGTATTTCTTTCGCAACGTGCGCGTACAAGCATGGCGAGGTATGTACAAACAGTCCACACTGGGTTAAAAGCGCAGACTGCCTGTCACGGGAACTGAAAATGGCAAATTGTGCTTTTTCGTGTCATGCATATGCATTCATGGGAGGGTGAAGGGGAAAGTGGGAGTTTCTTATAAAGAGATGGGAGGGGAAGAGTAAAGTGCGCCTAATTATGTATTCTGTGGTATGTACAAAAAATGCCTGTGAAAGCGCGCCTCTACTTTGCGGTGAAAATTCTCTGCCTCTTCTAAGCAGGTGTAAACCAGCCGCAAGCGGTTTCCCTCGCATATGCATCCTGGTGAAATGGCAGCAGTAATCCAAGCAAGACGAAAATAGGCCAAGGAGACGAGCTGAAAGGATTTTTGCCACAAGGATCACACTTTTTCAGTTGAGTGAACACAAAATCATTAAGCATTACAGATTAAGCGGCCATGCAATATTGCAGTTACTGGAAGAAATCATAGATGACATTGAATTTCTGACTCTGCGTTCACATTCCATTCCAGCAGTTGTTAAACTCCTCGCTACATTACAAATACTGGCATCAGGATCATTTCAAACAGTCATAGCATCAGCAGTGGGAATATCGCAGTCTGCACTCAGCCGTATCATAGCACCAGTACTTAACGCTTTGCTACAGCGCAATTTACGGTATAGTGGGCGGAGAAAGGCGGTGATTACCCGATGAACTGCAGGTTTGGTAAATACGACGTAAGCTGAAGTATCACAGCGTGCGCTTTCTGCGGGTTGGCCATGGCACTGATAATGCTACATTCGCAAATGTGCATACATCTGAGGTACCTGAAATGCCCTGATGAAAGGCAGAGTGACAATTCCTCCACAGAGTCCACAGAGTCCTTTATTTAATATTTCTGAGTGTAATATTCCTCCTATACTATATTGAAGAACGGAAAAGCTAAATTTACATTTCCTTTCTTTATCTTATACATACCATCATCTCATACTTGATGTTAAGCATCATCCATACTTTGTGTATTATTATACACTATTATCCATGCTAAGTTTACATAAGGTTTAACATACCCTGCATGCCAATTTGGAACACTGGTTAAACTGTGTTTGGGGTCTCTCAGTGTGCTATTTTAACAGAAGCCAATTAGAGGTAAATATTTAATGTGGCCATTGTAAAACTAGTATCATTTGTTATTAGGTATGGCTATAAAATATTTCAGCTTTGGATATAGACTTGGACCAGACTGGGCCATCAACAGCTTGGCTTTTTATTTGCCCAACATCTCTGCCAAACCTTTTGGTTATACTGTGTTGAAACAAACCCTTCCCACCCTTTGGAATTTAGAGACATTCCAAATAATTCCTTTCTCTCTCTGTAACTGCAAACTTTGATTAAGATGATGCTATGATTAAGACAGGACATTTCACTTGCGGAACCACAATACAACTTACCGGTATAAGTAAAATGATTACATCCTTATGGGTAGACTTTTTTATGTGATGAAATATGTTCTTTTGTTGTTTTTTTATGAGACAATCCTAGTACAAATTGGTGCTGTCCATGCATGCTTTCAGCCCATTCATTCAGTGTCACTGTATTGGATCCATAAGTAAGTAGTCCTCTCCCAAAAAATCAAATCGAGGCAGCAGTTTCTGTTTAAAGTGTCATTTGGAAGAGGAAACCACAAGGGTTAAGAGCAGTCTTAAATATGACTGTTACCTCCTTAAGGCAGCTGTTCAGAGGTCTCTACAGAGCTCCTAATGAGAATGAAATCCATCCACTAACAACACGAGTGTGACTGTTCACACACTGAACTTGTTAAGACTCCCCTATTTCCCGCCATCTTGCTCTCGTATACGTATATACACCTAATGCAGCAAAGTGTGGAACACTTGCAAACAGATCTGTATGTGCAGTCACGTGTCTCTTTGCACATGTCTGAAGGGCTGGAAAGCATTTCTACTGTAAATGCACACCCTCACAAACCCGCACACAGACACAGGTACATAAACTCTGTACATAATCATCCTATTCATCTGTCCTCTTAATCTGCTGATTTATTGCCTCTCGATTTTTCTTCCCGATTTCATCTCTCCACCATCTTCCTCTTTGTCTCCCCTATCTCTTCTGCCTCGATGCTTTCACATCCTCGCCCACCTTTGTCTATCTGTGCCGTCTTTTCAGTTTCATGAGTAACTTATACAGAAAGCAAGAGAGAGTGAGACCTACAGAAAAGCTCTGTTCAATCTAATAATTGTGCTTCCCATTGGTACACTTCGGCTGAAGTGTGCACATGGTTGTAAAAGAAAGCCAAAGAGATAAAGGGGGCAATGCAAAAGAGGGAGATTTGTGCGTGTGAAAGCATGTATTTGTATGTGTGTGCCCATCTGCGTGCAGTTATTGGTGTGTGTCCTGTTTCTACTTCCCCCATCTGTCCCTCCTGCCTTGACGTCCAAACACTCTTCTAATGTGCTGTCCAATAAGCCAATGATTATCATATCTGTGCAATATTAGCTTCTATCACCGCCTGGCTGAGGATCAGTAATTGCTGTCCATGCAGAGGAAATGGGAACGGAAATTACATCTGCCTATACAAAGAGATTGTTTCCTTGTTAGTCCTAAAGGACTGTGATGACCCCCATGTGTGTGTGTGTGTGCATGCACTTGTGTGAACTTGACAGTGTGTGTGTGTGTGTGTGTGTGTGTGTGTGTGTGTGTGTGTGTCTGTGTTTGTATTTATAATAGACCTCAGCATGCAGATGAATCTGGCACTAATATCAGAGTTGTATTAGGGAGAAGATTTGGACAAGGGCAGCGCTGATGTATAGGTGTCTCCTGCCTTTTGTGAGTCTTTTATTTTTTCTAGGACCAAAAAAAGCTTGGTGTTGTTTGTTTTTAATGCCCTTTCTTTGCCAGTATGCTGGCATATGTTGGGCAGATTTTTTATTGTTCATTGGTATTTGTTTCCTCAAAGGAACATAGATTGCAGAAAAACATAGCCTGGATGTTAACGAACTTAGCTCTGCCCACAACATTTGAGATCAGGAAGTTCGATCTGGACTTGATCCGTTGTGGAGCAACTATGCTTGAACCAGAGGTGTTCGGACCAATCAAATTGTCAGGGCGGGCTTTATACAATGATGGACAGATGATCAACAGTAACGTAATCAACCACGTCACCAAAGAGGGCTTGGGAGAATTGAGATGTGTAGATTCCGCCATCGTGTGTGTTATACAAGATGTTGACAGCGCATTCATTTTAAAATCCTCAACCGGCCCGTCTCAGCTCGACTCAAACCAGCTGATGGTGTCGCTGCGACTCAGCTGTTCAATCACTAGAAATGCAACTGTAGCAAGCATCTCACTATCACTAACATTATCCACATTCATATTTACATGAAACAAATGATATATCCAGCTACAAAAAAAGTCTAAAAGTTGGAAGTTAGGACAGAAGTGCAAATAGTGGTTGCTATGGAGACGTTACACCATCTCGTCTTATTGGTGTTGAGTTCTGTTGACAGTTGAGTTCCGTTGCTCTGATTGGTTGTAGGTCTATCCAATTGAGTGCAGAGGCATTTTCTTTCCTGGTTCGGTTGAAACACGCCCCATAATCACAGCCCAATGGAGCAGTAGCAGACTCATATTCTGACTAGAATCTGAGTATGACAACATCAGGCTAAGAAAAACTGATCTGATTCAAATCTAGACTTGAAGACTAGAAGAGATAATGTTCTGTCTCCCCCAATATGTGTTGTGTTTACAATAAAGAATGTACTGTAGGTCATAAAAAATTCTAACGCATGACCAGTATGTAAATGTGCTGTTTATGTATTCATGCTCATCCTGTCTACCTGCCCTAAACAATATGTAGATCACATGCCAACACTGAAAAGACACAGAGCTGCAATCCTGGGAGGAGATGTAGGAAATGGCACTGCATATTGCATATCTGTGTCTGCAAGCCACGAGACCATCTGCAGCACACAACAAGTAATCTAATATAGTCTTTTCTTTTTCTTTTAACCAGTACAAAATCTGCCACAGAAGTGATATGGTTTCATTTAGTTTTTTCCGCCCAGTTCACTTTCATTTGACTATTGATGCTTTTTTGGTTACTAAGTTACTGCAACTTAAAACAAAGAAAAAATAATTTTAGATATACAGTGCTTTTATGATGCTGATGATTCATGATTCAAGTGAATGACAGAAGTTGAAACGAGCGGATTTGCATTGGAACTGCTCACATGAAAAAAAGGCTCAGTGCCATGTTGAATAACTTGTTTCCACTTAGAAGCAGTTGGAACAATAAGAAATGTCTTTGCATTTCAATATGTTACATCATTTTGAATTTACACTGCATTTACAGTAACATGCATCGTACATGCACAATGGACAGATCTATGTAGGTAGAGATGTAGGTAGGCAGAGAGATGGATAGATTGGATGATTGGATTAAACTAAAGCAGAGTTTGGGGTATTATTGCCACAATGTGGGTGTTATATTGACACTGACCACGCTTGAGTAGGTTGAGACAGAGAGCTTACTGGACTGCTCCATTAAGAAACCATTCCAGCTCCTCCAACTCCTTCTGTATATCTAAGTGCATAGAAGACCAGGCCTTCAACTCCCACTGAGTAAAATGAAGCTCCATGTACATCAATAAATTTTTCAAAATGCTGCCATCCATCATCCCTCTCCCATATGTTCCTCTTATATTCCTTTTGTATTTTCTGTGAAAGTGACCTTACTCAAACATGAGTCTAACTCTAACTATAATTAACTGTTTCTTATTCATTAATCCAACTAAACTGAACTATAATAGATGTATCCACTTTGGATTAAGATACTGCTACTGAGTTCACCAAACTGTGGATATACTTCTGCAGGATTGCATCCACCGATTACAACAACAATTCATTTGACTGGAAATGGGTTAGTGAAAAATGTTGCTGCTGTCTTACTGTAAATGCTGCCGTGACCTTTCCTCCCATCTGTGTCCCCTCTCCCCCCTCCGTTCTTGACTTCTCAGTGAGGAGATCCAGCAGCACGGTGCCAGCTTGTATGACCTTAGGGAGCAGAGAGTACAGGGAGAGGAGATTGAGCCACAGTACTCCTGATGGCAGGTAAACATACAGTGTATCTACAACATCACCCTTTGTCTTCCTCCTGTATCCCATCCTCTACTATAACATTTAAGACATTAACGATGAAGACTATTTAGACCAAAATACAAGGGTTTATTTAGTCTTGACAGTCAGCAATAAGAGTATATCAAACAAATAGAAAGGCACAGGAATACAAAATCTCACGTTCCTAAAAACAATTCAAATATTTCTAGCAAATATTTGGTTAAAACAGTTGGTTTAGCTCATTCATGATGCAGTTTACACAGAACAGGCAAACAACCGAGGAAAATGCTAAATTTGGATAAGATGCTGGATGAAAAGACATTATGAACAAGGACTGTCTTACAAAGAGTGCTGAAATTTCTGCTTTTTCAAAACTCACTCTCCACCCTATACTTTGTTGTGAAGAGTGTTTCATGTGTGTGTCACTATCAGTGGGGGAGACTTTACCCACCCATTTTACAGAGGAACAGGGCAAGGTTCAATTTGTTCAGCTCTGTCTGTTACTCTGAGGTCTCTGATTCATTTTCTTCTGAAAGGCTGGATGGCTACAGGCACATTTCTGGTGATGTAGAAGCACTTTTAAAGTGCCTGTACTGTAAGAAAGAACACAATAAGCACAACTAAATTAAACAAACTGCTGTCTTTAATAACAATAACTTTAGAAAAAGGAGGTAAAAACAGTATGAACAAAGTTTAAAAAAAACAACTATTGTTTCTACAGTACCTAGTTTTTATGACCATGTCCATCTGTGTCTGTGGTTACTTTTGACATTACTGCATTTGCTGCCTGTTGTAGGTGCTTATTCTGTATTTGTTCTTGTTCTTGTTTTATTCCTGTATAGCACTTGCAGGCTCCAGCAATTGAGTGGATGTCCAAAAAAAAACACATCCTTTGTGACAGCTTGACTTTCCATGTCCTTTGCATGTACCTGAGGATCTTCTTTCTTACCTACCACACACACACACACACACACACACACACACACACACACACACACACACACACACACTCCATGACATATCTTGCCCTACAAATACCACTCACTGTCACTCCCTCAGAGAGCTCCATTGAACCACTATTGACCGCTGCTGGGGCTAATCGAAGGCCCAAGCGGCCTTCTTGTCCTGTTGGTTAATGGTGACCCACCTACCCTCCTCTCCCAGCTGACGCTGCCGCTCTATCTCCATTTCAGCCCTCCCTTCCTCTCGTGCTCTGGCTTGATTCGATGGCATTGATTCCATTCACCTCTTGACCTTCTTTTAGAAGAAGATTTACTGATGTGGCTGTCCCACTTTGAACACGTTACCTCTTTCTACAGTTTTGCTGCATTACCACAACAAATTGTTAACACAACACTGCTATATAGAATATGATATGTTGTATAAAAATACATTGCACCAGAAGTGTTTATAATGATACTTACAGTTTTTTTCAATTGTTTACATGCAATTTTGAAAACCGGGTTCTTTTTTACGAAATATAATCACAATTATCCAAACACCACACTCAATTTGCATAATTCCTAGATTGTTTGCAAAATGACACACTTCAGTCAAAACATATACACATATTTGTGAAAATGCTATTAGTTTTCATTTAACCAACACAGTCCTCAATGATCAGACACTATTGCAGCCAGTTTCACACTGCTGTGATAAATAAAAAACACATTTGTAAAAAAACTAATTTTAGGAAATAGCATGTGCTAGATTTTTGGCTAGACATTGTTATATAAGGGATAATTTAGACAATAAAATAGTGACAAACCCACAACATTCTTCATGATTAGTTTGAGATATAGGGAGAATGTACACAAATAGGCCTACTATAAACTTACCAAGCACTGCACAACACTGATGCTGCAGACTGAATATTTCAAGTATTTATTTCAATACTTACAGTATTTCTTACCATAATCAGTTACAGTAATCAACCAACAATGAAATCAATGAAACAAATAAAATCTGTAGACAAATAAAAATTACTGCAATGAAGTACATACACTTTGACTCTGAAGAAAAACTACTGTAAAAGTGTTGCCTTTAATAGTAATGCTGTGATGCTGTATGAAGAGGAATTCGCTGACACTGATCTCGATTATGTAAAGGTTTATTACAATCAAAGATTCAGCATCAATTTTACAAACTTCTGCAGGAGCTCGGAGAGGTGACCAACCCAATCTTCAAATATTGTCACTCTGCCCTTTTCTTTGTGTGAACACAGTACAAATATTCTGTGCATTGTATTAACATAAGACGTGATATATGTAAGTATATGATTGGAGTAGGGAACTGACCAATCAATGCCTTTTATCTGGCATAACTCCAAAAAAGGACTCTTCTGTCTTGGGGGGCCCTCTGCTCATGTTAACAGTTTCCAGATGTTTTCAATAAAAGTGGGGTAAAGTTCATGCATCTTCTTATACCAATTCTTAAGTCAAAGGTTATAGAAAGTTATAGAATGTTCATACACTACAAAAGCACCAAGAATACTGTAACTATTCATCATCTCTCCGTCTGGCTGGATCAGGCCATAAGATTTCATCCACATCACAGGCTATGTCTTCATTGGCAAGGCACCATTGGAAGAATCGCCTCATGTGACGAATCCACCCCTGCACAGAAGCTGCTTCGATATGATCAAAGGCCTGCTCCATGGCCTGAATGAGGGGCAAACGGTCATAGGGCCACAGATCGTATACCTTCCACCGCCATGCTGAAAAAAATTCTATTGGATTCAGGAAGGGGGTGTATGGGGGAAGGTATAAGACTTCAAATTCAGGGTGCTCATGGAACCAATTCTGGACCAGAGCAGCCCGATGGAATGAGACATTGTCCCAAACGACAATGTACCGCATCTGGTCCACTTGGTTTAATGCTGTGACAATCTCGTGCAATCTGTCAAGAAATGCAAGTATTAGATTTGCATTATAGGGTCCCAGATTTGCATGGTGGTGGAGGACCCCATTTTGTGTAATAGCAGCACAAAGAGTGATATTACCCCCTCGCTGCCCTGGCACATTGGTGATTGCCCTGTGTCCAATTACATTTCTCCCTCTTCTTCTTGTTTTCGCAAGGTTAAATCCAGCCTCATCGACATATATAAATTCATGTTGAATTTCTGCAGCATCCATTTGCAAGACTCTCTGAAACACAGTAAAAGACAATAGGATGCTATTCAATGTCTATTGCACAGTATTTTCTTGTGCCAGAACATTATGAGCAGTGCACAATACCACACCATAGTCAGATGAACAATACATACCTCCACATACTCATTGCGCAGATGTTTCACTCACTCTGAATTTCTGTCAAATGGTACCCGATACAGTTGCTTCATGTATATTTGATTTTTCTTGAGGATTCGACCTAATGTTGACAGAGAGACTCGTTGGATGTTATTGAAAATATGGTCATCATTGATGATATTGGCTTGGATTTCTCGCAGCCTGATACAATTATTGGTCAAAACCATGTTCACAATGGCGGCCTCTTGTGCACGAGTGAACATAGGGCCCCTTCCACCTTGGTGTCCTCGACCCTCAATCCTATGTAAAAAAGATATATAAAAAAATACACATGCAGCCTACTGTCAAATGTCACAGTAAATAATATTGATAAGTACAGCAAGCTTCAGTTTCAATGTACTGTGTGGTTAGCTTACCTGTTTTCTCGATGAAATGTCCGAATTACTGACACAACAGTATTTCTGCTGAGATTTGGTTGAACTCTTTGTCCAGCTTCCATCAGTGTCAGTCCATGGATGATAACATGGTCAATAAGTGTTGCACGGATTTCTTGAGTCAAATTTGGTCCTCGTCTTCTTTGTTCAGGTTCTATCACCTCTTCAAGTCCTTCTCTACCTAGGCCTCTTCCTCTACCTCCTTCTCCTCTTCCTCTACCTAGGCCTCTTCCTCTATCTCCTTCTTCTCCTCTTCCTCTACCCGGGCCTCCTCCTCTACCTCCTTCTCCTCTTCCTCTACCTAGGCCTCTTCCTCTACCTCCTTCTCCTCTTCCTCTACCTAGGCCTCTTCCTCTATCTCCTTCTTCTCCTCTTCCTCTACCTCCTTCATCTCCTCTTTGAGCTCCCCCTCTCATTCTCACTCTTCTTCTTCTTCTTCTTCTTCTTCTAGCTCCTTCCATTTTTGTTGAAGACAGGTGAACTCACCTGCTGCCTTTTATAGCACACCTGAGTGCTGCGTTTTCAAATTAGCACATGTGTGCTTCCACACCTGGTAGATGTGATTATCCAATTCGTTCATTAGTGTGGTCATTGGCAATCTGGGGCTTTGTAATGACAAGGAAGTAACCTCACAATCCTTACAGTATCTGTGTCTAAGGTGTGAAAATGTGTGTAGAGTTTTACAAATCACTGTGTGTAATGTTTTGCAAAAAGGGTGAAGCAGACATTGTGTGTAATGTTGTGCAAATCTGTGGAGGTGTTTTGCTCATTGGAGTAGAATTTTGCAAATTGTGTGGACATTTTTATTTTAGTGTGTAAACAATCGAAAAAAACTGTAAAAATAAATAATTATTATAACTTTGACTATAGAGAAGTTATTAACTGCTTTTTACAGTCATAGTATAAAGAGCCTAGGAAGAATAGATCCCAAAGTCTAAACCACATAATCATAATACATTTTTTAAATATTATTATAATTAAATATTATTAAAAAAAATCTAATTTAATTTAGTCATTGTTCAGTTATGTCCTGTCTTTTCTGTAAATGGTATATCGCTACATTATCGACTGGTACTATAGTTTTCGTGGAAAGAAAAACTAATTTAAATTTATTTATTAGCTTTTTCTGTTAACAAAGCTAAAAACAAACACCATATCTAATATGACTATTACATGGTTTTTATTACATTGGTCACCCTTCCCAATTTGTTTTTTGAACACTCAAAATGTTTTGATTCACTAAAAGAACATGGCCAAGTCATGATGCAACAATAACGTGTATTCGATTTATTTATTCAGCATCAAGGTTGGGAACAAGAGGAGACAAACCAACAGAGAAGACTGTAAAAGACCACTTGCTCATTAATTCATAGTACATGTTGTATTCTGAATCTATTTATGTCATTCCTTGGATGAAAATCACATGTTTTTTTGGAACAATTGAATGAGCTGGGAGCCAAGCAATCTGTTGGTGTTCTTCAGTTATGGATGGCTGAATAACGGCACTTCTCCTGCAACCGAAACAACTTTTTAATCAAGTTAACGTCTGCACCAAATCATCTTTTTTTTTGCTAAGCTGTCAACCCCCCCCCACACCCTCTGTTCCTTTCTTTTTTCAGTCTTCTCCACTGTTGCCACACGTGCATACACACACACACTGACTCTCATCTTCTTTTTGTAGTATATTACCCAGTCCCCGCTAGAATGGCTCAATTGTTTTAGCTCAAGACAGGGCCCATAAAGTGCCATTAAAGATGTATCACCACAGCAGCTAATGTTTTTTTATCCATCGTCGAAGGAGTCCCTAGTCCTCCAGGAGTAGGAGACTAACAGATTTTTTTCCAGGCCATTTGCAGTCCTCCCTCTAACCTCCTTCTTCCCCCCCTGCCTCCCTGAACACAGCCGCCTCTTTTCTCCTCCTTCCTCTTCTGCCTAGGCCCTTTTGGTTTTGCTCTTTCGCCTTGTTACAGCTCATCAGCGCTCTGCATCACTGATGATGTATATTGAGACTCCACAAACCCAGGATGAATCCATTGAAGGTGTAGACGCCATGATATTTTATAATTTATGTTTTTTTCTCATCCAGACATGTGGTACAAGTCCTGAACTGTAATATATTCAGTTTGTGGAAAGAAAAATAAATGTATAGAGCCACAGAGGAAGAAAGAAAGAGGGACGGAGTAAGAACAGGGTCTGAGAGGGAAGACAGTTGATGGTGGCAGGATGGTTTCAGTTCTGTTTTTGTCCCTGACTCCTCTATGGGTTTTAGAAAATGGGAGATACTCCCAAATGTACAGTGCTTTGTCTGTAGGACATGACTGGTGCTCTGAATCATTTCTCATCCTATCTTGTTTGCTTCAATTAGATCTGCAGTTTGTGGGCTGCACTTCATCTTCAATTATATTTAACAGCTCAAAATGAAATCAGGGATTGAAGACAGAGTGCAGCAGGAGAAGTATTAATCATTCTACCAGCATAGTTAATGGCGTTTAAAAAAATTACAGTAGAGATAGAGATTTTAAAAAAAAGAAACACTTTTAGAGACTGTTTTTAATGGTTTGTAGTTGATTTGATTCCAGTGCCCTGCCATCATTTCCAATCTGATTCATTTGGAAGACAAATGGGTTAGAAGGTTCGTGGTTCAAATGAAGGACAGCAAGTCTTACAAGTCATGTACTGTACTGTAGAAACCAGGTTGCTGCTTAGCAGTTTTTTCAGAAATATCCATTGATGCAATGACTTTTGAATATGAACATCTGAATCTATTTTTCCATCAACACAATATATATTTTTAGCAAATTAGTCAAATGTTTTTATTCAACACGTTGAGCTTGAGCACTATTTCAGTAATTCAAAGGTCTGTGATATGATTGTCCATGTGTATTATAGCTGTGCATTTAAAAATAAATTGAAGAGGCCCATAAAATAGTTGCCATTTGTGAAAGACCTTGATTCTGTCATTAGCAGATCAAGGAAACTAGCAGTGATTAAAATCAGTTTGCTTTTGATACCAGTCGTGAGCTGATTATACGTATAACTAGCAGTAGTATGTGACTCATTTGGGATGACACATTTTTTTTCAATGAACTGAAGTTGAGAAAATTTGATTCATGTGCACATTCAAACACCTCAGAGCTGCTTAATATATCCGTGTGGTTTTCTACTACTGGCCACATTACAATATCCATCCAAAATGAAGCTGACTGTTTTAAGTCCACAGGCTGCATGTATTGCTCAAGAGCACCTAAACCCTGTGGTAATTGTTGAGGGGAGACCCTGCTCTTGAAAGTAGCATTTTCTTTCAGCTTCAACACAGAATATCAACATCAGTAAAAAAGTAACAATTGAGGTTTTTTTCATTTTACAAACGAAATGGCCAACTACATCGCATTTGTTCTTTAAAAGGAGTAAACCTTTAAAGTACACAATAAGACTAATAGAAACCTAAATATTTACAATCAAACAGAAAGTGAAGAGTGCTGTAAAACCTCATGTTTTTGGTCACATGTCTAAACCAATAAGCCTTTATCTGAGCCAATAATCCTTTAAGTCAGTGGACAGGCTTCGACAGTCACGTGTTGAAGCCTTGAAGTTGACGCAGAGCATCTTCTATGCCTGGCTCTGAAAACGGCAGCTGCCTTGACCTTTTGGAGGTGATCTTTGCAGATGTCATCAAGATGCCATAGCAAGTCCAACACAAATCAAACCAGCAAAGAACTTGTTCTGATCGATTCTGCGCAGGCCTGACTCATCTCAAACAGGATTTGTGGCCTCAGTGGCTATGTTTCAGCAAAAGTTACATAGTCTAAATTAAAAAAAGGCAATAGCCACAAGCAACAGCATAATCTACACTTGAATACAACAACAACAACAGAAAATATGAGGCCTAGTGGGAGCCTGTCAATAAAAAAGATCATAAGCTTTATCCATATGTTACCATATTTCTTTTTAAAATAGGTGGTAGCCATTAGTGTGCATTTAAAGGTAATACACCCATGACAATTGTGTATTTGTCCCCACAGGATTTCCTTCAAGCCCAATGTAATGGCTTTATTTTCCACCAAATTGGAGCTAAATTATAAAGGCTTGGCGAACAAAACCCTGACAAGAGGAGGAGATCTAGTCTAATTAACACCCCAATCGAGTCGTGCCAAGCCACATCTGATGTGTGACAACTGTGTAAGCCCTATGAGAGTTAGGATAGAAGTGTAGTTTGCACAAGGAGGAGAAACTGAGTTTTCTAAGGATCATTTGTTCAGTGTCAAATAAGTCCTACCCCTGTCTATCTTATGCTGTTATTCCCTACAGTATATACTGCTGCATCCACTTTTCACTACCTTCTCTGTTGTCTTGTTGTGACTCTTCTACTTGTCTCATGGCTTTTGATTCTGCCGTCTGACACAGTACCATAAATCCATATACATTTTATTTGAATTTTATCATACATATCTGAAAGATTTAGACCAAGTTTAAGAATGCATGCCTTATTATCTCCTGATAGCACATAGATCAGTTCTACTGACCTTCTAACTCTCTGCCACCTTTTGCCCCCTCCATCAGTCCCATTCATCATCTCATATATGTATGTTAACAGATATGGCACTAAAATAAGTGCCTGCATCAGAATTCAGAATCAGAATTCCCTCAATTGCATAAAGGCAAGTCACCGTACAGGACATCACATTTCTAATAAGATACTGGGAGGTAAGAAAGCTCACATATATATCAGCCCCTATAGACATCGGAGCCATGTTCTCTAATCTTGACAGAGATGAGACAAGGCGCTGTTTGGTGCGGTTAATGGGTCAGTGGCCGTCTGTACAAACAAGCCAATAGATAAATAAGCCGTGAGAACAGGATGAAGTAAGGGGAGAGATGAAAGCCAGGGGGAGGCAATAGAGAAACAGCGGTCGAGGGGTGGTGAGGTTGCGAGACAGGGAGATGATGAACCACTACAAAGGCAAAGAGAAATCAAAATGGAAATGAGGCGCCACCAAAGAGCACTCCGGTCTCCCACTAGACAAGTTTGAAAGCCAGGCAAGAGTGAAGCCAGGAAAGAGAGAGAAATAGGCCACATCCACACTAATTAATTTTCATTTTAAAACATTTGCTACACACTTTGTCCACACTATTCTGGCATTTTCAAATCCCTAAAAACGCTGACTTTTGAAAACGCTGCTGACCTTGTTGTAGTTTGAAAACTGGGATTGCGTTTTAGTCTGGATGGGCGGAAATGGATACCTTTGTAAACAATAACGCAGACACCCATGTTCGCTTCCTGATTGGGTCTAAGTGATATCGTGGACAGAGAAGATTTTCTTTTTAAAACATTGTTTTTCGCCTAAAAATGTAGACATGAGGTTTGCATGTCTGCATTGCAGTTGTGTTATAAGGTTATACCGCTATACTGTTGATAAACCTCATCTGTAATTACTTCATACAGAAGAACGACTTTAGCTTTTTCTTAATTAAGTGCTATTTAGTTGGTGTTACTGTTTTTTCTTTTTCTTTTTACCACCGCTGCTACCTGATGTCAAAATTACATTACTTGGGTAATTTATGCATTATTGTCCAAAGTAATGAAGATGTGATGCTGTTGTTCCTCGTTGTAGCCCAACTATGCAAAGCAGTGCAATTCGTTTACATTTTGTGTGCCATCATATTGCAAAAGAAGTTGTCAGAATAAAAGATATATAAGTTTGAGACTGTAGAAAAGTCACATACATATTTAGAAAGCAAGTGCAAGTAAGACAGCACATAATGAAATGGGATTTAGAAGAAGGGAAGAACAGGAAATGTGATCAAGAAGAGAGGGAGGATAGAGGGGAAGCACATACAAGAAGAGAGTTTTAGGTCTAACTAATAATAATAAAAACTTGTAAATTAGGGCAAGAGGGAGGAAGGTCAGGGGGATAATAAATGAGAAATATGTAGAGAAATAGGATGGAGGGGTTTGCAGCAATATAGCAAGGGTTAAGAATAAAAGGGACAAAGCAGGAAATAACAGGGAAAATGTGGATACAAGATAGTGTGGAAGAGAGAGAAAGAGAGAGAGAGAGAGAAATAGAGAGAGAGAGAGAGAGAGAGAGAGAGAGAGGAAATGAGACACTGATGGAGACAGACAGGAGGGAGGGCTGTTGGGAGACACAGAAGCAGGATGCCAATATGATGTCTTCATCTTTCTGTTAACGTCATGTCAAGCGTATGGCAGTAGATGACCAGGACAGGCAGGGGGCAGGTGAGAAACCTCACACAAGGAGTATCAATCTCCTCCTCTGTCCCCTCCTCTTTAATACTCACTTTCTATTTTTAACTTTTTATCCTGCACCTGTTCATCACTCTTGTTTTCTGCCCCTTCACGCCACTTTGATTGTACTCTATGCTATTCTGCTTTTACTGTAATGCATTCTTACCACAGTCATACATTTGCCACTGCAGGAGAATTGGAGGTTAAATTAATTCCTCTATGCTGGATTTCGACACACAAACTGTTTCGTCTTTGTTTTGCTTTTTAACATTTCTGCTCATTCACAGGGCAGAAAGGTCCCATGTCAGACTTCAGCCCAGAACATTATGCACCAGCTGAGTCTCGGGAGCCATGCATCAACAGTCATCAATGAAATAAAAGTATACTCCAATATTTATTCCCCATAAATATTTTCAAAGTTAAAAAAAGAAATAATAATATTTCTTTGTTTCTTTAGGCACTTCATTGAAGGAGCACTCTCCACCAATATTACACATACAGGTGAATTTACTCGTCGTGGTGTGGACTACTCAGCCTGTAAAAACAGCACTCTAACATCGTTGGTGGATCTGGAGGGAGCTCTTCAAAATCTGAAAAAATTCAAATCACTTGATGATGTCATAGTGATGTCATCAGGGTGATTTTGACTTGGGCTTGAAATATATTTTTGACAGAAAGTAGTTTTACAATATGGGGGATGGGATGTTTGAAAGATGAAGCCATTTAACAGGCAGGACTAAAAGTCAGGATATTTCAGCTTCTGCTGCATCAATTAATAATTCAATCAATAGCTTTATGATCAAAACATTGCATTCTCTAGTAATTTATAATCATCAGTCATTTAGGCTGAAGTGTACTGTACTGTATGCTACATTAGTGAATTATTTATACAGTATAAGAGTAGAAGGTAGCTAGTAGTAGCACTGACATTTAGCTCCATATACCATTGACACGATTCATGCAATCTAAAATGGCTTACTCTTCTCCATCGACCTAATGGACCTCTTTTCCTCAATCCATGATGCAGACTGTCTGTTCCACTTTAAGTATTTGATTTTGGCATTTGTGCTCCATCAGTATTGTAGGTATTACAATAATTCATGAATGATTAGCTGAAACCCACATACTGCAGGGACCTATAGCCAGCATCCTTCTATTCACTTTGATATTGAAAGTCCACTGTAGACTCTGTTGTACCTGTAATACTCCTACAAAGAATAAATTAGATCCACATATATTTTTTATACATGCCCAGGGACATGTGCGTGAATTTGGCTGCTTGCAGTTGCTGATTTGGAGAGAAGGGAAAAAGGCTTGATGTCAGTGGTGACAGCAGATCCCTAGGGCAGCAAATGATAGAGATTGATTGCCCCCGAACTTAAATGGGGGTGTGTGTGCTTAAGACTGACAATGTGTGAAGCAACATAATACACCCATGAACCCTGTGGATGTCTGTGTGTGTGTTAGTGGATGAGCACAACATAAATTCTTTTCTTTCCACATGTCAAAGACAACACCTGAGGGTGACAGAGGATGGAGGAATACAGGTGGGGAGGCGTTGGGTTGAAAGCTCATTAACTAAAGACTATAATGAGGCAATTTCATTTGTGCACACTTGTGCCTGTTATCTCTCAAATCATTAGACAATAGGGCATGGAGATGCCCCATCTCAAAGTAAAGCAAAGAGTCATCAGGTATGGAATAAGCCAGACGGGTTAATCTAAGGCTGCTCTGACAGCTGACCATAGACTGTTAATATTAATGGACAGAGCCTGTGTGACGTCACCCATTGGTTTGTGGAGATCTGCTATGAGTCGGTGAGTTTGCCGTTACGGGCGCAGCCATCCTGGTTGCAGATGTGACGATTTTAGATGAGAGGGAAGAGTGAGGGAGGAGCCCTTACACTCTATATTACGTTACACACTTTCACTGGCAATCACATCATAGCCACGTCCTAAAACACCCCCTGCTTTATTGCCGATTTTAAAATCAACGAGACCACAATACAAAAAATGAACATCATTCTGTGTTGAAGAAGACTTAAAACTAGCGATTGTACGGTGGCCGACAGGGGCAAACGCCCTGCAACTTAAGAAAACACACGCAAATAGACAAAACACAAGGAAATTAAGAAAACAACTTAATTAATTTGACAACACATGTGCAGCATTCAGCAAACGCTCTGCAAATACACAACACAACCAAATACATAAACGCGCTGCAAATATGAAACGATGCAAAAAGAAAAGCACACAAACTCAGAAAACAAATGCAACAGAGAAACGCTGCATCCAGATTACACAACGGAAGTTCCCCAGGCCTCTAGAGGGACCAGCTAGTGGAACAGCTTGATTTTCGACCCCACGGGGGAGAGAGAGAGAGAGAGAGAGAGAGAGAGAGAGAGAGAGAGAGAGAGAGAGCGCAACTGCATAGACTGTAAATATTAAGTCTATGTTTGAGATATGTTTTCTCTCGTTTGGTGGGTGTGTCTCGGCTCCGGTCACAGGTGATACTCAATCAGCAGAGATGTCTGTAAACTTGTGGTAATAAAACATTTAAAACTGCATCAGCGTTTAACGTTGACGTTTGTTTAAGCCATATTACATGAGAGGGTTTAATTTCGAGGTCCGAAAGGCGCATTACTGAAGTGTAGGCCTCCTCAAGTGTAGGCTAATATTGTGATTATACAACAACGGTTACCAACAAAATAAGTGATCAATCTGTATTCATATTGTGGAGCAATTCGCTCTTGAAATACAAAAAACAGACAGGATTTCTAGTCCCTCCCTGTTTAGTAAACCAGCCAATTTACCATGGAATTTATCAAACTGAATAAATCCCGCTCGCACATATAAACACAAAACTGCTTTGCTAACTCCATCGTGTTGTAAGTAAGACATCTGCTGAAAAAGTTATTGTATTTATTAGCATGATTGCTGTACTGTTTAGTTCAAAAACATCTAAAACACCAAAGTACAAAGACATAGGGACCAGACGCAAGCTTTTATTTTGAAAAGCCGAAGCTCAGGGACGGCACCAGTCGGGAGGGCATGAGACGGAAGCATAGACTGTATATTATTAATATATTATGTTATTAATAATGCTAATAATAATAATAATATGAATTTAATATACAGTCTATGGAGTTCTCCAGGCTGAAGCCATAGCCGACTCTAATAAAAAGGCAGAGTGCTCTCTCCCCGTGGGGTCGAAAATCAAGCTGTTCCACTTAGCTGCTCCCTCTAGAAGCATGGGGAACTTCCGTTGTGTAATCTGGATGCAGCGTTTTTTTGTTGCATTTGTTTTCGGGGAAAAACTCGAGTTGCAGCTTTTCAAATAAAAAATAGAATTCCTAAACCCGTGTGTCATATGTCATCTAGTGTCACACGTCACATGTTTGCTTGAGTTTGTGTGCTCTTAAGTGTGTTTGCATGCATTTGCTTCACATCTTTCCGCTGACAGCAATTACAGTACATCCCACTATATGTGCTGATGTGATCACATGCCTCCCGTACCACATGCCAATCTTACATGCAGTATACACTGTATATATGGAAGAAATGGGAGCTATTTACTATGCCCGTGCTAATATTAGCGTGCAGGCTGAGCGATACAGATGCCCTAAAGGAAGTGTTACTTCTCACTCTCCAAGCCTATTCTACAAAAAGATGGCAAGGATATGAACGCCTTGCTCGAGTACACATTTGCATAGTGATCCTAATAATCTGATTTTCCTCTGGCTGCTATTGTGTTCCCTTTTATAAAAGTGGTTATAAAATCCAAACATTTTATTCCAGCAATCCCTTGGGCTAGGTTTAGTCATCTCAGGATTCTAACAGACCCACTTGAATCTACTACTACTTGAATTGCTTGTGTTTTTTCTTGCAGAAGCTCTTTCTAGTATAATGGCTACGGGGGGAGGTGTTCCAGAGAAGCAGTTATTAAAGGAAAACTGACACTGATTAACATCTATCATCTATATTCTGATCTATTTATGTCTCTGTCAGCTGTTTTTCCAGTTTCATTTTACCTAAGTGGTTTAAATTTGAGTTGTTTGAGACAGTATTAAGTGATGTGTTATGGTATCCACTGGCAACCAAAGCGCTCTGCTTTGAAGTGGGTGACTATAGTAATGAGGTGGATGGAGATATCAAAAAAAGAGACACATCAAAGAAACTCACCATTGAGAGTTATCATTGTATGCACACACAAAAACACACTCAAACTTTTCATGCAGCAACACACAAACACACACAAAAATCCTGTTAGTTGTAAAAATAGATAACGCACATACATATTCTTTATTATTTTTCTTTTACATCCTTACTCCTAGTGCCGTGCAGTTAAATAGTTGTGAAAATGGGTGCTGTGTTTAGACACTCTTTCTACAGAAGTTTTGTTTCTGTGAGTCTGCAGTGAGAAGCCATGAGGAGCTAGGAAATATCAGTTACATCTGGCTAAATACTAATCAGTTTGTGTAATTGTATGTAAGCCCTCAGAATAAAATATGTTCGGATGGTGAATGAATGAACAACACACAGCACAGCAACACAATCCCTTTTTTTCCTTTTGAGTCTGAACATCTCAGTGCCACCTTTCCCTTTTCTTTTTTGGCTTTCCATCATTAGCTTCACACACTGTTAATGTTACCGATAGACTTCCAAATGTGACGAAGAAAAAAAGAGGTGTTCGATGGCTTTACGTCATAGGCCGACCAGGGCTATGCCATTTGGGGAGGGGCCGCTCACTGATCCCCCTATATTTCTGAAAATCTTAGACATGGTTGTGACTGTTAGTGCTTTCTGATTAGCCTGTGTTTGTATTCAAATAAGAGGCTGCTGCGGCCTGCTGTACGGGTTGAGCAGAGGCTGCACAGTTTGACCAGTGGGCAGCGGCTGCGGGCGCACACCAGGCCGCCGAATGATGTTGGCAAGAACTTGCAATGTATAACTATTATCAGACTGGCCCTCGCGGCCTCAAAACACTACTGACCCACCGGGAAAAGTCCCGACTCTCCCGATTGTCCCTGACCACACTGTACAAACAGGATCCAAGGTCACCCAATTGGCTGCATCTCAACACTGTGGCACTCCTGTCCCGTTAAAATCAGAATTGTCTTACGTCTCTCTATGTGCGCGTCCACCTATGAGCACGAACGTGTCCTCTAGTTCCCAATCTGAACACATAATGGCGGCAGAGTAGCTGAGCCCAGGTGTCCCCTACTTGTGCCTATTGGTTTCAGGTTAAGGAAGGGAGAGTGCTCAATTAAGAATCATTGATTAGAAAGGGAAGCTAAACCGTCACGCATACACAGGGGAAGGTATGCAAATGTGTGTGTGAGAGGAGGTGATGCACATGCTACATACACTCACACCTGCAGACAGTCTCCGAGAAAAATCCTCAGACGTAGTATGTGAATGATGTTTACTTCTGCTGTTACTACTATTTTACATCTTATAATTAGAGTTCTATATCTTTGGTGTCATTGTATATATTCCGTTTTACCTATGTTGGTAATTAGATGTAAAATGTTTAACATATACATCCTTGCTTTTTCAGAGTATGCCGTTTTTATGCATTTCCATCTGTTTACATTCTTTCCAACAATACTCAGTATTCCTTGCAAATACTACACTCTACAGCCCCTATGCATAGCACCTAGCAGGCTGTTCTCATGAACCATTCCTACATATAGCTGCAAAAAAGTTTATTGTTATATCCTGAGAAAAGTGGATTTTGAGAGGTATAGCTCCATAGACCTCCATTCATTCTGCACTCGCCCGTGAGCGCCCTCATATGGAACCAGAGTGGAACTGCAACCAGTTCAGAAGCCAGAAGTTTCCAGAGAGTGGAAGTTCTCTCCTTATTAGACATTCTCTGCTTCTTCTTTCCCTGGTCCTTAAAATAATGGGAGATTCACATACAGTACAGTATGCTCCCCGCATTAGAACTTCATGTTATCTGCGCCACCTGTCAACATCAAATAATGGTCACTCTTCAGAGCGAGTGCAGCAGTAGCTCTCTCAGAGTTGGAGGCGCAGTGCTTGGCAGAGCAACTGACACACATCGCTTCACTGTCCTTACCATTTTTAGATTTGGGTTACAAATAAGTGTTAGGACTGAGCTGACATCAGCATGGTCAGAGAGAGCTGTCGCATATGACAGCACTGCTGGTGTAGGTAAACAGTAGCAGGAAGGGCAGAGTTGTGCATGATCCTCTAAGCAAGTTGACCAGTTGATCAGGACTGCTGTGGATTTTATGTGCTGTAAATTGTCAGAGTGGGATAATCAAGTATTGAAAAGTATCCAGCCAAAATATGTTGCTGTACATGTGGAGCTCATCAGAGAGTTAAGAGTGTGTATGTGTGTGTGTGTGTGTGTGTGTGTGTGTGTGTGTGTGTGCGTACACAAATACTGTATGAGTGCTCTGCTCTGACACACAAGCACACACATTCCTGTGTATGCATATGCATGGCATACCACCTGGCTGTGTGTGTGTGTGTGTGTGTGTTTGTGAGTGTGTGTGTGTTTTGTGTAGCTTCATTCTTCTGAACAACACATATGCCAGTGTGTTCAGTCCAGTGGCCAGAGTGGCAGCTCCGAGGTTTGGGCTGAGCAGCGGGCATCGTGCCCTTCATGGTCGTGACAGATGGAGCCAGTAGAGACGCAAGGCTATTACAGAGGACAGAAAGGGAGGGCTGGGGAAAATGTAGGGAGTAGAAATGAGTTAGGGAGAGGGAGAAAACCAGAGTGAGAGGAGAAGTGGAAAAAGAGTATGATTGAAAAGGGGGTAAAAGACTGAGATGAGAGTTAGGGCAAATTAGTGTAGGATTGGGAGGGAGAGGAAGAGCTAAAGAAGGAGACAAGAATCTGAAACATTCAGGCAGACGAGAAACAAAGGATAAAGAAATAATGAGACGGGAAATAGTCAAGTAAAAAGAAGAAGGAGTCAGTAAGGGAATGAGAGAGGTGCTGAACAAAAGGGCTCTGCCTCATGTTGTATTGGCAAGTTGAATCCTAGGCATTCACACGCCCTTTGTTTGTAGCACCGGCCACCTCTGCTCTGAGCCGATTAGTCTGCAGAAGTGCTTTGCCTCGAGTCTGCATCCCACTGCCAAGCAAATGGAATGACTGAAAAATAATTACTTTCTGCTTAGTCTAATAAGCAAAAAAGGAATATAGATGGAGGCTGAGGGAAAGGCAGGTAATGTGGGCCTCAACTCAAGGGCATAGACAGGCACGCAGGCCAATAAATCTAGATCTGAGAGCTTTCGGACCAATCAAATCCTATTATGAACAATAGCCAGTTGGGCCCATTACCAAGATGGCATATCGTTATGACGTCTGCCCATTAAGAACAAAATGGAAAATGTTATGAGTACAGTTCAGACTGCAGGCAAAAGTGGCCCAAATCGGATAAAAGCGAAAAATGCTTACTTACTCCATAACCTCCCTAACTTTAGCGCAACAGCGTGCTGCGTCTGATGTCATTGTTATTGTTCTTTTGCGCATGCGGATCATTTCAAAACCGTAAACAGTTCACACTGGAAGCTGATATAGGCCACATTTTAAAAGGTAATGTGAACAGCCTGACAAAAAATCAGATCTGAGGAAAAAATCAGAATTAGGTATTAAGACTTGCAGTATGAACGTAGCCTAATACCGCACACAAGGCACTCACATGCACTCACATGCACAAGCGGCCGGACCGGCTATCAAAACAACGAACAGAGACGCTCGGTTTAAAGCACACACAGAGGGAGTGTTACTTCATTCTCTGCTCAGGATGCCATTACTCCACTATCTTTATATAGTAAATAGTTGTTTACTGCTATATTAAAGTGCCCATATTATGAAAAAAAATCACTTTTTCTGGGATTTGGGGTGTTATTTTGTGTCTCTGATGCTTCCACACGCATACAAACTTGGAGAAAAAACATCCATGCTGTTTTGAGTGAGATACGGGTTTCTGAATGTAACCTGCCTTCAGTCTCCGGGTGAGCTGTTCAAAATCTGCAGGGTTTTCTGTCACTAGCCGAAACGAGGGGGCGAAACAATGCTAGCGGTTAGCCCCCTCGTTCTCAATGGCAAAACACTGCTACAACACACACAAGTTCACCATAATCTACAAAATAACTACTTACATATCCCTGTTCTGCAGGTATTCCACGCAAAGTTGGAAGTGCGCCCTCATTTAGAAGAAGTCTCTAATCCTGCCTTGTACAGAATGAAGTTAGAGAAACAGCTAGCTAGCTGATGTGATCCTTTCCTAGCTACTGTGCATGTGTGAATCCCAACAAAGATGGTACAGAAGTAGGATGTCTCACTCTGTAGCTAAAATAGAGACCTGAACACAGGGTGAAAAGAGGAGCTGCAGCAATGTGCAGTACAACAAAAATATGGTGTTTTTTAAAAAAAAATAACCATGTAAACCTATAAACGAAGAACAACTAAAAGCTAAAAGGGAAAGTGAAAGACAACTGGCGACTGGCGAAATCCGAGTCATACTCGGTCGGGCTTTCAACAGATAGAGACAATTACGCGATTGTAAATGATTCAAAAAACGTCTCAGAATTGGCCCTCAGGTATGTAATCAAGGGCAGACTGGCCATTTGGTATACCGGGCACTTTCCCGGTGGGCCGACGTGCATTTTGGGCTGACCGCCGACACTTATTTTGAATTTTTTATTTAATGTTTTTTTTTTGTCCGGCCCATGAACCAGCCATAAAACTGGTAGGCTTAGATCAGGCCATTGTTTTTTCATTTGACACTGGGCTGGCCCAAAACACTTTAGTCAAAAATATCACATAGGCTAGGTTTTTCCATACACCCCCTACTTTCACAATGAAATGGACTAGTCCGTAACGGTGCGCGGCGCGAAAGATAAACACACAGTGACAGGAGAACTGGGAAGTACACAAACAGAGATGAAGCAAGAAGAGTCTAAACGCGAAAATGAAACCAAGTTACCCAAACGGCTCAAATAAAAGAAAAAAGCTAAAAGACACCGATGAGTATTTGGCAATGTTGCCAAAGATGACAAACTTTTTTATGGCTACTGCTGGGGCTACAGACAGGAACAACAACGTTGAACATGGCGCTACAGCAGCAGCAGCTAGCTGTGAAGTGGTGCTAGGTGAGGATAACGTTAAACAAGACAATGAATTATGAAGAGTACATCATATCTTTAAACAGCACCCTCTTTGGGATTTCTGCCTGCATGCAGTTTCAGTGTGCATCTGCCAGGCTAGTATAGTGATAGAGATCATGGAGAAGAATTGCAAAATAGGTGCAGAGAAGCTGCGTGAGTAAAAGAAACAGGCCCTTCAGGCAGACGTTGTCAAATATGTCAAATTGACAGACATGTTTTCGGCAGTAGCAGGACCTTCATCAGCTCCTGTGGTTGATGATAGTGGTGGTAGTGTCGGTGTCGGCAGCAGTGGCATGCACAGTGAGGAGGAGACTCAGGAGGAGAGGGACAGAGATGAGGGAGTGAGGGTAGAATCTGCGGTAAGCAGAACTCCCCTTAAAACACTTTGCCCCTTGATAAAACTGAGTGGTGGACAAACTGTTGATGATAACACTACAACAATAAAAGAAGTAGGCATTCTATACTGTATGATTGCATTAGTTTGGCTAAGTACGCGGGTATCTGAGTCTTGACTGATGATGTTCTCACTGTTATTATTATTAGGCTATATTAGCCTACCTTTCATTCAACAAAGTAGCCTACATCTAAATAATAAGCAAAACACCACCTTAAGGTTCATCAAACCTTAAGCTTGTGCATTTTTGTCCTTAAAGTAGCCTAGATAAACATTGCACATCATGCAAACTTTCTTAACGAGAATTGTAGCTTTTCTATCTGCATTGGCAGACAAAAACTCATGATAGACCTCTTCAAATTAAAGCACAGGGCCTTCGTGAAATGATAAAAAAAAAAAATATATATATATATATATATATATATAGCTTGTTTTATGATTCATGAAGAGTATACCGTTTTATTTTTTTAATAAATGGCACTTTTTTGAAGTATTTAATGTGTCAACTCTCACTGATTCTTGCTTACTCATTACATGGCATTAGTAGTTTTAAGGAGTAGGAGTTGGTATACATATTCAGGGGAGTGCAAGGACGGGTGGTATTTGTGATCTTATGTGGTGGGCCAGTCTGGGCCAAAATGCCATGGCTGATTTTTGGTCCCAGTCCGTCCCTGTATGTAATACGTCTATTTCATTAATAAAATAACTTTACAATGTGCGATGTGGTTGTACATCAGTAGCCAACATTAAATTACTTTCATTACTTCCCTTCCATTTAGCGCGGACATTTAATTCCTTTCAGTCTGTGTTTGTGTTGGCCTACTATTGTCTTTTCCCTTGTCCCCCTGTACTTGTGTAAAGCGTCCTTGGGTTTCATGAAATGCGCTGTATTAATCGAAGTTATTATTTTGTTGGTTGCTACAACAATATCTTATTGCTTTGGCTTGTGACACAGTGACAGTGATACCCGATACACGATACATCCAAAGTAGGCTAAGTTACCGTCTGCAACACTTGAAATGCAACGATATAAACGACAAGATAAACACTAATAGACAAAAAAGTAAAGTTATTGGCTGTCCGTTTGCACCTAATCTGCATTACAAAACATAGTTTCATCAAATAATACCAACAAAGTCAGTTAAAAATAATGTGATATGATAATTTGGTCATGTTTCCCAACTTTAGCATTCACAGATTAAAATAATATTACATCACAGCACTATCAGTGAAGACTCAGAGGCACTTAATGCAGCTGCATGGGACGTCTGTAAGAACCAGTACACACACACACACACACACACACACACACACACACACACACACACACACACACACACACACACACAAAGTCCCAAAGTCTCTCTTACAGTCTTACAACCATATCAGGGTGCCTTTGGACATTGTTCTTTTCGGACATCTCCACTGTTCTTTTGCTGGCCTTGTTTGCTCACTAAAAACAAGCTTTCTCGCTTCTATGGCCTTTGTCCTTTCTATATGAATGGAGCATGTACAACCTCTTCCTCTAACCAGATCAGTGTTTCTGTGCCATGACCTATTTACCCTCAATGCCTCTCAACCCTAGTAACAGCTCCCCTACTTAGGGTGGAAAGCCACTGAACCCTGTTGCCCCAAGCTTTGGATATCACCTACCATTTCAGCTAGGATTAATGTCACAGTCAAAGCAATGGCCACAATTTCCAAACCAGGGAAACAATATAACATAACAGGAAGTGATCATTTTAAAGCTTAAAATCGCAACAGCCACCATGCTGTTGTTCAGGTGACACCTGTGTGTTTCTTTGTTAGGAAGTCCATTCACGTTGCCTGCCTCCTCCAGTGCATTGCTATTGAGCACCAGCTGCCACAGCATTAAACACCTATCGTGACATTTTGCCTCAGATACAATCAATTACATTCCATGTTTACAGAGTCACATGTTGCACCATGGAGTCCCTTTTAACCCCACGATACTGCGGTTGCTGACCCTGCATATTCTATTACAGTAAAGAGAAAAAGAGAACCAATCGGCAGTTGAGGAGAAAATTCATTATAGAAGCAGTAAGATGGACATAGGCTTTGGGAAAGCATTATATCTCATTCAGGTAACAGGCTGTATTCAGGTAATAGATGGCAATTAGAGTGAACCTGCACATTCAGTCAGTCAGGCATTAATAAAACTTGTTACGGAAAGGGCGTTAAAAATACAAACTTAATTTCAGGCGATTTTAAGGTAACGTTTTTATTTACTCCACCAGAGACGGGGTTTATGGCTGCACCTGTGGCAACACAGCTTCTGAGGTTATAGAACATTTTACATGTTTTTTATTGACTTTAATCAAAGTCACCCCTTTTCTGTTGCAGCAAAGTGTTCTTTTGTTACTTTACATCTGCAAGTCATATTTTATATTACATGTTTTGCCATATAATAAACAATACAATTGCTTTTCATTCAGTGTGTTTGTATTTTCAAACGTTGTCCTGTACTGACATTTATTAGTGCTTCTCAATCATCAAGTTTCTGCTTTCACTTAATAATGTCTGATTGGACTGACTCTTTACAGCTAATGATAGCAACAAATGTGCTGGATGTTTGCCTAGTTGGGTATTATAAACACAGCATCTTTAGACAGTGCGTATTGCATTACATGATACCGTTTTTAGTTTGCTGCATAAAGATGAGAGTTTTAGTTTTTCTGTTTTTTATTGATGTGATGACAATGAAATTATAGGCATGCTGTATTAGAGCTGTCAATCTTCCTCTATAATACCATTCAAATTTCATTTGTTATTTTTTTTACTGAGAATACAGCTATTAGAAGGTAATATATGAAGTCAAAGCTTACTCTGACAGCTGTAGGGCAGCTAACAAACTTTAGCTTTCTCCATGAAGCTCCCAGCTAAGCTAACGTTACTATAACTCGGGACGCAGCTAGGAAACAAGAACGAGCTAACTAATGTTAACATGAGCACTTGGTGGATTTTGATTTTAAAGTCATGTTAAAACTATTTCCCTTCCTTCCAACTTCCAGCCGCAGCCTGTCACTCCCCCCTGTACTAACGTTACTTGATACGTAACATTAGCTCCGTAATGTTGTACTAACATTACTTGGTAAGTAACGTTAGCTTAGAGTGTTTCTCACTCCTGCTAAGTTATTGTTCATAAGACGTGGCATGAGTGACACATGCGGGTAGGCCAATGCGAGAAGGGGTAGATTAGCTAACGTTAGCCAACATATTTATAAAAAGAAGTCACATTCAAATAGTAATTTCAGCATTTGAATAGTATTGATTTTTTTACTATTAGAATTATATTCGACTTTCGGTATTCCAACAGGTTCCAACAGCCCTGTGCTGTATGCAGTCTGCTGCCTTGCTGGAAACTATGATTCCAAAGCCCACGTGAAATAAATAGATGTGTAGATTTGATGATAATGTAACAATCCTTTTCCCCTCAACAATTACCTTCTTAAAGGGCCCTGTTACGGTCAACTGCTGGGACATTTCCACATTTCCCTTTCTGGGTATGTCAACATTTGAGCCACAGTGCACGGCTTCCTGTCAGTGTGGCATAATGACTTATCTGTTCATCTTTTCATTTATTTATGATGATGACAGTGTACTGGCACATGCTCAGCATGCTCGAAAATCGTAGGGGGACTAATTAGTTGGCATTTTCATAGGGGGTTGAGACCATTACACAGTCTCCAGTTTGGTTTAAATTCAGGTAATGACTATCAGAGTGAGGGCCGAGTGCTGCCACCCGTCTGCCAGGCACTGCTGTGATGGGGGCATGTTTAAAACCTGGCAAACCAGCCACGTCACCTGGCACCCTGGTCCCTTACCGGCCTCAAGGTCATGAATCTTGGCATGCTGCGTCAAAAAGCTGGAGGGAAGAGTGTGAGAGCCATCCCTGAACAGTCGTGACGGGCTGCCATGTTGTAGCAGGGGTCCCTTTTCGCCTGCAGCAATCTAAATCCTACCGTTTATTCAACATCCTCCTTGAACTGGCTGACGTCACTCCTTTTCCTAGCATCAGATAGGCATTTAAATTAGCAACGTGATTTGATGTTCATTGACTCTGTATCACCCTATTGATGTCTTTGTCAGACACAGCTGTGTTATCAGACAATGCCATTTGGAGGAGATTGGAAGGAGGGCATAGATTGGTGCAGAGTTAAAGCTTGGTTTAGTCCATCTGGAATTCAGATCTACATAGGGTTAATGAAGTGGATGCATGCACTAACCCGTGCCACCATCACCTCCCCGCCCCAGCCATCTCAAATCCCTCTCATATCTTTTATCATCTTCTTAATTATCTCTCCATTTAACTTTTCTTCTCTGGTCTAAGGTTTTGTCATAATTGCGTGGATGAGTTTGACAATTATTGAGGGCTCAGCTCTGACTTAACCTGTGGATACAGATCTGAGATTGACGTGTGTGCACACATGTATCTGATGTTATACAGGGAAAAAAGCTTAGAACAAGCTGCTGTGATCCTAGATGCCATTCATATCCAAGATCTCATATCATTCAGCTCATTAAGAGGTCTTTGAAATCTACAGTCAGTCACAAAAAGAGGGGAATATTGTGATGGGTTGTCATTAACTGCTGCAATTTAAAGACATGCAGTTGACAGTCTTGAAGATGGTGAAATTATAATGACTTGCTACATGGTGAAATTCTATGATAATCTTCACATGAAGGTGTGAGGGACTTGATATTTAATTTTTAATAGATCTCTTTCATGTTCACCAGATAGGCTGCTGCACCGACTCACAATTGGGGCTGTTGAGCTTTTACATCCACAACAATATAATTCTAATGTGCTTATGATGTGCCTTTGTGCCATAAGGCTTCAGTGGTAAGCATAATAACATCAATATAAATAACTTATATTTAATAATAGCTCCTGATACCATTATTTTGTTGTCATGTGATAATGATGTGCATATGATAACTTGAATTACAAGGTATTACAGACATGTTAATTAAAAACTTATTGAAATCAGTTGTGCTGCTAAACACTCACCTTAAAGATGCAATATGTAATAACAAACAATGCGCCATCAGATATTAAGGAAACATGCTACGTTGACATACTATGTTTTCTGACAACAATACTAAAGCCAGTATTTCCTCTTTTTGAAAATTCTGTTCCGTGACGAAATGTCTGTTTGTGTTTTGGCCTGTGTGTTGGTATCAATTGCCTATTTTGACAGCCGGTCCGGGTTGCCAGATATACCTGTAAAAACCCTGCACGCTACAGCTGTAGTACAGCCATTGAAGCAGCTAACAAATGAATAGGATCAACAGAGATAGATTAATTCTACCTGTCCTAAAAAAAACAATAAGCCATCTTTCTAAACAGTTGCATAACCAGAGACGAGGTAAAACACGGGTAAATATTGGAGATGCATTTAAAAGATGGAGACAGCTTAGCCTAAAAGGACACCGAGTTGACTAATTTCCTCCAAAACAGGTAAGCATTGAGCTTCATTCATTTATATCACAGCTAACGTAGGGTTAGTAATTTTCATCAACATTCATTTTAACATTCATCTGCTCACATTAAATTATATAGAGTGCTCAAGTTAGTTACTTGCAATACAAATTTGGACACAGCCGATGAAGTGAGCCTCACTGACGCTAACGCCGCCATGTTAATACACGCTAACAGCTAACGTAGGATCCATGACATATGCCAGAAACCGCAAGTTTGACTTCCTCATAATGGAAACATGCAATTTAACTTTGGCAAAACACACCGTAGCCCGAATTGTTGGATTGGGACACAGTGTTCTCTACAGGTCGCTTTGCAACGTATGTAACATTATGTTATGTTATTGTGGCTAACGTTACAATCGCCAGCTTCAAGGTTATGATATGTTGGACAATAAGATGATTCCCACTTTCTTACAAACTGGCATGCAACCATAATGTGTAATGTACTGACTGTACAGTGTTTAGGCAA
Organism: Sander vitreus; assembly: GCF_031162955.1. Classification (NCBI taxonomy): domain Eukaryota; kingdom Metazoa; phylum Chordata; class Actinopteri; order Perciformes; family Percidae; genus Sander; species Sander vitreus. The sequence goes on from NC_135863.1 coordinate 11,533,411, forward strand.
GCTGTGTAACGGGTCTGGAAGTAATAGTACCAACAATCTCCCCCCCTGCCGAAATTGTTCCCCCGCTTCTGTTCAGCGGGCGTAGCCAACAGACAGTGACGGTGCCCTGGGTACAGACGATGTGAGGTTGCGTTGTGATATTATTTTTTTGTCACCATAAAACATTTTCACAATCCACATGACATGGGCCTCACGATCAGTAGTAGGCCTACTCATGATGATGACAGGATTTTCTCATCAAAATAATGTGTTTTGATTCATTAAACCTTGTTCAGTGGGAATAGGAAGACAACTAGCCTATGTTCTGCTTGTGGACCTTGTGTCGCAGGTGGCATTGACTACATCAGCTTTGCCCTAACCTAATAGCGACAGCCCTTAGAGGGCGAAGCCTATACGAAATAGAAAGATAGTTATGTATTGTAACTCCAGATTCTATGAGTATAGGCGTAGCCCTCTAAGGTTCGGGTCACCTGCCCCACCAACATTGGCTGAAGAAAAATGCTGATGTTGGGAGCAGATCTCTGGTCGCGCCACTGTAATATACAGTATCTGCGGACGTAAGAGAGGCACGTGCGGGGCACAGGGCGCGAAAGAAATCTTCACGACTGCGCATGCGCAAAGGGATTAACCCAATAGCGACAGCCCTTAGAGGGCTACGCCTATACTCATAGAATCTGGAGTTACAGTACGTAACTATCGGACTTGTTAGTGTCTTTCAGTACAGCCTGACACATGCAAGTCCAACAGGACCTCTCAGTGGGCACAATCTGACAAGATAAACAATAAATAAAAAGAGGGGAAATAAAAGACCTGAATCCTGAGGATTAAGTGATAAAGATTCACTTTTTTTTTCTTACTGAGTGTGAAATTAGTGGTCCTTGAAGACTTAAGATTGATTTAATCAGAAGGGGTTCATTTGCTTTAATTATCTGGCGCTTGTAGGATCAACTAGCAATTAGGAGTTAATGCCAGCTGAAAGAATAAAGCAGGAAGACTTTGCAGAAGGGAATTTGCTTAAGTTGAACCTTTGAAATAGCAATTTGTTCCTCATACATCTGAGCTATGTGATTCTGTTTTGTTAAACCACTGCCGTGTGTCTCTTGTCTCCGCATTTAATGGAAATTTCATTTTCCTCTCATTTTCCACATCAGGAGATTAAAAACATAATGGTTATGTTTTTGTCAGCTGGGAAATGTCCAAAAGCCCAAAGTGTGTGAAATAAAATAAAATAAAAACATTACCAAGAAATTGCAATAAACAATAATTCAGCCCTCCTGTTTATCTTTTTCTTTTTTTCATCTCCTTTCAATAGCAATCTTCATGTTTATCGGGTTGGAATTAAATCCTTCCTTGAAATTGCAATAGATGTTATGTTTGCTCGACTCTTTAATTTATTGTTTTGTTGGTAATGGAGACTTGAACGATTACACGTCTGAAGAAGCCTACATTCCTAAACACAGAGCTAGTGAGGTAGAAAAGAGAATAATAAAGGATGGTTAAATTATTGATTGGGACGTGACAGGAGTACTGCCCCTCTGGGTACACTTCATATATATTTTCCATACAATTTAACCCAGTCTTGCAAGAACGTGCCTATACATAAGTAGTCTCAGAATGATTTTTTGCACTCTGTCATTCACACATGCACATATTCACACACATGCAGTCTATCCCCTACACTTCAATGCATTATTGCAGGCTGGGCATCATTGTCTTCCTTCTGGCTAAGGATGCCTATATATACTGTATTCTGTGACCACTCCTGTCATTGTAAAATCACTCTTACCCCTCTCACAATGCAAATACTGCAGAAATGGGCTAATTTACTAGTGATGTCTGGATCTGGATGAAACAAAAGTCTAAGTAAAGCACAATCTGGACTGATACTTCCATCACTGCTGGCGAGGGTAAAGGCAAAGGGACTAAGCAGTTTTGTCAGGGAGGCTGTCAGTGAGTCTTCCAGCTTGTCTGCATGAACTCCTTCCATTAGCTGCACTGCCAGCTGAACCAGAATAAGAAGGCAAATCCCAACTGTAATCAGTCAACAACAAAGGGGATGCTATATTGTTTCAAGTTGTGTGATGCTGGGGCCTCTGTGCCAGCCATGTGGATTGTGGGTATGAGGTTGTCCCCCCAGGTGCCTTCTCCAGCCAGGTTTTGCCTTGTGCTCACTTTCTGAAATATCGGATAGGCTCCTGGACTTGTTTTATGTCTCCACAGGCATATATGCAGAGCTTGGCACCATGTAATGCCTTTCAATCCATCAAAAGCATGGGGGGGGATTTTTGCACATACTCCCTGTTTGTATTACAACACTGGCCATTGTAAAAATCCATCCATCGTGCATTAGTAGCACAACACCCACTGTTTTGTTCCCAGTGCTTTACAGTTGAGACTATTCATTAGACTAGACTATCTAAAAACCCTGCTTTTAAATGATAGTTGTCAGAACATGCCTCATGCCAGATCAAAAGACAAATTTATCTACAGTCTAAATCTATTTCTCTTTTTAATAAATCATACATTAAAATATGCATCACATGGTCTCAGAAGTAAGACCACAAGTGTGATGCACATTTGTATGTTGCCACTTTTGTCGCATTGTTTTATCCTTGTTGTTTTGTTGACATTGGTTTTACTTCTTTGTTGTTCGGGGTGCCCCAGGTGTCCCTGCTGTATGTGCGAAATAATTAGGGCCAGAGTGCGGACTAACGTCGTTTGGCGAAGGCCCTATTAAAACTGAAGGAATTACGTGCAATGAATAGCATTTTTGAGGGCCTTAACGTGCTTGAAAACTCACCAAAATTTGCTCACGCATAAGGACTGGTGAATTTTAAATTTAACGTAGATAAATGAAAATTGTTGGGCATTTATATCATGTCCAGGCATACAAAAAAGCCTCTTGGAGATATGTTCTTAACCCAACAGGAAGTCCGTTATTTTGAATTAAAGGTGCATTTTTCGTAATTTCCACATGTTGTACATTAACAAATGCCTTCTAGAGTATTTGTCAGATCAACTTAAAATTTGGTTCTTAAGACAAAATGGTGTGGGCGTGGCGTGGTGGCCATTTTGAGCGCTTAGTGGTGAACGAGAAAGTTGTTGTAACTCGAGTGTACGTTGGCCAATCTGCCTGAAATTTCTCATGATTGACAATGGGTCCAGGCCTGAGGACATCTACACATCAATATTGACTCATAGTCATAGTGCCCCCTGCTGGCAACAGGAAATCAGCCTTATATGACAAACATTGTCCAATTTACATAAAATGTACAATATGTACTCTTGTGTGAGGTATCACTGAATTCAGTAGAGAGTTCCTTTTTCATTGGTGACGGTCATTTTCTGTATACATTTTCTGAAACATGCCCTAAGGTAAAAATAAGTATGTTTTAGAACTTGGACCCTACTAAGGTTAATCATATACAATTTGAAAGAAAGAAAAAAGCTCTTACATGCTGTCTGCGGTTTAGCCAATTCTTTGAATCTATGACATTTCACTGTTTTTATTTTTTTAGCCAGGATCAAATCTACCAATCTAGGGCATCATGGTGGCACAGCAGAACGCATGCTGTGTGGCCAATCCCTGTTTATTTCTGGCTGGGGATCTTTGTTGCACGTTGTCCCTCTTTTCGCTCCCTGTGTTAGCTGTCACTCCTGACTGTCAACTGTCAGGAGGGTGCAAAATGAAGGCTATTTTTCTTTTCTTAGAGATTACTTGAGGCTGAATTGAGCATCCCCAGATTTTAATTTATGCTTCAGATGATGCAAATACATACTGATAGTGCCATAAAATAATGATGGACTACGTTAGCACATTTGATAATGCACAAAGCTAATATTGGTTTGTGTTATGTGTTCCCTGAGGGTAAAATATTTAACAGAACCCATCCAGACAGTAAGCCTGAGGGGTGGGGTGACCTCAATGCACTGATGGAGAGCCTTGTAGAGGGTTACAGTGCTGTCGATGGATTTTAACAATTTAACATCTCAACATGGTGCACTTGACGAGACAAAAAGATCAGACATGATGCACATCACAGGTTATTTGTTGTGGAGGATCACAGATTTAATCTGAACAACAAATGTGTCCATCAAAGATCCTGTTGTGTTAGTATCCTTAAGCCGAACATTAAATGTCTACTAGCTTGTAATAAACCATCACTGATAATTAAAAAAATGAAGACAATTAAAAAAATAAATTACCACACTCATCAGACATGAAATGTATTCACAGCTTACTGCTGTCTTATCCTTGCATTAGCAGAATAACTGTGTTAAAACTAGAGGTGTTGAAATTAATCAAATAATCGAAGCTGGTGACTGGTTTTCGTGTTTGAGCTGTGTTTCTTGGACTAACAGCTAACTGTAAGTTGGATTTCTGTGTGTCTGCTTCACTGAAGATAACGTCCTGCTGGCTGCTGCACGTCCACACAAGCTATCATCAGGCCCGCAACTTCCTCTCAGGGTGGGTAGGTGTGTGTTATCACAGTGGTTTAATAGGGTTTGAGTAAGTTTTACATTGAAACTGCTGTAAGGAGAAATAATTTTGTGTAGCTGGAGTGTTATAAGTGGAAACTGATACGGGTAAAGGGGTAGTTGTGTGTAATATAATTTGAAGAAATATTGCAGTTAGCATATTTGAAGGGTGTGATTTGTGTTATGTTTTTTTTTTGTTATTCAATTTAACGGCTAAATATTATTTGTACATTTAAGTTATTGTTCAGTAAACAATACCTTTTTTGTTAAAGAGTTGTCTGGGGTCAGTTATTCCAATACAGCACAATAGATTTGCTGGTTAAAAGTAGGGTGGTATATGACTTATCCAAAATAGGTAAACCTTCGTGGTAGCTACCTTAAAAAAATTAACCTAAACACTTCATCATTCCAGTCTGAAGTTACGTATTGCAGCTTGGCCATTGCACTTGACAATGCAAGTTTGTCAAGTCAAATATCCTATATGGCTTTAATAGAAAAATTTATTTTGAAGCATCGTGATGCATCGTGATGCATCGAGATATTCACACCTCTAGTTAAAACCCATGTTAATACACACTTAAATCAGATGTCTCACTCCATTAAAACACAGTTGTACACAGACATAAGGCAAATGGTTGGGGTCTTTATTAACTCATTCCCTGCAAAGAGCCAGCACTGTGAAACCACCGACCGTGTTACAATGATGGCTGTTTCAAGGTTACTTAACTGATAAATGACTGTATAGTGCATGTTCAGCATGGCAACACCCACTGCTGCTCCTGCTGACTGTACATATATGTGTTTTATGTTTTAAAAAAGATCCAAAGTGCTCAGGTACAGGGGAAACAAAAAGTGTCTGACTGAGCTACAATATGTTTTGTGTTGAATCAAGTTTGAGGATAATTAAGTTCAGTAATGTATATAAAGTTTTTTTTTTAAGAATTAATTTAACATAAGCATGAAATAAGGAGGCTGCTGACACATACCAGGCCTATAAAAGACCAGTAGTCTGAGGAGGCCATCAGAAAATATCAGGCCTAGAATAACATGGGGGTTGAATGATTGTTAGTGATTGTCCTGTCCATCCAAAATCCTCTGTGAGAGTTGCTGTTGCCAATTTTGGAGTTTTTTGGACTTTTGCATTCTAACTTCCAGTCTTATTCTTCAAGGTCCAAGCAGGTTGTGAATAGAATCAATGCATTCTCATGAACGGGTTTGTATGATATTGTATGAAAAGTAATGCACAGCAATTCGTATGATATCCTACGAAATAGGCTGGTAACGGCACGACCAGTCATGACATGACAGTTAAGTTTCACGGTCTCTACAGTTATATTTAGCTGAGAAAAGGTTAGTGGGAGCCAGGTACTGGTCACTGTGAGGTGCCGGTCGTTTCAGAGGCAGATGCGCCGACAAAAAGTTACCGTCATCTGGCGACGACACTTAAGTTTAGGCACCAAAATGACTAGTTCAGATTAGAAAAAAGACCATGGTTAGTAGTACTCCCAGTACATGAACACAAGTTTCTTGGGTGAAAGTCTTGTGTTTTCAATGGGACACGAACTCTGCACCCCCACTTGAAAGTCCTGTGTTTTATGACACAGCCAGTAATCTCTGACCTCCTCCCTATGCAGACCACAGCTGTTTTATACAGCAGCAGTCAATATGGTGCATACAGCAATAAATACGTGGCATAGATACAAATTACAGCGCATTACTTTTAGTAGCGATATGTATGAATGGTTCATGAGAACAGGCCAATAGAATAGTACTATGGAAAATAGGAAAGGGGTAGAATTGTTTGATTGCAGTGCAACATTTGATATGAATATTAATGCTTTACTGCTGTAAGCTTCTGCATAACTAAATAAAGTACACTGTCTGTGTAATAATTAACTTAACCACTTTAATGTGAGGACTGGTATGGGCTCTTGTACTGCTGCTAACAGTTTATATATTTATTTGTCGGTTACCCCAGTCTTTGGTCATTCCATTTATGGGTGTATTCTCCCATCTGATTTAAAGTTTTAAAATTAATAAATAAACCCACCATATCAGTGTATGCAGGCACACATACAGTACCAGTCAAAAGTTCAGGTAAAAGGGAAAGTGAGTCCAAACTTTTGACTGGTCCTGTATGTTGTTAGTGTGAGCTCCATTTACGTCTGTGTCTCTCAGCTTGTGCCATTTACATCACCCTAAATATTTCCCATCCAGTCATGCAGTACATGGGCAATTTGGAAAGATGCTTTGAGTTGTTCTAAATATTGAACCCTCCAGTGTCTGCTGTTAGTGTTAGCATTTAGAAGAGCCTGCACTTACTGTGGGTGTAGTATCTTAGTGTAGTAGTGACATCTTAAAGGGCTAAGCTTTGCTAAAAGGTCACAGATATACCAAATACAGGTCAAAAGTCAGGGAAATATTACAATGATGCATAGAACTATTTTTTTACTTGACACAATGGTAAAACATATGTTCAGTTAAGTGGCATAACTACCATGTTGAACAAAATAGTTCATACAAAATTTCAAAACTACTTAAGGGGTTCAAAAGGCTAAAGATGTGTTATCTAAAGTAATAATATATAAGTGAGTTTTGTTTTTGTTTACTGGACAGCTTTTGGTCTGGATGATGACATCATTGTCAGCATCCTTGTAGCTAAGAAAGTAGGATAAATGTTGAGGAGCTTTAGCACAAACCAAATAAACTGTATAAGCAGTATGAAGTGGAAAACATCCTACATTACGGTACTTTTTATATGGTAGAGGAGGTTTTAGTGGCAGATGAAACTGCTCTGTTTTGATCAAGGGATGTATATGTGCCTGATGGAAGGTATTGAGAAGAGTGTAAAGTATGCATCACCAATTTTAATGGCACCCCAGGTTGGACCCTGGGCAATGATACAGCAATGATGTCATGATTGACATCCTCTACATGCTTTAAGCCATAGGAAGTTTGATATAAAATCATGTTATTTTCAAATTATCTATATTTATAGATCTCATATGCTGAATATTTTAAAGGGATAGTTCGGATATTTTGAAGTGGGGTTATATGAGGTTGTTATCCTTTGTCAGTGTATTACCTACAGTTAGTCTATATCGATGACGTTTCATTTTTCCGGGATTGTTCAGGTGCCACCGGAAATTTCGCCGGATGTCCCTAATTTTCAGCCGGATGTCCGTCACCTCTCTATCTTTGTGTTGGCATTCTAAACTCCGGTCGATTTATGAGGACTAACTATGGTTAACTGCTCCTCAGATCTCTGCAGGGTAAATCGAGACAGCTAGCTAGACTATCTGTCCAACATGAGTTTTCTTTTGCATGACTAAAACAACTTTATACGTACACATGTTCCACCAAAACAAGTTCCTTCCCGAGGCTGTGGAGGAAGGTCTGGCAATGTCAAACTACCTACAGTAGATGGCGGTCGGCACCCCCAGATTAGGGAAGCAGACGGGAGTCCGGACAAGCTAAGCAATGTTCTGCTGTGGACGGGAGAAAATTTACCTTGCCGTCAGACAGCCCTTTTCTTTGGCACTACTTTTTCTCAACCATAGAACTTCTGTATTCTTATGCCCGTTCAGTCACCCTTTGCAAAAGTTCTTTTGTATACTCTGGCTCATAAAGATTCTCCTCATCGCTGTCATAATCACTCGTTTCTTTCTTTCTTGTATTTGTTTATTCAATAAACTGTCAGAGTCTGACCAAAACAGCTGATCGTAATACAGTGCATGGCACAGTTGCACTTATGCTTAGGAATACAAATGTTCTACAGTTAAGAAAAAGCTGTGAAAATATTCCAAATGTAGAGTACACTCAAAACATGTTTTGCTGCAGCCGCCGTTAACAGCCGTATTGCTTAGCTTCCGTGCCTGGACTCCCTGCTTCTCCAAACTGGGGATGTGCCGACCGCTATCTACAGTAGCCATGGATAAGTACCTCATACAACCCTACTTCAAAAGATCTATCCCTTTTAAAGTGCCAAAAAAGAAAAATATTTTATTTTTTATTTTTCCATATATTTTTTATAATATTCTACGGTAGGTGTGTTCCTTTTATATGCAAATACAATCAAGATGTCCACATAGTAAATGCAAATGACCTGAACACATTACACACACACACACACACACACACACACACACACACACAAAACCCTAAACACAAACCACCCAAATGCACATGGTTGTCGTTGCTAGGCAACAGTGGCTGATAAGCTGAGGTGCACAGCTATATACACTGTAGGCCTGAACACTTCAGCACACGACTTGTAGGTTTTGTTCATTGAAGTGTGGGTGACACTGATGGAGCATGAATGCACATTAGAAATGGAAGCAGCGTTACTGTTAAATTGATTGAATGCAACAACATGTTGAAGAATAGATTCACTCGGTCTATATGTTGTGGATTTTGCATGCATATCTGTGTTTCAGGAAGGGAGAGAAGGGTAAACGTGTTACTTCATCAGATTAGTGATGCCCACACACTACTTACCTTAATGTCACATGCCCACATAAAGCTACAGCTGTAACAGTAAATGTGTGGTGTTGACGCCACTGGTTAATTGCAGTGTAAAAATGTCAAATTAGTTGAAATGCATGTTTCATCTGCAGTATATATATTTTTTATTGTCAAAAAAATTGTTTTTTTTTATTTACAGTAATATTTCTTTAGTTGAGAGTCCCCTCATCAACATACCTCTCATCTGAAACACAGTGAAAGCAGACATCTCGCCCATCCCATGCTCAGCAGTACAGCTCGCATAGCAAGCTTGTCAATCACACATCAAAAGAGAGGAGCAATATTTTTTTAAATCTTCCCTCATGAATAATGAGATCATAAAAAAGATTTAAAAAGTAAGGTGAAAGAACAGCTGGGAACCACTAAGAATATTTCTATGAGTTCATGACAAGTACATCAATAGAACCAACACCAAGATTTAAGTTTCTTATAGCTCTAATATCGGCTATGAATTACCCAGTGAACAGTTGTCACAATAGGTCACATGTAAAAATGTACAGTCTAGTGACAATTGATATTTTCTCCTTCACAGCTAATTCCCCACAGCCTCTCACATTCTAGTTTACATAATTTGTCTTCTATTATAAAATGTAATGTCCATGTAGAAAAATATGTCACACAGTTGTGTGAGGTGTTACCAGCAAAACAAGGTGTTTCCACTGTTAAAAAGTTCCACAGGATGGTTTCTTCCAATAATTTATTTATTAATAATAAAAAAATTACTAAAACAACTTAAAAACAAAACTCTCCTCCGGCCGGTCACATCAGGGATTCTCTATCTTCGTCCTTCTTTTTCCTCTCCCCTGCACCTGTTTCGCGTCCACCTTTAACAAGCACATCATTAGATCCTGTGGCCAATTGAGCTGTGGGGGGTCCAGGCAATCTCAGCTGCTTCTCATAATCCTAAACAAACAATTAGAAAAACACAGCAAATCCACAAAACCATACAAATAATAACTGTTAAAACATGCAACACATCTACTAATAAAACCAAACTAAAAATAAAATACCTACACTGCTAAAACTCAAACTGGGCATTTAACCAAAACATGCAGCATTGGGAACAAAATGAAAAGCTGCCTAAAGTCACATTCTAACAAATATCCCTACAGTATTTAAGTAGGCAAACTTAACAATTTAGTTTAAATGTCTGTACATTTCCAAAAACAATTCAAGCTGCATAAATTGGAACTGAATTTTTCATTTATGTTTTTAACCAAATAAATGATGTGAATTATGTGAAGAATGTATTAAAAGGTAATAAGCCTTGCCTTTTACTGGGCCTCAGTTAAACATTATTTATTCTGATTTCGTTTTTCCTGTCTCAAGAGTTTATCTGCTCCTGAGAAATGTGTATGCAATTAAAACTCCAAACTGCATTGCAGACAGCCAACACAAACCTCATATTCCAGTCAACAAACAAAGCAGTTGTCACTGAGGGTAGATGGAGTCACGGTTAGGGGGTGTTACATTCATATTCTTATGGTATTTAGTTGATCTTTTCATCCAGTATGCCTTATTAGAGAGTAATTAGTGGTTCTATGCCTCTCTCTTTGACAGTATGACATAATGCATGTCTACTGCCCGTGCAGTAGACATGCAAGTTTATTTTGGCAAATTACAGGAAGAGTCTCAGAAACATCTAGTGTGTTTTCCTTTAATTCATGTAAGAATTTATCCATCACAGCAGTATATTATTAAGCATGTTGTTAAGAAAGGTTTTCTAAATTTCATCTGAGAAAGAAGAATGATTCCTCTTTTCTCCATGCTGCTGTATCAATCTTCTATTCCTGTCCCACTGGGTTGCTGAATTGCTGAGGAGGATACTTTGAAAGCCTAGTTTTACAAGCTACCAGTTATTTCACTTTGGAAGAGGTTCAAAAGTGAAATAACTACAGCATTGCTACTGTCAGGACATATATGGTTTGTAAAAAATATGTCTACACTATCAAAAGTAAATCCCATGGCTGTAAAGTGTTTCACTGATTAAGATTTATGTGAAATCTAAAATAATGTACATAAGAATATTCACTGTTTGTAACGATCACAATCCAGCAGCTGCCAGTAAGAAAATAGAATCCAAATAACCCCACATGGGATTAGTATGTGAATAAGTGTGAGGGACATTAACTTCAATTTTCTATGCGTACCATCACTGCGAGATTTTCAGTTAGAAACAGAATGGGGTGTGAAAGGGAAGGTTGAAAGACATTTTCTGTGACAGCCAAAAATTGTTTGATGTTGCAGTTTCCAAATGCAGTTAAAAATGGGGTAGGAATAACATTGATATATTAGAAGTTGGTGTCTGTATTCAGTCATGACTAAATAAGTGACATATTTCAGATTAAGGGCCCTATCTTGCACCCAGCACAATTGACTTTGTACACTGACGCATGTATCATTCCTATTTTGCACCCGACACACAGCAGACTTTTCCCTCCACAGACTCACGTTGGTAAATTAGGGAATGAACTTGCGCTCCCGGGGGCAGTTCAGCAATAAGAGGAGGCGTGTTCCGCCTGCAAATACTAGCAAAACTGTAAAAAATATTGTTGGGTAATTATATCTTTTAGCTTGTAAAGTTAGTTTATTTTCATGAAAAATTCTGAGTTAAAATATGGATCCTTTGAAAAACCACCAGACTCATTTTTTCTACACAGAGGCTTCTCAGATGCTCCAATCCCATTCCAACTCCCTTTCATCCTTCACTAAGAGATGAGCTAAAGGAGACTTTTTCCCTGCTGCAGACATACCGGCTTCCCACTCACACAGCCTCCACTGTAATTACTCAGGCTTTTCACAGAGATGCTTTCGAGCATCACACGCCAACAACGTATGATCACACCTCACCAAGTTAACTCCCTGGGATATGAGGTTGTGGTCACAGCAGCTAAAAACCTAGTGCCTGTTGCTGCCTGCCTGTGTTACTTCCTTGGCATGGTGTTCCTATGCATCAGGAGTTACATGGCACTGACCCTGTAAATACAGCATGACTAAACAGCGAGTAATGAAAGCTCTGTCTGGTGTCTGTACAAACAGCTTATCCCTCAACCTGGGCTTACACTGTAACATGTCAACAACCTCACTTTCCCTCCCTCCCTCCCTCTCTTTCTAACATGTGCCAGAGTGATAGGAATCTCCCCAGGCTCCGTCATCCCCTTAGCTTGCAATCCAGGATTCACATTGTCCGCTTTTGTCTGCTATTCTCTCCAGATATTTAGGTATTCATCGCTCCTATTCGTGACTCCGTTGGGCCTTGTAGCTAAGGCCTGCCTTCAGACAGTACCCTAGAGAAGAGATGGAAGAGAAGACAGGGGGGGGGGGGGGGTTAGAGAAACAAGCCACAGACGGTACAGGGCTTATCTGCTCTGAACACCCGAGTGTCGGCAGCTCCCCAAATGCTATGAATATCTGTGCCTCTATGTGTGTTTATTAAGCAGCAGGAAATGCTTTTTTGCAAGGCAGGCAAAGGGAAGTGTGTGCGTGTGTGGGTGTGTGTGTGTGTGTATAGATGCCACATTGTGCACACTTCATTTCAGCATAGATACAGTTTTCCTCTGCAATACAAGGAAGGTATTAACGTTGTACTACTGGTGTCACGGAGAAGCCACAGAGCCAGGCCGCCTCAGATGAAAAGAGAAGCATATCTGTTATTAAAGACAGCCACAACTGAAGGGAGAGCCCATTGCTGATAGATTGCGTGTAATGAAGGATTTATATTTGGCCATTATCACTGAAGCACCTCCAATATTCAAAGTATCAAATAATTACCAGGCAATATCAAGTAAATGGCTTCTTGGTAATGGCTCTTAAGTTTTCACTCTGTCAACAAAACAAGTCATATCTGCCCAATAACACATAGTGCTTTCACATGGCTGCAAAGCATGATAGGAGATTAAACTCACAAATACGAGATAATTGATATTTGGAGAATCAAGGCCCAGAATAATTTCCTGTTTGCTAATGGTGTGTTCTAATGTCATTACTCTGACAGTCACACAAAATGGAAGAAAAAAAATGATAATTTGAAGCTGCCTCCTGGAGTTACCCAGCTTACACGCAAGTCAATATAGTATCTACTCAAATATTTATGTTTCTGACTCAAACAAACAGTGGTTACTTCTCTATTCTGCATGCACGACGTCTACCACATGTCACGAATGGAAATGAGACGGGGAGTAAATGACATGTTCTGGGGATAAATTATGCAGCAGCATTGGTCTGCATTTTGCAACTCGGGGTCTACAGTGTCTGGAGTTTAAATCCGCCATCTGGTTTAATGCAGGTGGGGGGGTTCTTGGGTAAATACACCTACCACCGTCTGCGTGCTGGTTAGTGTGCATGCATTTCTCACCACACAGCGATGGCCGCAAGAGGAACTTGTATTGCTCTGTCTGAGGGTTTTTCAGAGTAAAAGCTGGCAGGGTACTGTCACAGCAAAATATAGAATTAGGAAGAGTTGGACGTCATGTTTCTGAGATAAACAAGAAGGAAGCCACAGTGTTTTTTTGTTTAGCACTACTGATTCGAGAAGCTTCAAACTACATCAGAAGTTTAAGGGAGCCTTTAATTGCAGTGAGTAGATACAGTAGCCATCAACTTATAATAGAACAGACTTCAAAGCAAGGACATTTTGATGATTTAAAAGGCAGTCAGTTGTTTTGTTTAATTGGCACATACCCAAGTCATCTAGTCTCAGAATTGTGATTGCTCTGTTGCCCCTGTAACTACACCCCCCACTTATATCATGGTGTACGGACACACCCTGCAGTACACTCTTATATCACTGGAGCAAAGAGAGAAGTTAAACCACCGGACGCCAGCAAAAACAAGATTTTTTCAGTTAAGTTGTTCATTTAAATAATACATACTGCATTGTTGCTCTAAGTCCAAGTAATGATCTCCACTGCCTTATCTGTTCAAGTTTTCTATTGGTCATATTTACCAAACACCCACAAAGCAATTAAGCCCTTTTCCCCCATTACATCTGTAATGACACAAACCAAATCATTGTTCTCCTGTAAATGTGAATTAATTGCAGCAAGCATAAGGAAAGCCAGGCTCAGCTGGTGCGAACAGGGTATGTAAATCTCCTTTGTCTGTTAAAATCAAAAGGGTAGGTAAGCTGGCAGCCAGGCCCCGTTGCCAAGTGATTTGTGATTTACGTTGACATCCACCTGTGTCATTATTCCTACAACAACACCCAAAACAATCTTGACTCATCCCTCCTTTCTGGCATCCATAACTTGTAGCTGGAATTTTCTCATTCAGTCTGTTGGGCTATGTTTCTGCATTGTGTAGACGTGAGAAAGATGAACAACGAAAGTTACGTATTGTAACTCCAGATTCTATGAGTATAGGCATAGCCCTCTTAGGCCGGCTTCACACTGGATGCATGTCGTGAGCGTGTCAGCTGCGTGGCGTGTTATTTCGGCACCCATGTTAACGGGTTAGAGCTTGCACACTGCCTGTGTGATATGCACGTCTCAGGCGCGGCACGAGCCGCGACGAAAATGCGTGCATGCTAGAAATAGAACCAACGCCTATTTTTCACGCAACATGCAAGCGTGTTGGAAGCGTTTCCAGGCAAAATAGAATAGTCATTTTGACACAAATACATATTAATAAATGACATGTTGATGTTTGAAAGTCTCTAGGTTTTGACATAAATGCAGCAATACATGTAATTTTAAAAAATAATAATAAATAATTATCGATTTTGAAATATTGCACCTGTCAGGACAGAACGAGATATTCTGTAGCCTATTTTGCCGTCAATGCTTTGTCTATGCTGTAATCAAATCAGTAAATATTTATGTTTAACATGAAGTATCCTACTGCTTGAGTGCAGTAAATCAGTGGGAAACATACATGTGTACAGACAAGGCTAGTAGCAGCAGCTGGTTCTGCTTATGAATTACACACAAGCCTCTAATGCAGATTGAATTATATAAGGTACCTTTGTGATATTGCCCTGTGTCTCTTGGTCTTTTTACATTACTAAGCATGTTTGTTAATATAATTCATAAAAGCTATGTCAAAGGCCCTGCAGTATGATTGTACTGACATGTGGCCAGCAGGTCTCTCTCTTTCATATAGAGATATTGTTTTCTTGCCTGTTTACTTTGAAGCATCATGGGTTTATGGATTGAGGGAGATGCAGAGGCGGGCAGCAGGAACAGAAGGAGGAGTTTGTTTGGATGAGACCCAGGATGGCAATATTCTATTATGTAGGCTGTCACTTTGGGTAACCCTGTGACTGTGACAGCCGAAAGCATCCGACACGCCAAATGCTTTAACAGCAACAATAAGACTCACTATCATTTCTGAACAGAGGTCAGTAGGTTGATAAAACATGTAGATTTTGCTCCCTCTCTGCGATGTCTTTTGTTGCTGCATGTGGTTATTTGCCTAAACCCCTGATATGACTCCAATTTCCAGTTGATATGTTACCCATACGCAAAGCAAATAAAATTGGTATGCTTTAAATCTGGCAAACAGAGTTAGAAATTTACATATGGGGATCTTAAAAAAAAAAGTAGGGCACAATCTTGAGCAAGGCAGCAAACCTTGTGGTGCTTAAAACATGTAAACGCTTTATGGTATATTAAGTTAAGCAAAGCTCAGTGTGGTTCACTAATAAACATATATTTTACTGTCAGAATCTCTTCAATTAAATGGTTAAATACCGTCCAACATGTATATGCAGGAGAAAAATAAGTATACCTTTGTACCTAAATTGAACAAGATGCCTTTTTTAATCTCACTTTTTTTTTTGCTTCACATCTCTCTGATCTGTCGAAGCCCAGACTAGACACACTGGTCTTTCTAATCACAGCATTTGAAGGAGATGCCATTGCTGTGAGTGCTGTTAACTCCAAGTAGATTATCTTCAGAAATGACTGAAAGGCCTGCCTCTTAAGCCATTCCACTTGCAATCCTCCAACACAAACTCTGTGACTCGTCTCCTTTCTTTCTACCCTGTCCCCTCCTGTCTCTCATTATTGGAGGACAGGCAATATTGTGTCATCCTTTGGAACAGTAGAATAAAACTGCATCACCTCTTAAAATGACTCCTGCAGCACAATCAAACCTGGAAACAAGAGGAAAAAGTGGTAATGCTTCGCATTTTCAGACCAGACTGGAGTGAACAGATAAATAGCGTATCTTGTCTGACTTGGCCTGCTCAAACTGATCTGAACACAGCCACGGAAATGTACTTGCGATCAACAGTACAATGCTGGTCAGACTTTGTACAGTAAAAAAGGCACAGCTTGGTGTATTGCTTCTGCGATGCCACTGAGGAAAACCGCAACACTTTTTACAGTTATAACTTAGTATTTTCTTTGTGGCCATTAACATATGTACACTTCAAATAAGAATAGAGGAAGTACTCATTATGGATACTTCTGATCTGTTTTGCACACACACACACACACACACACACACACACACACACACACACACACACACACACACACATTAGCTCCCTCCATCATCTTTCTCTTCCTGCCCCTTTCTCTTCATTTCCCCTCCTACACTCGCTCCATCTCTCCTTTGCAATTTCCATCTGTTCAAATGAAATATATGTGGCATCCGGAGAATGCCCCTCAGCAATGAGGGACAATATATCTTACAAATACCAGCCGTCCAGTCGTGGTTCATGTAATATTTATAAAGGGGAATGTGGCAGTGGGTGATGTCAACAATGTTTACCGTGAACAGGTTGAGCATCCCTCCAAAGTGCACCAGCACATGCCAACTTTTTGACAGGCTAGGTGCTCGGCCAATCCGGAGGCTCATTTACATGTTACCCAGCGATCACTACTGACCTGATCACATCTGGCATGCTTGTCCGATTAATTAATCATGTGTAAGAGAGGCCAACCTCAGGCTTTGATTACGGCTGCCATATTGTTTTAAAGAGGAGGTGTGTGTGTGGTGGGAGGTTGGCAGACAAGTGACCAGATGGACAGTGAGGAGTTTTGAAGAAACAACCATTCAAGAGATATACTGTAGGTATTAGTGAGAGGATTACCCACGGCATACACGTTTGCAGTTTTTGAAAACGTTAAATTCTAATTCCTAATTAGATATGTTTTCCTTAGGTTTTAAATTAAAACTAATTATTTAAGATTTACAAGAAGTCCTAGGGTCTCATCATTAAAAGTTTGGCACATTTGCTCCTAATTATTAAAACAAAGGGGAAATAAGATAACATAGAAAAATAAGAGAGTCAACAGCCATTCTACAGTAGCACCTCTAACATTTGGTAATTAAACATAAAGATAGACCTCAGATAGATGTGAATGGCATTAGTGTTACGGGTATTTGGTCATAAACAAAATTTTCGGTAAAATTAAAATGTTGCTTTGATGATGCAGTGGCGTAACGAGCCAACACCGGGCCACTATGCAGGATTATCAAGGCGGGCCCCCCTACTACAACACGTGATGACGCAATGTCCACGAGTAGGCTACAATGAATAGGACAAGATAGGATCATAGAGACAGCATATAAGAGATGAGATGACTGACAAAATCAGAAGTAGCCTACCCGCACCACAACAAAATCAAAACACTGGTGACGACGCACCATAACACATGAAAAAACACTGCTATGACTACATACACATAGGCCTAGGTCCAAATACATAAAATTATATACATTTTCCGGGCTTTCCTCTGTGCAAAGTTGTCGATTAAATCCTTAAGATCCAGATGGCGTGCACGGGCATTCTCAATTGACAGTATGGCAAGTCCAGAGAGACAACTCTGTCCCATTGAGCTCCTGAGATAGCTTTTTCAGTTTCAGTTTTGAAAAAGAACGCTCTGCAGAGGCCACTGTCACTGGATGGTCAGAAAAAGCATGAAAACCTCCTCGAAACTCACAGTGATGCAGCTGATCAGCATCTTCGTCAGCTGTTGCACTGTTTTCATTTGTGAGATACGGTCTTTCAAGCATGCACGGAATGATAAAAATTGCATTGGGAATAGTAGTAATGTCATCACTGTAAATCTCCACCAGCCTGTTTACTTGCACAAACAGTTCATCATCTGTTGCAGTGCAAAGGGTCTCGGGCAGTAGAACTTTAAAATTGTCAACTGTTGATCGTAAACCGGTGAATCTCTGGGTCAACTGAGAGATGACAATATCAAGGCAGGCATTAAACACATGGACATGAAAGTAAGACTCAGCATCTGCTAAACGTTCTCATCTTGACACAGCTCATCAAAATGCGCTTTCACTTTTCTCAGCTGAGTGTTCTCAAATGCCTTGCTCACTCCCCACTTCTCTGGAAGGCCCTTCGCTGTTTGTTTGGCATCTTCAAAATGTTCTCGGAAAGCGGTTAGGTCTCTGATGGCGCTGTCCAGTAGCTGGACTGCTGTAGCCAGATCCATGTCTTTGGACTGTAGAAGTTTTGATATCACATTAGGTCGCTCCAGGGTTTTGCTTTGAAAGACAAAGAACAGCAGAAGTCTTACGTCTTGTATCTTCACCGCATCATTAAGGATTCAAATTGTGTGAGGCACAGTGTACATACACGGCAGTTGGCTCCTTGGCAGCTATCCTTGCTTGGACTCCACTGTATATGCCGCACATATTTGCGGTACCCTTGCTCTCTGCACTTGGAAAGGTCTAAGCCGTTGTCCTCCACAGATGCAATAATCTCCCTAGTAAGCTCGCTGGCCGATGAGTCCTTAACTTCACAAAATCAGTGGCAACACCAACAGCATCTCGCTCAACTATGACATATCTGAAGACCTGGCTCATCTGATCAACTTTAGTCACATCTTGTGTTGTGTCCATAATCACGGAGAAAAATGGAGCTGATCGTATTTCATCTAGAATGTCTTTCTGAGTATGTTTTGCTAGAATTTCGATAAGCTCATTTTGTATCAGTGGGCTTAGGTACTTGATCGAGTGAGCAGGGCGGCTAATCAGATCTTTAAGCACTGGGTCGTACATTGCCAGGAGCTCAATGACAGAAAGGAAATTACCATTGTTCATTTCCCCTATTTTTTCCCTATGTCCTCTAAACAGAATGTTGTTCATAGCAAAAGTGAGCGTAACATTAATCACACGGTGTAGTACCTGTCTCCAAAAGCTGGCCTCATGAAGTATGTCCCTCACCATATCCTTATCCATAGTTCTGTTCTGACGCCAATGGTCGCATGTCACACATGCAGCTTTATGTAGAGTGGATGCCTTGTGTTGTTGAATTTTCTATGATAAATTACACCAGGTATTTGTTTTCCATGTTGACTTGGCAAAAAGCAAACAGGGCTCGCAGTAGGCTACATCTAGTGTGGGGGAGTAGCACAGCAATGTCCTCGGTATCTCCAAACCAGACTTTGTTTTGCAAACGTAATATGGCGTAGTAAAGGAGCAGTTATCCTGTGCAGGATCCTGTGGGAAAGGGCCAGTATGTTTGCATGACCCCGTACATACTATATAACGTTTGACATTTGAGTCTCAATACTCAGGAAAATGACCCATGTCGGTTGGATACTCATGCAGAAGAGGATATATAGCAGTGATGGGCATAGAATCTACCTCGTTCTCCTCAATGCTGTCGGATGACCCGCTTGTGTTAGTACAGGCCACCGAGCTCTCAGCAGGTGCGTCACTCCCTTCCTCCTCAACATTTTCACCTTCTACACTGATGTTGCTTGATCCACTGGTGCTAGCATTAGCCAGGGAGCTGCAGCTGCTACTGCCAACGGTCGTTGCAGGTGCTTCACTCTCTTCACAATCCCCCTCCTGTGCTATCCTTTTAAAGAAGCTTCCTATTTTTGGTAATTTACTCCTTGCTTTCTCCAATTCCTGTTTTTGTTTTCACTTTTGAAAGCCACTTTTGTGTTTGTAATTTGACGACTCCTCCATATCGATACTGTCTGTCTCACGTTCAGTGATTTTACTGTTTTGCACCCAATACACATGTTCACTTACCATATCCCACAATCCCCAGTCCCAATTCGAAACAAATTACATCAAAATTCATCATTGTTCGTTTCAAACATGTATTTAATGATCAGTAAAATATGTTGTTGTCATTATTTATTCAAATAATTTCGCGTAATTACTTTATATATGTTTTTATGTAGTCGGATGACATTCCTAAAGAGGGACACACCAATGAGCAGGAACCTAGCTGTTACAGTCAAAGTGAAAGGGCCCGGTCACAAGTAATGAAAATGTGATAGGGGGCCCTGGCTGTCAATCAATATCTTCCAGTTGGGCGGGCTCCTGATTGGATGGATGAATGTCTGCACCAAATTTGATGGCAGTCCATTCAATGGTTGAAACATTTAACTCAAAACCACAAATGTCAACCTCATGATGGCGTTAGAGATAGGTAGGGATCAACAAGACTTTTTTTTACTTTCAACCACAACGATATTAAGGAGGTAAATATCACCTGTACCCAAACCTTTAGGCATATCTCCCAAGATACAGAAAGAGGAATGTCACATCAATGCTTAAACCCAGCATCCATGATATTAAACATCCCACTTCCTCCCAGAAAGGCTGGCTATATAGATAAGATTATATGTGCATGGTCCTCAAATGTGCACTTCCTCCAGCAAGAGTACCGAGACAGATATCTACAGTTTGGGACACTGTAAAAAAAACTTCTTGGGATTGGACACATGTGAGGTTGATAAAATGATATAAGCTTCACACAGTGATGTATTGACAGTTAAACTCGAAGTAATGTTTTTTCCAAAACAGAGTGAACTCTTTTTATTGGCAAAGCACTGAGGAAATACTAGAAGCAAGGGGCTAAACTTTATTCTGTGTGCGCCTCAAGCTATCTAAAGATCTGTCAATAAGTCTGCATGGAGTTAATAGTAGAATATGAGTAGCTTCTTTGTAAGTGGTTTAAGGTGCTACAGAGAGTTGACCCTCTGTTTTTAGAGGGTTCTTTTAAGAAATGGTGTCTGTCAGTGTTGTAGCTATTTCACAGTCTTAAGTGTAGTATTGTTTTTAATTATGAGGACATTGTCAAAAGATTAGTGCTCATTAATATTACTGCAGTTAAAGTTTTGTTTCAGAAGTTAACCGAATTGAAAGAAGATGCCCGGAAGATCACACTTAATTACATTGATAAACATACATTTAGAATGTTATTATTGCATGCAATTATAAAAATAAGCATCTCAACATGAATCATTTCTCTAATATAACCACAACTTAACATTTGTTGTTTGAAGGGTGCTTTTATCCACAAGCTTTACAGTACTGGAGTGCATACATTTTCAGCAAAGCCAGCCCAAGTGGGATTTAAACTTCTAACCCTGACAGTGTTATCGCCACGTTTAAATCACTGAGCTGTAGCGCTTCTTCCAAAGATATCCTTTGGACTTTAATACTGATACTTGACACTGTGTTTTTCTTTTAGTCATTTGTGACAGGGGCAGTCAAAACATATCTTCACTGGGCCCAGAGGCACACTAGATGTCCACTGTGTGTAGTAAGGTCAGCAGTGTTTGCAAGAAAAAACATAAAGGCTTGAGGAGGCCGGTGGTTTGAACCAGGGTTTTAATCCAGAGTCACTGTCCCTCTCCAGGGCCTTAACTTGACCCTCTCTCTGTAGATCTGTCTGTCACTGTTGTTTGTCTGCTTCTCTGTAGACGTCTTAATGATTTTCTGTCTTACAACAATCAGGGACAATCCCACACCCTGCAATCTATGTCTACTCCTGTAGACATAATCCCACCAGTAGTGTTCACAGGGTTATGTTCACACTGTAGCAGGAAGTGGCTGTGTTTTCACAGTGTTCTAATTACAGTGAACAATAAAATGCTGATTGAAGGCTTTTCTCTAAGTCTTGACCACATTAGTGTGACATAACATTTTGAGGCATGTCACTGACATTTAGTTTGAATTCTCACCAGATTTTTGAGCTTCACCATGACAATATTTCACCTGAAACAACTCACATGACTTTTGGTGCCATGGCAACTTGAATAATCAAGAGTTAGCATGAATGACAATATTCAGGAATAATGTGGATCAATGCACGTTTCCATCCGCTATGTTTACTGTATGTGAATATTAGTTTTAGTGAGTTGAATAGCTCAAGATAACAGTTGGTAGCACTACTTTTCCAGTTGGGTACCATTGAACCATTGCAGAAAAAGAGGATGCAGCAAGATGACAAGTGCCAGTTGAACATCAAAAGTACAAAAACTAGGGGAAAAAACGTGATGGAAATATGTAATTTCTGTTTGTTTAATGTATTGTTTTGAGGGAAACTTAAGTCTCCTCATCAGTCCACACAGATCTTTTTTTAGATCTTCATCAGTTTTTGTCTGCTGCCATTTTTTATCTCTTCAATGGATGATTCATGATTTATTCACTAAGTCACATTTTGTTTTTAACAATACACCAACTTCTCCACACAAGCGTAACAACGTCTTTGCAATATTTTGGCTTTTTCTTTTCTTCAAATTTCTGGGGTTTCCACTCATGTTTTTATTTGCACAAGTTGATCATGAGCATTAAAAAAACAGATGGATGGAAAAGCACTGAATAAGACACAACATTGTTGATAATTGATATTTGGGGAAATTCCTACAGTCACAGTACATAGGCTGGCACATTATTTTTGCATTAACACAAAGCATTTACAAAAAATATGCCACATCTGTGTTAACTTTTTTTTTTACTACTAGCAATGATGGCATAGATATAGTGCATAGTTTCTGCCGCTCCCATGAGGAATTCAAAGTAATGACAACAAAACTGTTGGAGCGTCCACATAATACAAGCCTCACGTGACCACGCACCACCTCCACGCCCCCTTCAAAAAGTTGCTTGTAATCAAGGCGGACACGGAGGATTAAAAAAACATGATGGCCTCTTCAGAAAGCGTATTTATCTTCACTCGAGTTTCTGCGTGGGAAAGTCACCGGACGCCACAATCTTCTGAACATAGCCATACTGAGAAATACAGAAAGAGTTGTGTGGAGCTGATAGTCTTAATTAGCTTTGTAGCAACTCATTTGGCAACGGCTTGAATGTAACGGACGATCATTAATATAAAAAAGTTACACACTAAATCTTTAAATAGATGTTTGTGGGTAGGAATCTCTTAAACTTTGCTTTTTTGCAGTTCCGCAATTTGTTATTATATAATTTTTTACAGCTAAGAACAAACATACTAAGCCTATTTTGCTCCAGTGTGTTAGTTTCTGTACCACTTACATAGCCTACTTCCCCTGACATCCCTCCACCCATCACTCCACATCTGTCTTTGTGTTTTTCTGAATCAGGCATCAATGAGTAGAGAGGCAGAGAAGTCTGAGTGTGTGTGTGTGTGTGTGTGTGTGTGTGTGTGTGTGTGTGTGTGTGTATGTGGAGGGGGGGCGGGGGGGGTGCACCTCAGGGACCTGTCTGTCACAGCCCCGTCATGTTGATAGACATGTCAATCGGGACTGAGTGGGAGAGCTTGAGGAGGGGAACATAAAAGATGAGAAAAGTATAATTAAAAAAATGAAAGCGAGAGAAAGGGGAAGGTCTGTCATCCTTTTTTTATCTTGTACAACCACACTGTACAACGATCTCTACTATATTTGTTACCTCGTTACCTTTTCCTTTCCGCAGAGCAACTATAGACCCTTAATGTCTCTGATGATTGGTAACCTATTTTCAACACTAAAACCTATAGTTGACTAGCTGCATGCTTAAAGGGAATCAGTGTACAGTATCCATAACAAGAGTACATTTTATGGTGGATATGTGTATATACAGTGACAAACAGGCATAGTATGTTTATTAAGTTTCAGTGCATTTGTCTCTGCATCCAATAACAATCGACCTGTAAGGGTGTCTTCAAATTCTACAAAATACCACTTTAGATTGAGTACAGGGACTAGACTGTTGAGAGCTTCTGTCTATGGTTCTGAAGAGAATGGTGAATTCTAAGTCATGTGATATTCTCAAATATAAAGCCTAATTGGGAGCAATCTTAACATTTGCTAAACAGCCCTAAAACACAAAGTACAACTGATGCTGATTGGTGTGTCATTTGCAGGAATTAGACACATTCAAAGTTCCACCTGATGATGGCGCAAGAGAAATCACCAAAGTCATAAGGATAACTTCTCTTTCACAGCATAATTAAAGCCTGTTTTCGGACTTGAGCACCTCTTTGCAGTTGTGCTACAGCACCAAACTCTTCCAGCTTTTCATGAATGTTTGTAGTCAGAATCCTGGCTGTATCTCACTGGATAGCTATGAAGAAGATGTGTCTCTTCACCATGGCCACTCTCACCAAGGTCATTTTATCCCTAAATACTTCATTCAGTAATTTCACAATTTTGAGAGTCCTGGGTGGAGCATTGTTGAATATTTTGTGAGATAGTAGCCTGCCATTGCGACAGGTACCAGGATTTCCATCATCGTCATTTCCATCTCAAGTATTTCTTAAAATTCACATGTATAAAAGTCCCAAATGTAGTGAGCCGCCATTTTGTTTTTCATTTCTGAGAAAAATACGACTTTAGGAGCCACTATAAGATTTCTTATTAAAGTGTATATATTTTGCACTGCGGCAGACAGTAGAACAACAATGTCCTGTGTCTCTGTGGCACATCATTCACTGGCTGCCACTGCTGCTGCCTCCTGGAGAGTGAGCATGAATTTAAAAGGTCTTTCAACTCCTCCAGGCAATAAAACGGCGCTATTTGTCTGTGGTGCATTACACCCTGCAACGAAAGCATTTTGTGCCCCATCCTTTTCCCTCTCGTCTCTCGCCATTGCTTCCCCTCCCACTATACTTAAATACATCTCTGCATTTGACACTGGGGATCACAGCGATGCTCCCTCTCTAACATGCCTGTCATGGTCTTCTTAACATATGGTATGGGGGAGTAATGTGCAAATGTGCAGCAAGGATCTAACCGCCAAACATCTTTCTTTATTCTTGTTCTCTCATCTATTCTCTTTTCAAAGCAACAATATTTGCCTGACGTGTGTGTTTGACTTTGTTTGGTCTCAATTTGAAGTGTCCCTATTCACCCTTCTCAATTTTCTTGGTCATTAGGTGCACTAAATCAATGTGATGCATCTGTAATTTGTGTTCATAATATAATTTGCCCATCTTAAAAACAAGGATTCCAGGCATCTCACATCCATTCTCCCTTCATCCCTCTTTATTTTATATTCCCTCCCTCTCTCCTGTATTCATCAAGTGTTGAAAATTAAAGGAAGAAGCTGCAAAGCTCCCAGGCCTAAATTAGATTCACGCTTCCTTGAAAGAACAGAGAAATTGGTGGGATGGAAACAGAAGGTCAGATTCTGCAGTCTTCTCCCTCTCTGGACAAAAATAAATTAATAATTAAAACACACATACACACAGACACACACAGACACACACACACACACAGGCACTCCATTTTCCTTATCAGCTCTCTCTTGGCTATCATACCCCTGCCCTCTATAATTCTTTCCTCTTTCTCCATCTCCCTTTCTTTTTCTCCCTCCCTTCAGCACGTCTTCAACTTTCTGTCTTCATCTCGCTTTCGTCAGGCTTGTTCCTCTGCTTCATCTTAATTCCCTTTTTCTTTCCAGTGTGTTTAGAGGAAATGTTAAGACACTGTAATACATTACATTACATTATATGGTGTTGTGGAAATCAATATCAATTCATATAACACGATACATGATTATGTAACAGGATTCCACAAATTGATTCAAGCAGCAGCTATGGGCGTCTTTAAGAAATGCTTGAACCTCTAAACCAATGCTGTTCCAGTTAACTAGGTCCCTCTATGTGTATGTGTATGTGCTGTGCTTCGGCAAGTTCAAAGACTTTTGTATGGCCATATGAACGCTTCTGTTATGCAGGCGTCTGGGAGTGCAGAACGATCCCTGACACTCCGACTCACTCAAACAGTTTTGATGTTTTGATCATCAGAGTGCACGCTTGCTCTGCACAACGATTTAACTCGTCTTATGGCCTGAGAAATGAGAAAAGGCTAAAACTAGTTTGCTTTAATGTCCAAGTATATTCTTTTAATGGTGCTTTCAATTTACAAGTTTGAAGCAAACCTTTTATTGACTTAAGTGAGATGCACATGGATGATGCGAGTCAAAAGAAAAGGCTTTGGATTGTTAATGTCAGAGTGATAATGTGTTTCTTGAAGGCACTTTGATTTTCCAGCCTTTTCAGTGAAAGTTACAGTTTTTTTGGTCGCTATGCTATTATTATTATTATTATTATTATTATTAGTATGGTGCAATGTTTCAAAACAACAAAAACAAAAAGTACAACACTCCCAACTGATCATACTTGTAAATCATTAAATCTCCTCTACTCCTTTAATTTGGCTTGTAAACCTCTTTCACTGTAAGACCCACGTTTCAACCACTAGGTTTCTGGTGAAATACAACAAATACATTTGTTAAGTCACCTACACATATCAAAGTGCAATTCTTTCAGTTAAGTTATTGTAACAATCACTTAGTCCAAGACCAAACAATGTAAGATACATGTTTCAAAATTACATTTTGAAGTAACTGAATGTAACTGTACATTACCCATCAAATTCAACAACAAACTATTTCCATAATTCCTATCCCATAATCAGAAGTGTGATCAATGAAGACTTCTTCCCCAATCAGAGATGCAAGAAACACACTTTTATTGCAACATTGCTGTAAAGTTTTGTCTAATCAAATACTGTAAAAAAAACAACACTGTAACAGAACTGAAAGAAAATTGTTTACTATAAATACTGTAAGAGTTATCTGTAGTACAAACTACATTACACTAATCTGCATAATTCAGTCATCTGGCCACAAATTCTCATCCACATTACAGTGTATGTTTTCATAGTTCATGCACCTTGAATGTCCAATCCAAGCCTGACATATGAGGATCATCTTCTGAATATAATAATTAATATGTTAGGCCTACCATAAATTGTTATTTCAAAAAAGTAATTTATTTAAAACAACCAATAATGCAGTGTGATGTTAAATCAAACTAAGTCCCACACATAAATATGCTCATGTTTTTTTCCCTGTAGTCTTTGCTATTAACATTTATCAACCGCAAAATTAGAAAATTGCATTTTTAAATAACGATTCATAGAAAATAAAATAAAAAATGCTAGTTTATTTTTTGTTTTTCACAACAGTACAAGTCAAAACAAATGCACATTTGTCAAACAAGCCATTAGGCTGTATTTCTAAACACTGATCTGTAGGTTTTTTTATATAGGCCTAGTATTTTTCTGCGACAAGGCAAATCAAAGTGTTTAGCATAAACACTATTTTTTCATTATTGGTATTTTTATTGTATAAATTCTCACGCACAACGTGCAGCAATCTTTCACAGATGCTGAGCGGTAATTACTACGTCACTAATGGAGTATTCCGCAGATTTTTACATTATTACAGTGCATAACTTACCAGAACAAAACTGAGCAACGTGTTGTTGCTGGTGACAAAACCACTGCTTAAATATCGTAGTGTTCTGTCTTACAGCATACTGTAATATTTCAATATGTAATAACAACGAAATAATATTATTAAAATAAAGAAATGAGTACCATGATAACATCTAAATAAATGTTGATAGATGTAGCGTTATAGTTTTAAAAATATCAATAAACAACAAAGCAATCCAGCTTCCCTGGCAATAAGACCGGAATAATAACATTAAAAAAATAGAAATATAAACCATGATAAGATCTCGTGAATAAATGTTGATTAAAACAGCGGTAATTGGGCTAAAAATACCAAAAATAGCAAAGCTGTATACAGCTTCTCTGCTGCAGCCCGACTAGCAGAAAGACCTCAGGCATAGTACAGTGGGAATAGGAACCAATACTATTTGGTAAGATGGAAAAATACTCAGCATGTTGTTATTTAAAGATCACTTTGAGTAAAAGTTCACTGATTTAAATGTTTTTACCTTGTATGTCAGTCCATTTGAGTGGTATATTGTCTGATCTACAAAATAATTACACATTTACAATACCCCTTCATTAAAAAAGCTCAAGGTCAAGCTTAGGAGTTGTTTCATAAGCAAAAATAAAAATAAATGTTTACAGCTGATCAAGTGGTGCGGCTCTTCACAAAAGCAGTGAATTCCCTTTACCATCAGAGGGCTGACGTTATCAGACATTGTATAAGAGGCTTTTAATCTGTTGATGCAAAGCATGTCTGCAAAATGATAACTCAATTTAATTACACATGGGAACCTGCAATTAGAAATTCAAATGCCAACTCTGTGGGGTGCTAATTTCCATGGAACTTCACATGGAGATGGGTTGTACTGAGAATGAAGATTCAGAATGCAAAATACTTTATTTACATGGCAATTATTGTAAGTAACACTAAAATAGTTCTTAAGTCATTAGTAATCACTGGACACCAGGGTTGAATAGAGCTGTCAAATCATATGAGTATTACTATCGTTTAGCAGGATACAAACAGTATCGATAAGCCTTACAACATTTGGTTGAGATGAGACAAAACATTAGTACAGGAAGGCGTAATGTGAGGAACAAATATGGGGCAGAGTAAAGCTGCACTCCATAAGATTTGTTTTAAATACACATATGATGTCCCATCAGGCACCTCAACCTGCCTAAGTAAGATGTTATAGACTCATAAAAAACAAATGAATGATTCTCAGCCCACATAAAATCACTGCAATATAAACTCCCTGCCTTCAACTGCCTGTTTGACCGTGTCCTGTCAGTTCGGTCCCTCAACATACAACGTTTCCCAGCAGCTTTAATGTGCAAAAACGCTAAACTGTGACTACAGGACAATCTTTGCATCGTCAACTCTTTCAATAGACAACAGTTCGTTGTGTCACAGTGTCCTTGAGTGAGACATTGAACCTCTGACTGCACAAATCAAAAACATCAACTACAAAAAAAACACACACACAAATCACTGATGTGGATAGATTGCAGAAAGACACTTTGCTAAAATGTGAAGCCAACAATTGAGAAATGCAGGTGCACAATTAAAACCTCAGAATGATTTGCAGCAATTATCTTTGATTACCTTTCCCCCTCTCACTGACGAGACAGACTATCACTAATCACTGCGCTAGATCTAAACTTTTCCAAGTGCCGACAGTTACAATGATTGTCTGAGAAAGAGGAGGTGCTTTACTGGTTGGTAATTTGTCGATTTTATATTTAGCTCAGAAGATCAGATATGGAATAACAATAGCTTTATCTCGCCAAGTACAACAGTTGAAAAATAAATTCGACCTGGTTAGCATGTAGTGTAAAGTAGACGAGATGTACTGTGTGAAGTCATAGAATCGTACAATTTCAGGTGCACTGAGATACTGTACGTAGTCTGTTCAATAGAGTGTGTTACCAAGTGTTCTGCAGGAAATGAACAGTTCAATGTGCTTAGAAAGATCTTTTTGGCCTTTGCACTTCCTTCCTTTGAAATTCCATATTTAAATGTTCGTGTTTATTTGGCCATTTATCCTGCTCTTTATTAAATGACAATGAGCCTGGGTCCTGCCAAGAGCCTACCAAGAGCCTGGGTCTGCCGAGGTTTCTTCCTAAAAGGGAGTTTTTCCTCGCCACTGTCGCATTAGCCACTGCTAATGCTTGCTCTTGGGGGAATTACTGGAATTGTTGGGGCTTTGTAAATTATAGTGTGGTCTAGCGAGTGTGGTCTAGACCTACTCTATCTGTAAAGTGTCTCGAGATAACTCTTGTTATGAATTGATACTATAAATAAAATTGAACTGAATTGAGCAGTGATAGAAGTCAAATTATCTGAATGAGCCATGATGTGCAGGCTGCATGAATTCTGCTAGTATCTGAAAGAGAATAGATGAATATTTACTAATATTCATTCATACAGTATGGGATTTAAAGAAATTCTCAACTATTCAGTTTTCCCAGTAATTAACAGCATGTAGGGATTAGTTAAAATCCAGTACAGTACCAACTTTGTTTCCTCAACAATTGAGGATAAACCCATTTTGTCATATCTTTGCTGAAATTGTTTGCATTGCATTTTTTTACCAGACTGACCTGCCCTTGATAAACTTATATTCCTCATACAGTACAATTAACTGTATTTTTACATTTGCAAGTTTTGCCAAAGTTCTGCATAATCACCTTGAGTCCATTTCCAAAGTGTAATTGCTGACACAGCTGAAGAAATAGTAACAGAAGTGATTCATCACTGTCGTGGCATCATTACTGCAATAATTTAACTGAACATGGGTCATCAAAACAAGCCCCAGCAAACTAGAAACCATTCATCGTTTCACTGTCACTCTCTCGCCTGCTAATTTCAAGTGAGAGGAGAGTGGCACTAATGTTTTTGTGTGAGCATCATCAGCTTCTGTAAAACCATATCTGATTGGTTGTATGATTAATTGATGAATGTACTGGGAGAAAGGATTGTTTGCATGATTGATTGAGTGATGGATCACAGGCGGGATCAGTTGTTCAGTGTTATGAGGCGTAACCTGAAACGAGTTCTGACTGCTTCAAAATAACCAAATAAAAGGATTGTGCGATGGCATTTGACAGCTAATGCTATACATTTTTAAAACTAAAATTGTAACTTTTGAAATACAAGAAACTTCTATCTTACATGTCTGAAGCAGCAGAAAAGCATGCTGATTAATAGGATGGTTTATTCAAATAAAATGCCATGGTTGTGGTGATTTTAAGTTTTTACTTTTACCACTTGTACTTGACCTGCTTCCACAGAATCTGGGAAGCTGTTTTTTAGTGTTTTCAGTGGACCAATCATATTTAAAGTTGTGTATCAGATATTAGAAAACTTTCCTTGAAGACAATGGTACTGAAACTAGGAGTATATTGTTCAATTATTGAGTATTAGTACAAAATCCACTTCACAGCACTGTCAAAGCACAGGTTATGTCTCATTTGTTTAATCCGTATAAAAACCAAGAGTAGTCTTGTTGTCACTATGTGGTTGCCAGGCAACCAGCAGAGACTTACAGAATGTTACTGCTGCCAGCCAAGAAATAGTCAAAAGGCATAACTTCCAGTAAAACTTGTTTTTACTTCTGTTTTTATTGGACAGAAATGATAGTCAAGTGATTCCTTTATTACACTATATATATTTATACTTTTGCACCAAAATATCATATGTGGTCATCTGTTTTCCTGCTTTTTGTGACATCAAGATCTTTGACAAAGTGGACTTCTGAGTTTTGATTGAATGAGTTCAAAACCATTTCCAAAACTATTATTACATAGGTGATTTCACTGACCATGTGATGTTCTGCATGTCAAGTATGAGTTAGCCTTTATTCTCCACACCATCTCCAAAGTGCTAAAGTGTAAAGGTTATGGTGTTCCAAGGTGATTTACAACACATGAGCAGGTGAGTTGTTTTTTTTCTTTTTTAAGATAATTTTTTTTGGGGGCTTTTTCCCTTTATTGAATAGTGACAGTGGATAGACAGGAAAGGGGCAGAGAGATGGGGGATGACACGCAGCAAAGGGCAGCAGGTCAGATTCCATCCCACGCCGCTGCAAAGGAGTCAGCCTACATGGGGCGAACGCTTTTACTGGGTGGGCTAGAGGCCGCCCCACAGGTGAGTTTTTCGAGGACACTTCACAGGGAACATTGCTTTTGGTTGCTGTAGGGCTCAAACCTGCTTTCTCTATCCACCACAGCTTCCACAGCATGTCACCCACTTGTATTCCTAGCGAAACAAAACAACAGCATGTGTGTTGCTTTGTTCTATAATGCCTCTCCCAGATATGTAAACAACATAGACAACACTCTGCCAACCTCCTTGGACACAGCACCATGTCTGGCTTGCTGCCATTTTCTAGCTACTAAATGTCAACGCAAAAGGAATGCTGTGGTTTATGAGCACCTGGATGGGGAACAAAGAAATAAAAAAAGAACTATCTGGGAGAGAGAGAGAAGAAAAAGAAGAAAAAAAACACATTAAATTAATCCTCTAAAAGCCTTTTAGCAATATTGCCCTCCCACAGCGATCTGGTAGCACACACAGAAACCACTTCCCATCATTTAATTCCAGCTGAAATTTAATTTAGTCCAAGAGCTATTCATTGTGCGCTGCCCACCCCCAAACCACTACCACCCCAAAATGCATACACACACACCTTGTTTTATGCACATACACACATCTTTAGATGACTCACTGACAACTCTGTGTCCATTTTATTTTTGGACTAATTTATTTAACGCAGCAACTGAAACACAAGTTTAACACCCACAAATACCAGCATATACGCACACGCATACACTCTATCAAATCCTCCCCTTTATGTTTCTGCCTCTCTACTCATTGATGCATTGAAGTACAACACAGGAATTTAGTGATATGTTGAGTCACTCAGCCTCTTTTGATAAGAGCACTTCAAGGAAGGCTCTCCACATCTTCGCTAACTGATCCAGTGAATTTCACGCATCATAACATTGACACCTTATTAACTTTGACCTGTTCCTCGACCTTTACTGTGTCCTTGAAATATGATATTAACTCCATTCTTACCTTTTCCAGACATTCACAGTGATTGCCAAGGTCACTACATTGCCTTATAGAATATGGGTGAAAAATGTATGTGAATATGATGTGACTCACTGTGGAGTCACAAATCAGAAAATAGAGAAGAAAAAAAAATGCCTTGCTTGGTAGAAGGCATTTTTTCCAGTCTGGAATCTGAGCTGCAGCTCTAAAGAAATGTTCTACTCAAAGTGGAAATGATTTACATCAATATAAGGCCTTTTTACAGCATTTAACAGGCAGAGTGAATGATAAAATGGCCCGTCATTACAGCTACTGGTCATATTCATATTGTATTGACCGGCTGCCAATCATCTACGTATAACCCCGGGCAAGCTGACGGTTGGCAGCACCGATGAGTTGGCGAGATGGGGGCGGACCCCCTGGGGGTATAGTCAGCGGGTTGAGGAAGTTCTGGCTCTTAGAGTTCCGGCCGAGACTCGGGCCTCTGTGTTTTAATGCCTGTAGGTTGTACTTTTGGCTAATAAACGAGCTAACTGAACTCTGGCCTGTGTGCAAGTCATTACAATATGTAGCAAGTACTAAGGCAAACTGGCATTCAGTAGTCCACATAGCCCCTTGATAGCAAAAACATATTTGATTGGCTTCAGGCAATATTTCTGCCAAGCACCTCTGTGACAGACAGGCATTTGTAATACTTTAGGAGCCCTGGCCATTTTATATACCACCTGGTGAGGAAATCTCCACATCAAACACTTCTCTTGATCCCTCAAGAGGCCGGGCTTGCAGCTGCCCCCCCAAAAAAAATAAAACACACACACACACACACACACACACAGCCCACCAGCTGATCAAAGCCCCTTTTTAAAGCCTGCCCATTTGGAATCCCTAGCAGGCGGCTCCAAGACCCAAGATTTGCGTATTCTGTTATACAATATCTTGCACAACCTCACCAGATGATCTGAAGAAGCAAAGGGTCATACTTCTTGGACTCAGGTCAGGTAACAAAAGTGTAATCACTTTCATCGGGGTAACAAATAATGTGATTTTATTATTGTCAAACTCCAAGTCTTGACGTTTTTAGGTGATCTTAAAGTGAAAACAAATTTTAAGTTGACTTGAAATAGTAACTTATATTTACATTAGGTAAGTCAATAATAAAAGCTCATTTGATTCCTCTACATTCCTGTGTGATGTTATACAGCGGGCATGCATTTAGTCTGCAATGATGTTTGCACAGGCCTGTGTGGCTATGGCAGATGACAAACAGATACTGTATGTTCATAAGGAAAGTAGAATTTGAGCTTCATCAAGCTCTTATATTAAGTCAGAATCAGCTTCATCATTTTAAGATGTCAATTAAGAATACATGCAGGTATAAACCATATAAGAAGTTCTGTTCTATTACATTCTACAGTTCTTGTTAGACTCTTGTCTAAGGTGCACTAGCCAACTTGACATGTATGAAGATCAATAACCAAAAACTATTTCCACCCTCTTACTCCCAGTGCTGAACATTCATGTCAAGGACCCCCCAAACAAAACATAATCCACTGACGTACTGTGGAAGGCAAAACACAGTCTAATTACTTTAATACATTACATAACTGGAATGTAACTACATTTACATATAGCATGCTCATTCTATTGAGTTAATTCACGTTATTTTAAACATTTTTATTTAGTCAGATTGATCGGACTTCTTTATAATTAGAATATATATAATAAACAAAACTGGCAAAGGCAATATCTAAAATAACATTGTCAGTTCCTCAGTGAGAAGTATACTTTTTTTCCCCATCCTGCATAATTTCAGGATTTACTTCCAAAACATCACACATTCCTGTAAAAACACACACTGTGACAGCAGAGCAGCACAGTGAGTGGGTAGACTTATTCAGAGGTTGCTTCCAGCCCACACGCCCCACAGTATCTATGGGCAAGGCACTAAATCCTAAGCAGCCCCAGGATTGTTGTTCTTTAGCGAACTCTGGGGTTGGTTGGGGGGGGGATTTGCCTACAGTGTTGAAATTAAATATTGTATTCTTATTGCATTTCAACTCTGCTCACTGATGGATATCTGGCTGTTTGTCGGCTAAATCTGGCAGTAGACCGACAGCAGGACTGTAGTTGTCACAGTTTTTTTACTGTTGTGCATTTCTGGTAAACTGCCTGTCGAGACTTTCGCAATAATTATTAGATATTCCTTCCTCCCTGAAGATTTTGATAGATGCTTTATTTCCTCTTAAACCATAAAATTTGTTATTAATAATCTAAAAATGTACCCTGGTGCACAATGTTGACAACTTCAGATTCTACATCAAAATGTCATAAATTCTCTGATATGCCTTTGGAAGAAACCTGTTAAATCAGCTATACAGATCTTTCAAAATGTTTGTTATGTAACATTGAATTTAAAGTTACTCAGTTGAATTCAGCTCAATGCCGAGATTGAGCCGAGAGTGCCCCTTTTTACCCCAGTGCTGAGCTCCAAGGTGTTTGCTAACTGGGTTGGAAAATGCACTAATGCCAAGTGCAAAGAGGAGAATACTGGGCCCAATATCCATGGCTGTAGCAGAAGCAGGAGAGGTGTGTGTTTGTGTGCGTTTGATTCTAGCATGAGAGGTGCCCTTGCTCTCACTCTGTTTGGATATATCTCCCTTTTCCTCTTTTGACCCCATTACAGTAGATGTCCAACCTTTGCTTTCCATACAAGAGAAGCACTCCTGTTATCACCCAGCTGAACTGTGGGTGACTCCCTTTCATCGTAAATCTGTATATGTATGTGTGTGTGTGTGTGTGTGTGTGTGTGTGTGTGTGTGTGTGTGTGTGTGTGTGTTTTATATAAAGTTACATGTGTGTGTCTGTTTGTGCCCTTTTCCTATATTTTGACACAACAGGAATTATATTTCTCCACAGGTAAAGAAAGATGAGGGGGAAACAATCCTCCACAGTGATGACAGGATATTGCTATTAATGGCAACATGATTTGGTTAGATTTTTGGTGATAGTTAATTTGATTTAAGATTTAGAGATAAGGTTTAGTGTTATGGTCAGGTCAAGGTTTCGGTTAACATGAGGCAGTGTTGTAGTCGAGTCACCAACTGTCGAGTCCAAGTCAAGTCTTGAGTTTCCAGTGTTCCAGTCGGAGTCCAAGTCTGAGTCACCAAAGAAGAGTCTAAATCCAGGACTTGAATACTCCATCACTGCCTATTACACAAAAGTAGTCAGAAACTTTATCCAACTTCCGAGTCCTATTTCATGAATGCTCAAGTCCGATTTCATAAATCCTCGAGTCCAAGTCCAAGTAATCAGTGCACCAGTCAAAGTCGAGTCAAGAGTCCAGAGTCCACGACTTGAGTCAGAGTCCACGACTAGAGTACTTTATCACTGACATGAGGTATGTATAGGCAATAATGATCTTCTGAATGTGCTCTATGAATATCCTCTCAAGCATGGTATTATAAATGTGTTTTGCATGTTTGAAAGCCTTGGATTGCATTGAGGTTCAGCACTTGCGCTGTGCTGTTAATCATGGTTGATTCCTTCCAAAGTGCCAGGTGATGCATTAACAGCTTCCATTGCTTCATTGAATGGTTAAATGGTTTAAAACACTGTTTACAGGTCAGAAGTTTTATTGCCTTCTTCAGGTGTGGTTGAATAGATAAACAATACTATGCTTGGTCCTCAGGGTCTTCAGGTAGGCCTGTTGTGTTTCATTACAGCAAAATATACAAGACATTATTATGTTATCTCCTGTCAGATTGTTTTACCATCGCTATCACATCAGCCACTTTTAGCTAGGAGGGCTAGCGACGACTCCCAGCACACTTGTGCCACAATGATTATTCTGTCCTCTCGAGATGTCAGGGGATGGTACAAAGCTAGTGGCAGTGGTAAAATGGTAATAGCTACCCTGATGACTGTCATATATTCAAAGCAGAATAGATCAGGTCAGCCATTGTTCTGCTTTTTATACTTGGCACAGCAATTACTATCACAGTTAGGTGAGGGTGTATTAACTATACACCAAAAATAATCTATGTGATTATGTGCAACTCTTTAAAAGACCCCAAATCACTGTCTGTTTTAACCTGTTACGAAAAGTAAAAATAAAGTGGTGTGGAATTTAAGTGATTAAATTTACCTTGGGTCATGTCCCTGACATGAGAGAGAAAGGTTTAAATGAATTTCCGAATCCTCAGTGAGGTCAGGTCTTTCAGTATACAGAACAGAAGAGTGCTGCCATGCCCCCAGACTAAAATATATTATCTGACATCAGAAAGAGAGAGCTTATGGGTTTGTCTGGAAACCCCGGCTGAATTGTTCATTTCTACTACTACCACAGTAGTTTATGTGGGTTTAATGTTTTGTTACAGAATGTGCCCAGGGGAATTATTCGAAAACATCTATGTGAGCAAGTGCTTTGGTAATATTAGCTAATATGAGCTAATTCTACAGTAACCTCAAGCACTACATTACCAATACTGTGTAGTATTGCTAAGATTATAACTACTCCTAATACTTATAAGAATAATTTATGGTCTAATTTTCTTATATCATATATTATATATGGTGTAAAACGTTGTGTAGTAGCCAGTTTAAAATCAAAATATTGTCAAACTTAAAGCTTTCAAAAGTCTAGCACTACTGCTTATAAAAAACAGGTGCAAGATGGGAAACGTCCTCAACATTATTTGCATTAGCATTGAGAGATGTATTATTGTAGTATATTGTATTTGTAAGCATAAAGTATAGCTTCCATGCACAGCTGAGGAGAATGGCTCCCCCTGAGGCTGCAATGGAAAGGTCATAACCCTGGAACTAAAAATAAGCCCTTTCGCAAATGCTATACATTTACATCCCTTGTCATAACCTTTGTTTATGACCTTTTAGTTAACCATTCTTATAGCCAGGTAGACTGTCTAGAAGAGGCACAGGCTGGTCAGTTGTGTTATGGGGTATTCAGGCAATTTGAATCAATGTGGAAAGCCAGAAAAATATTGCTTTATGGTATGATTATAGTACCACTGGTCTCATTTGTTTATAGTACTAGTATCATAATCTAACAATGATATATTATGTTGAGAAATGCTACATTTAGCACATTTAAAATCACTTCACACATAAATTGCACTAGACTCCATTTAACAGTGTCTACACATATTGGCAGCATCAAGAATAGCTTGCCAAGCTGACATTGGTATTTGAGCTCAGCCCATATAGAGTATACTGCCTATTGATTTACCTACTCATTTGCTAACCGCTCCTGTGGTCTCGACAGTCTCTGAACCCATGTGAAGGTCATCCACTCTCCTACTGGCTAACTTGACACACAGCCAGGCAGTATCGGCCTAGCCCAATGCCTGCCTTGGGGCTCCCAACCCCTCCTCTTGCTGTGATGAGGCTAAACAGGGGTGTGATGGCTGTGGGCAACTTGCCCCTATTCCCCTCCGCAGATTGTCAGAGCGTGTCTCAGAAAGGGTCGAAGAGTGTCAACATTTTTGTGACGGCACATGAGAGTGCAAGACTGTGCGTGAGTTGGTGTGTGCGTGAGCAAAGTTGGAAAAGAGCACATGATTGTATTTTTAGTCATCTTATTTGATTATAATGAGCATTTCACAAAATATGTCCATGTGTATTGAAATGAGCTTTTGTAATTCAGTGCCTCTTTCAGGAGAGTGAGGTGATGACTCTGACAAAAGATGAAAGACTGTATTCTCAATTGGAAGTCGGGGTGAAAGTGGTGTTTGTGTGATACATGTTTGCACCTTAGAAACCTGAGCTGTGAAAACAAGCTCTGTTGACTGAAGTCAAGTCGACTGTATTCACATCATGAAGTGGAACATGTTTCTTACAAAGAGCTTTACAGTGACCAGAGGCCACAGATGCAGACAAATACAGAAGTTACCTGATATTGCTGCTTTAAATGACACAACATGCTGTTCACCAGCTGACACCCAACTTTTGGACATTCTGAGCCTCAAGCCACTAAGTGAACACTAGTCATTGCATGTTCCTTCTAATTTTGTGTCAACTTACCGGCATAGTGAACAAGCTAGGTATAAACATTGTGTCGTGACTGTAAAATGGTAAATGGAATGCATTTATATAGCGCTTCTCCACCTTATTGGACAAAGCACTTTACACACACACACACCAATGGTGGCGGAGAAGCCATGCGAGACGTTGGCTTGCCCATCAGGAGCAACTTGGTTTTCAGCGGCTTGCTCAAGGACACTTCGACATGTGTGCGGGAGGAGCCAGGGATCGAAATGCCAAACTTGTGATTAATAGATCTGCTCTACCTCCTGATCCACAGCTGCCGCTGCAAGGACTGGAATCCCATGCAATTTAAGATTTCAAAATATTTTCCCTGGAGCAGCATGTTGAGCATATTAAACTGTTGGAAACTGAGGGTAAAATGAAATGGCAAATGCCAGAGAGCATTTTACTTGATTTGTATTGACAAGGTTTCAGCCATAGGCTACTTTAAAGCTGTACTGTATTACGTTTGCTCTCCAGTAATATTTTCACTTTGCTGTCTTTTTTACTTGTTCTGTACCTTGCATATTACTTATTGTATATAGAGAGAATGACAACAACTTATATCTTGATGGATGGTTTTCCACTAACTACGTTCATTTCTTAAAAATTGTACCTTTTATATAAATACACACACACACACACACACACACACACACTATACAGTATATCTATCCTTGTCTTTTCACTTATCCAAATCAAAGACCATTGGGGAAAATTTGTGATTTTAGGCTTTATTAGGATTTGGGCTATAATAAAATTGACATACATACATACAACAATGCATGCAACAAACAAACAAACAAACAAACATGTAAGTAGCAATCACAGTGATGTGTAAGGACTAGGGCTGGGACAATTCGTCACTAAATAAAATAAATAAATAAAACTTGCGTAATTAATGTCATGTGGAACTAATGTAATGCGGAACTACTGTTAGATACGCGAGTTCTAGGGACACCTAATCTGTAGCCCCGCCTTAGCTCTGAAGCTAGCCGAGCTCCCTCTGCCTACATGCAGTTTTTTGTCAGGTCGACGGTCCAGTGAGTGAGTCAGTACGGGTGGCCCTGAAGTGCAAATCCCAACAGCAAATAGAAAAACGCAACAGCAAATCATAAAACATACGGCAAATAGGGAAAACACGACAGCAAATGGCAAAACACGACAGCAAATCATAAACACAACGGCATTAACTTCTACCAGAAAAGGTAGGGCCTATCTAGCAAAGGACGGGACCTCTGCTGATTGGACAGATGGACTGTCTGTCTGTTAAAAGTAGGCGCTTTTCCGTGTTTTTCACCTCTCCTTCCTGTTAAAAGAAGTCGGTAGAAGTTAATGCCGTTGTGTTTTATGATTTGTTGAAGTGTTTTCATATTTGCTGTCGTGTTTTCATATTTGCTGTCGTGTTTTCACATTTGCCGTTGTGTTTTATGATTTGTTGAAGTGTTTTCATATTTGCTGTCGTGTTTTCCTATTTGCTGTTGTGTTTTCACATTTGCCGTTGTGTTTTATGATTTGTTGAAGTGTTTTCATATTTGCTGTCATGTTTTCATATTTGCTGTCGTGTTTTCATATTTGCCGTCGTGTTTTCCTATTTTCCGTTGTGTTTTATGATTTGTTGAAATGTTTTCCTATTTTCCGTTGTGTTTTATGATTTGTTGAAATGTTTTCCTATTTGCCGTTGTGTTTTATGATTTGCTGTTGCGTTTTTCTATTTGCTGTTGTGATTTGCACTTCAGGGCCACCGTAAGTCAGAGATAGCAGCACGAAAGTATTTGTATTGCAAGTATTGCAAGTGGTGGCGACCCACAAGAGTTCGAGGACCCGCCGGCCTCTTTAAGATCGCAAGCTTGGGAAAACTTCGAGACTGTATGGTTGCAGCCTGGAGCCTCCCGTGTCATGCCGTCTCGTCTCATGCTCTCCCGCCTGGTGCTATCCACGCCTCGAAAATGTTGGTCTTCGGGTCAGTTACAGTAGTAGGCTACAGGCGAGAGAGCGGTGGATAAGACGAGGACTGTGTGTCGGCGTTGTTCAGCAGTTGTTGGGTATGTCAGTGGAAATACATCTAACATGCTAATGCATATCCGACGCCATCACCCAGATGTGCCAATCACTGTAACGAGACAAAAAACACTGTCCAACTTCTCCTTCCTAGAGTGCTTAACCAGCCTTTAGATACAAATAAAAAAAACTTGAAAGACTTAAATCGTTTAAAAAATAGTCATTTGGGACAGCCCTAGTAAGGACTTCTAAATTCAATATATCTGGTAGTGCTGCCTTTTTTAGTTTTGTGAACTGCATTGTGAATCTTCAGTTCAGTAAGGTGTTAAAGGGGCGCTATGCAGTTTTGGCCATTTCTTCACTGTTTTTTCACTTTTTGCTCGCAGGTTTCAGGTTTTCAGGCTTCAGATTAGATATATGGCAGCTCCTATGTTTACTTGTGTCTGACTCCTCGCTCAGTCAGTTTGCCTTTTCCTCTCTCTGTTCCTACGACAATGCTTTCAGCTTCTTTTTTGCCGGCTCAGCCATGACGATAGTGTGAAAAACTCCATCGCTACCTTGTTAGCCGGTTCCTGAATGGGCGTATGTGTGCAGTGCCGTGAAGCAATTTGTTACATCGCGAAACCTGATATCACGCAATACTTCATGATGCTGCTGAAAGTTGCAAGGGTGGTTTTTCCGCTCACAGGCGCTAGGGGGAAGCGAGACGACCACCATTCAACTAAAAAAAAAGTCATATAACCATTCCAATGACTCTAAAGCTGTTCAGTTAAGGTCAATTAAGCTACCTGCATAGTTCCCCTTTAATATTTATCATATTGATTGATGGCTTAAAGGCACTAAAGAACATTTTGCCAACTTGCCAACTCACACCCCCTCCTGAGTCCAAACAGCCTTGTACCTCCGAGTGACTTTCTCTGAGTTTCAATCTATGGAAACATCCCTGGGCTCTCTTCTCAAAGGCCGCTCTTTAAACTGGAGTGTCAGTCTCCCAGGCCTCTCAAAGGAGACCCAGGTGTCCTCAGCCAGCCACTCGCGGCTCTTCCACTTTCCTACTCCCTTTCTACTTTTCAGAAGCTAGATCAAAGAGTTGGCATTGCCCAATCTGCCATGTTTTTGCCACTCTTGTTGCTTTCCTTGACAGCCAGTCACGTCATCTGGGGTTTATTTTTCATGGCCGTTGTATTGTTTTTTTCAAAACAATAGAGTTATACTATCCCCAAGCAAGCAAGAATGACTATGCATGACAGAGATTATTTTATTTTTTTTATTATATACAGTCAGGTCCATAAATATTGGGACATCGACACAATTCTAATCTTTTTGGCTCTATACACCACCACAATGGAGTTGAAATGAAACGAACAAGATGTGCTTTAACTGCAGACTTTCAGCTTTAATTTGAGGGTATTTACATCCAAATCAGGTGAACGGTGTAGGAATTACAACAGTTTGTATATGTGCCTCCCACTTTCTAAGGGACCAAAAGTAATGGGACAGATTAACAATCATAAATCAAACTTTCACTTTTTAATACTTAGTTGCAAATCCTTTGCATTCAATTACAGCCTGAAGTCTGGAACGCATAGACATCACCAGACGCTGGGTTTCATCCCTGGTGATGCTCTGCCAGGCCTCTACTGCAACTGTCTTCAGTTCCTGCTTGTTCTTGGGGCATTTTCCCTTCAGTTTTGTCTTCAGCAAGTGAAATACATGCTCAATCGGATTCAGGTCAGGTGATTGACTTGGCCATTGCATAACATTCCACTTCTTTCCCTTAAAAAAACTCTTTGGTTGCTTTCGCAGTATGCTTCGGGTCATTGTGCATCTGCACTATGAAGCGCCGTCCAATGAGTTCTGAAGCATTTGAGCAGATAATATTGCCCAAAACACTTCAGAATTCATCCTGCTGCTTTTGTCAGCAGTCACATCATCAATAAATACAAGAGAACCAGTTCCACTGGCAGCCATACATGCCCACGCCATGACACTACCACCACCATACTTCACTGATGAGGTGGTATGCTTTGGATCATGAGCAGTTCCTTTCCTTCTCCATACTCTCCTCTTCCCATAACTCTGGTACAAGTTGATCTTTGTCTCCTCTGTCCATAGGATGTTGTTCCAGAAATGTGAAGGCTTTTTTTAG
The DNA here is from genome assembly GCF_031162955.1 of Sander vitreus. Taxonomy (NCBI): domain Eukaryota; kingdom Metazoa; phylum Chordata; class Actinopteri; order Perciformes; family Percidae; genus Sander; species Sander vitreus. The sequence continues at coordinate 11,576,096 of NC_135863.1, forward strand.
ATGTTGTTTGGCAAACTCTAATCTGGCCTTCCTGTTTTTTGAGGCTCACCAATGGTTTACATCTTGTAGTGAACCCTCTGTATTCACTCTGGTGAAGTCTTCTCTTGATTGTTGACTTTGACACACATACACCTACCTCCTGGAGAGTGTTCTTGATCTGGCCAACTGTTGTGAAGGGTGTTTTCTTCACCAGGAAAGTATTCTTCGGTCATCCACCACAGTTGTTTTCCGTGGTCTTCCGGGTCTTTTGGTGTTGCTGAGCTCACCGGTGTGTTCTTTCTTTTTAAGAATGTTCCAAACAGTTGATTTGGCCACACCTAATGTTTTTGCTATCTCTCTGATGGGTTTGTTTTGATTTTTCAGCCTAATGATGGCTTGCTTCACTGATAGTGACAGCTCTTTGGATCTCATATTGAGAGTTGACAGCAACAGATTCCAAATGCAAATAGCACACTTGAAATGAACTCTGGACCTTTTATCTGCTCCTTGTAAATGGGATAATGAGGGAATAACACATACCTGGCCATGGAACAGCTGAGCAGCCAATTGTCCCATTACTTTTGGTCCCTTAAAAAGTGGGAGGCACATATACAAACTGTTGTAATTCATACACCGTTCACCTGATTTGGATGTAATACCCTCAAATTAAAGCTGAAAGTCTGCAGTTAAAGCACATCTTGTTTGTTTCATTTCAACTCCATTGTGGTGGTGTATAGAGCCAAAAAGATTAGAATTGTGTCGATGTCCCAATATTTATGGACCTGACTGTATTAGTAGTGTTTTCATCTTTCAAAGGCTTAGTGTTTGCATCATGTCAAACATTGTGCAGTATGTCGGTATGATGGGGTGATATTTCGACTTCAGCAACCTATCTTGCATTTGAGGTAGTGTATATACACTTACTCCCAAATGGGATCGCAGTGCATGTGTTTGTAAATGTTTGTGTGTGCACGAGTCATGAATTTTTAGACTGCCTATGTGCTTTCTCAGGCCTTCAACATTAATTCTTTGGTAGCCCGAACAGGCCAGTCAACTCTCATTTTGCAGAGCAGGCACGTAAGGGGAGGGAATGTTCTTTAGTTTAACCTTGTCATAGAGGCATGAGATGCCAAAGACAAAAGCCTTGCAGTGCTGGCAGAGGCCACCTCCACTGTTATTGTTTTCTTTGGCAAGACTGCAGTGAAATTGGCCTGACATGACGCCTCAACCTCTTGTGTTCAAACACCTGCCCAAAGGTAAAGGATGTCAAATACAACACACAGTTTTACTTTATTGAAAAATCACTCAGTGTAGCACATGATTTGGGCCTGGGCTGTGTACATTATACTTCCACTTTATCCAGATGCTGGTATGATGGTGTTTTACTTGTAGAAGGAGGGGGGAATTTAAAATGAATATTTCTTACACACACCCACACACACACACACACACACACACACGTAACACTTGTAAACATAAGTACTCAACCCAGACCATTAGAGACGTCAAATTGTGTGGGGTGTAATTCCATGTAATTAAATATTCTCCCAAGAACCAGAGACTATAAAAAAAATAGCAGTTTGACAAAATAATCTTAATTCAAGGTCCACTATTACCTTTTTTTTGGTATTTTAAGAATCTAGTTTAATATTTAGTCATAACTCCATGACAACAGGCAAACTCCTGCTAATGAAAACCAGGAGATGCAGTTGAAGAAAAACGCTTGTATGTGGACCTTGAGTTAAAGGGGTGCTTCAGTGATTTAGCAGTGCACATCAATAAAGTTTGGATTCAATGCAGCAGTGGCCAATATAGCCTTACTTTATGGTTCAAGCACTGTCAAAAAATGTTTTAAGGTCCACATGGTTTCAGCTCCACTCTCCTGATGATATCACCAAGGTTATTTTCCTCATACTTTCGAAAGCTCCCTCCAGAGATGAAGGGAAGACGTTATATACATACTGTTTTCACAGGTAGAGTTATAATCTTTGTCAGTAAGTAAACTGATATGTATATGAAAAATTGGCGGGGTGCCCCTTTAATATTATTTTGTCAAAGCAAAATTCCTAATGCATTGTTTAATGTCACCTGGATCCTACTCAAGTACACCAGGTAGCAAACCAGGTGGATTCATAATGAGTGTTTAAAGCATCATGCATCAGTTGACCTTTACTTTTCTGTTTTTTTCTTTATTAATTTGAGAGAACATTTGGTTTACTACTGCAAAAAAGGTAAAGATTTGCTGAACTCAGTAGCAAGATGTAAAATACAGCATGTATTTTTTTTTTATATTTTTTTTTTTAAACCTTTATTTTACCAGGGAAAAGATCACATTGAGATTAAAAATCTCTTTTACAAGTGAGCCCTGGCCAAGAAGGCAGCACATAAAAAATACACTTTAACATACAACAAATAACAGACAGACAGGGATGGACAGCAATAAGAAATAAAAAACAGAAAATCACATTTAAAAAAAATATTGCTGTCTTTTTAAATATCTTGTCTGACAACTGATGTGGACAGTAATTTACTTTGGGCACAGCTTGATTTGCAAATGTTTTGTTTTCTTTTAAGATATGTAATATTACAAATTCCCTTGCAGCAGATCTATTTAAAAAGGGGGTGCTTGAAGGAAAATATAGATTCATTTCTAGCCCAGTTATTGTGTCACAAATTGGAATGTCATTTTTCAGTGGCTCCTAAGCACAGCTGACTGATCGTGCACATTGTATTTAGTGTCTGGTTTCTTCTTCTTAATCTGCAATCCTAAGAATGTACCTGACATTGATTGAAAATCCCCACCAACAGGTCAATTATAACCATCATCGACTATATTTCTTGAAATCCCATAAGGGAAGCTGGATTTTCTACGTTAGGCTCATATATATTAGGCAGGATGAAGAAAAAGCCCTGAATCTTAGCCCAGACAATTAACGTTCTGCACCAGCTTTTTGTCTTCCAGCATTAGTGGCTTTCTGCCACTCTGTAGAAGAAACATACAACCCCTCCTTCTGCTAGGCAGGTCTTTTTTTAGTTGCTTAAATAACAAAGCAAAATGTAATAAGCATTAAGCTGTTGAGCAAGTGAAGGGAGATGTGTACTTCAGTCGATGTTTAAAGATTAGGATGGTAGGAGAGTTGGGAAAAACAAACACTTGAAACGCAAATAATGAGCTGAACTGAGGAAGAAGCTTTTTATAACGCTTGGGATCACTGGGCCCAGGTGCTAACAATTGCACTAATTGCACAACCCTGCCCACCAATGTCCTGAAAGGCAGTCAAACCAACATGCAAACCACAAGACAACTCAAGCAGGTAAGGGCCCTGTCATATTAGTTCTATACCCAAGTAAGACTTTTTATAGACACCATCCTTATTTGTTTCCTTCCCCAATTTGTGCTAATGATGATGTGATTCTGGGAATTTATTTCTGTGAACATTTGGGTATATGTAATTTGTGGGAACTTATTTTCCCTTGGGTTCGAGTTAAGTTGGGAGGTTAAGTTGGGTGGGAGTGGGTCTAAGAAAATGATTTTTAAGAAAATAACCTAACATGATGTGAAGAGTATCGAGTGAACTGAGACTGTCCTCTGAATAAAAACAGCAGCAAAAAGCCTACTAGCAATTGTAGGAATTATGACTCTTGTCCTTCAAAGGAGGAACTAGTATGACTGTATAGAGTCACCAAGCCTGACAAGGAAGTCAACAAAACGTCTGACTTTGAGACTTGTTCGCTTGCTCGTTCCTACCGGCAGTCAGCATTGTTTTTTGTGACCATGATTAGAATAATTCCCTAACCTTAACCAAGGGGTTATTTTTGTAACCATGATGATGGTCAACTAACTTTGACAAAGTTGTAATGTTAACCAAAACCACAATGTTTCTTTCTGGAGCAGTACTGCAAATGTAGAGGACTTGATGAAATATATACATATTCTTTTGCTTGTCTCAATAATCCTGCACCTTTCCTTTTAGTCAAGTCTTGTAACCAGAAGTTCCTGGCCGGATATGCTCATCTTTACTGAGGTTCACTTGAGCTCTACATTAGCTCATTAGCTGCCTAATTGGACAAATTAAAGGCCCAATCAGGAATGCTTTGGCTTTCAAAGGTTCTGTAGGTGCCTTTTAAACCATCTGTCAACTCAGATGGTGAAAGGAGGAGAAATTTGCCAAGTGAAGCGAATAATTGCTTCCATTGAGTACAAGGAAAAGCTGGCAAACAAAAGGCCAGTGCATGCAGCTAACAGGCGAGACTGTGCACCATACACAGCCATTGACAACCCCCAGGGCTATGATGTAGTGACTTTGTGAGAAAGGTTGGAAGCCTGGGGCCCGTTTCAGGAAGGAGGTTTAACAAACTCTGGGTCTAACCCTGATCTCTTTGTTGATTACCCTGAGATGGGAAACTCTGAGCTTTCGGTTCCAGAACAGCTGATTTTGAGTTGGTTCAATCAACTCAGAATAGGTTGACTGAGAGTTAAAGGAACACGCCGACTTATTGGGACTTTAGCTTATTCACCGTAACCCCCAGAGTTAGACAAGTCGATACATACCCTTCTCATCTCCGTGCATGTTATAACTTTGTCTGATGCCCCCAGCACTAGCTAAGCCTATCCTGGAGGTAACCGGTTCCAACTAGCCTACTGCTCCGAATAAGTCACAAAATAACACATGTTCCTATTTGCATGTTGTGATTTGTATAGTCACAGGGTGTACAAATAACAAGGTTATATGAGACACAGCCGTCTTCTAACCGTATACAAACTGGGAACTATATTCTCAGAAAGGCGAAGCACTGCTACTTCTGCTACTTGGGCGGAGTGATTTGCTAGCAGCACCTGAAGCCCTGTGGTGAGGAGCAGAGTGTTCGCCTGGAGTTCGCTCAGAGAGTTGGAGTAATAGACAGTCCTTCTAGAAAGAGTTTTTTTTTTGTGATTGTTGCGGGCAAAAATCCTTGATTATGTGGCACGTTTTCTTAAAAAATGTGATGGAATATGCAAGATTTTTATGCGATGAAATTGCAGGAACTTGCAAAAATTGCAGGAACTTGCAAAAACAGCAGTTTCATCATGACTTCATCGCGGGGTTTGCAGCTTTTCGATGATGTTCACGTTGCGTAATTACATCACTTCATAATGTTCCCATGGCAACAGGGGAAAATGGCTTCTCTTGTGTGAAGTAAATGCAAAATTTTTCAACTTTCTGCTAAGATATATGTGACTTTTTTGCAAAGAAAATGCAGGGATTATGAAATCATGCAAGCCCCGCATATTTTGCGCGGAAATCTGCAATTTATTCGGCGAAAGTGCAGCGTATTTGAAAAAATCCGGCCCCCGCATAAATATGCGGACTTTGGCGGATTATGCATTGAATTATGCGATCGCATAATCGCGTTTTTCTGGAGGGACTGAATAGAATCAACAATTACTAGATAGTAAAAGCATAGTGACCTTGTTATTTGTACACCATGTGATTATACAAATCACAACATGTAAACATGTATTTTATCACTTATTTGGAGCAGTAGGCTAATTGGAATCGGTTACCTCCAGGATCTGTGCTAGGCTAAGATAGCGCTGGGGGCGTCAGACAGAGTTACAACACACACGGAGATGAGAAGGGTATGTATCGACTTGTCTAACTCTGGGGGTTACGGTGAATAAGCTAAAGTCCCAATAAGTCGGTGTGCTCCTTTAAGCGCGTGCACCACCACTATAAAAAGGCAGCATGAATGGAGCCATGATACTATGATTCACCATGGTGACAACCACAAACAAACTGGTCAGCGGAAATACTCATGCGCACAGTGAGTTTGAACATATATTTCGTTAAAAAAGCAACATAGCGGCTGCTGCAAAAGAGAGAGAATTTGCGTGGGAGAAAATTGCTGCTAGAGTAAATGCGTAAGTTCCATTATAGTGTATTAATATCATATTTCATTGTAAGTATAATATTACTGGTGAAATGGTATTGAACCTGTTGGGACCATTAGTTGTGTTAAACCTGATTTTAACCAAAAAGGCATCAGATTAAAGTGACCTCTGGAGACAAGACACACATGTGGCACATGTGGACACAGACAAAGGGTTTCGGCCTACATGTAAAGTCCACAGCCCTTGTCACCAAACTCCCAGGAGGAGAAGAATGTAAAATGGCGTCAGATAAGGTTTGACACCTTCAGCTTCACTTTGATTCTCCCATTGGTTCAGAGGTTCCTCAAACACAGCATGGGGCCTTAAACTATAAAAACTGATGACATACCAAAATCATTGTCTTTCCACCACAACTGAACGTTGTAACAGGTCAGCACGCCAAGCGCTTGTGCTAAAAATTTCACTTTTGGATCCTGAAACACGCACCTCGTGTTTCAAAACTGCAGAAGAGAACACTGCTTCTCTACAAGGAAATCAGACCACGGACGCCGTTATTCCCCTTCATCAAAGTCGACTCTAGCTTGTCTTTCACTGCCCGTGAAGAGAGACAAGTTTCCTCCGTGATCCGCTGACGAGCAGACACGGACCCATTCTGTTTTACCTTGGATGAATCTATGGACTAACGAACGCTAACACACAGTAAGGAGGCTTGAGGTTTTCTAGGCAGAGAAATGTATGTGTTTATTAATGTAATAACTGCTAATGCTGCAATCGTGTTATGACATTAATGTGATCTGATTAATAAGCGCTACTGGTGCACGTTTGATTTATTAATCTGTTTGGCTGTGAATGTATCTCTGATCCAGATATTGTTGAAGTTGTGTTGAAACTGTGAACTGTAGCTTTTATTCCCCGCCGTGGGAAGTTAATTATTGAAATAGTCAGCTGTGCACTCGCAGAAAGGAGCGGGGAAAATAACCCTCTCTCTCGATAAACAAAACCTCAGATTCTGCTGTAACGTCGAGCTAAGTTAGAATCTTGAGTAAACGGAGAGAGCGATTATTTTCACCACCACAGAGATCAAGGTTTTAAGTGTTTTCTTTCTATCAATTGTGTTCTCTCTCTCTCTCTCACTCTCACTCACACACACACACACACACACACACACACACAGCGAAGTAGTTTAGTGTGTGCCTTTGTGTCAACCACACGTTAGTCTGAGAGCTAACGGAGCTAACTGACTAGCTTGGTCACGTGGTGTTGCAACGCAACCCACTTCCACCCTCTTGAGGCTAAATCATGGATGTAGCTTATGTGCAGCTAACACATAGCCTAGCTTCAATGAGTTAACGGCTAACCTGGGCGTGACCATGCAACCCCCAGGTTTCGTCAACCCCCCCCTTCCTCCTCGCTCTCTCCTCCTTACACAAACACACACACACACACACACACACACACACAGATACATGATCACTACATGTCTGTCGTTTGTTTTGTTGTACTTAAAAGAGGTATATTGGTTTTGATTGATCAAAGGATTTTTGATTGGCCATTGATAATTCTGAAGTTAACAAATTCTACTATACTTTAATTAGCAGTCACCTGTGATTATTTGTGTACTTATTGTAATAATTGTTGGTTGAACACAGGTAGTGCTCGAACTTCATCCTTCCCTTTGTTCCTTGAGAAAATACCAGATAAATTAATCAAATTAATTAAGATCTGTATTTTAAAGGGAATACCACAGAAATGAGACTGTTTCACAGTTGATTATTGGTCCCTGATATTCCAGGGTGGTGCCCCGTTTTGTTTGTCAATTTGATAAAGTTATTAATAACCATATTCATAACTTTATTAATATTGATAAAAACATCTTTGATCATTTGCCAATAATTAGATCTGTACACCTACGAGTACCCAACAAACCTATGATCTATTTCATTTAGGTGCAATCCTGCGGGCGAAAAAGTACTAGGCCTACTAATCCCATTCTGAGGCTGCAACACCATCATTAACATCATTATAATTCATAATCTTTTATTTCAAAGGGTTTACATCATTCACCTGCAATACTGTGGAACTCCTTTTTAATGGGTCTTACTGGTTTGTGTCCAGGGAACACTACAGTCAAACTACAGTACAAAAATGTTTAAAACACGACGGCTTTGCTAGAGTGGCTTTACTTATATGCTCCACATCACCAATTTTGTAAAGAAAACTGCAGTTTGCAAAAAAACGTAATGCGACACAAATAATCTGCTGGGATGTAGAGCATGTCCACGATGGGTGACGTTAGTAATATGAGGATGGATAAGGTTATGTAGGCTACATAACTGATAGACTGGGAAGAAAAACGATACCACTCAAATAGGTAGGCTAGTATCGTGTATCGGGATTGTCGACAAAAGTAGTCTGCCTAACATGGTTAATAAAGCAACACAAACTGCGCTAAAATGCGCCTGATACAGACTGAATGAATGAATGAGGAAATAAGAGTGCTGTGTCAGAGGGAGGAGACTGAGAGAAACTCAAGGTTTATTGAAGAAAACCTTCTCCCGACCAGGTTAGGTTCACAGGCTCAGTTACCATAGTAACTGACTCTGAGGTTAAGTAACCTCTCTTTCTGAAACGGACTGGAGTAACCCCTCTTTCTCAGGTTTGATTAACCTCTCTTTCTGAAACGGACCGCTGGAGTGTTGCAAAGCTGAAGACAACAGCTTGAGAGACTGATTTCCCTGCAGTTCAGAGGTGGTCAATATGACTCAGCCCTCATCAGACATGAGGACTATTATAGAGTATTACGCAGCTATCCAACAGACTGATGACATGGCTTCCGGAAAGATAATTTTTTATCTTTATTTATTTTTATGTTATTAAAAAGTTTAGAAACAAAATGGCTTTTAAAAAATCTTTCAAGATTAACAGCCGTGGTCCCGCATGAGCCGTGTCACGACGGTGGTTAACATCAACCCAGGGTTACCCAGCGTGCGTTCACATAAAAGAGCCGTGTTTGCACAGCATGACTAATCACAAACATCTAGCAGAGCCGCATATTTTCCATAAGAAGAGCAAACTATAATTCTACATGAATACACTTATGAATATCACTTCCCCATCAGTCAGGCACAATATCTGACCATAATTAAACTTGTGCTTTCCATAAACTGTTGTTGCTTTAGCATTATTTCATCATTATTTATTTTTCCATCAGGGAATGTTAACGAATGAGGTTATCACTCTCTAAATGTTTTAACTTTTATGAGCGCATCTCTCTCTCTCTCTCTCTCTCTCTCTCTCTCTCTCTCTCTCTCTCTCTCGCGCACCCAGCTCCACCGGATCTTCTAAGAACAGTGGCGCCGTTATCAATCGAGTATTGATTGGTCAGTAGGCGGTGCTTTTACACCGGTTGATCTCTAATCTCCAACTTTACCTGCTCCCGACCAGGTTAGGCGTTCAGCATAAGTTACCACAGTGATTTAACCCGGTAACAAGTGATCCACCGTCGTGATACACAAAACCCTGGATTGAACCTGAAGTTACCTCGTTAATGCCAAATCTTGCTTTGTAGTACAGGCCTCTGATCTCTGGAGACATTATTGCTTTGTATGGACCACACCAAGTGTCCAAATCCAGAGTACCTTTTCAAAGTTAGAGGTGTACTTTATTGTGCCCTTGTTGACGACCATTTTTCTTGCAAAAATCTTTGGTGCAAATAGACCTTCATTTTATGCTGAGCTGATGTGGTATTTCTTGGTAATTGTTCAACAACATGGATAGAGGCATTCGCACATAAGAGCATTACGTATGACCAAAACAGCTTGTTAACATTCTACTCTCCAATAACAGTCGCCTTTGTTGAAGCCCTGCAATCTGTAGAGGCTTTGTGATGGTCAGCACATATTTGTTTCATGCTTTGGGCCCACGGTGACTCACTTACAGTATCGATCCATAGACTCAAGTCCAGGTTATGGTTGGAATTAGATATTTAACAAATAATTACGTGTCTCTGTTTGGCAGCATCTTTCTTTCTATGAAAGAAATGGATGGAAGTCAGGGCCCAGCTGCTAGAGCTTTCTTTGTCTGTTTGCTGCAAAGTAAACACAATTCCATGTCTCCCGATGGAGCATGTGGGAAAATCCAGGCTAGCTGTGTACTCTCAGTGACCCTGCAGCAGCTAGCAAGTCCTGAGTGCTGGAGGTTTGGAGAACTTAAAGGGGATTGGGGTGGTACTCTGCACCAAAGCTGCAGAACTGTCAGCTAATTTTTCAGGGCTTAATTACTGCAAGCTGCAATTACCAGCCAGCTGTCTAGCCCCCCTCTCGTGGCAGTGCCACCAAGGAGTCTTCCCACTGACTTCCAACAACCCCCCACTCTCTATCACACACACACACCCACACACACACACACAGACAAAAAGACAGGCACAAACTTAACCACATGACCACCTGGAGACTTTAATAAAGGAAACCTCACTCATGTACTACCTAAATATAGACAGCATATTAAATGCCCGACCACAGAGGAGAACATTCTGGATCACTGTTACACCACAGTCAGGGATGCTTATCACGCCGTCCCCCGTGCTGCACTGGGACACTCTGACCACGTCATGGTTCAACTGATCTCTGCCTACAGGCAGAAACTTAAGCTCTGCAAACCTGTAGTGAGGACATCAAGGAAGTGGACCAGTGTAGCTTTGGAGGATCTCCAGACGTGCTTGGACTCTACTGACTGGAATTTGTTCAGGACTGCTACCAACAGTCTGGATGAGTACACAGAGGCTGTGACATCATACATCAGCTTCTGTGAGGACTGCTGTGTTCCATCATGCACCAGGGTGAGTTTCAACAATGACAAACCCTGGTTCTCAGCCAAACTCAGAAGGCTAAGGTTGGATAAGGCAGAGGCGTTCAGGAGTGGGGACAAAGACAGACTTAAAGAAGCAAAGTACAAGTTTAGCAAGGCGGTGAAAGAGGCTGAACAACGGTACTCTGAGAAACTCCAAAACCAGTTCTCAGCAAACGACTCTGCTTCTGTCTGGAGAGGCTCAAACAGATCACACGCTTCAAGCCCAAAGTCTCCCACTCCACCAACGACCGACGCCTAGCCAACGACCTTAACGAGTTCTACTGTCGCTTTGATGGACAATGGGTCAGTTCTGTAACCATCCCCCTCAACACCTCCCAACAAAGGGTCGTCGCTGATACCATCCCCCGCGACACCTCCCAACAGCTCCAGCTACAGTGCATCACCTCCACCTCCACCTCCCCCACCTTAAAGGTCCCCCCCTCCACCTCCCCACCCACCTCAGTGACGACTCTCTCCATCAATGAGGAAGACGTCAACAGACTGTTCAGGAGACAGAACCCCA